>NC_081194.1:43483155-43855655 GCF_902713425.1 Acipenser ruthenus
AAAAAGCTATTTTAATCATAATGCTTTTTTTTAAGTATTAGGAAAATCTTGAAATAAATAGACAGAATCTATGTCTGTAGTATCTGGAATCTGTGTTCGTGTATGTATATATATATATAATATATATATATATATTACACACACACACACACCCCTATATGTATTTTCCCTCTGAGAAATGTAGAGTGTTCTGATAGAGTGAGGTAGGGAGAGTTTTATATACATTTATATATATATATGAAACAAAACAATTGTTGTTCTAAGAGGGCACTAACATCTGCTGTCCTTTTTTTTTTCAGGTTATGAAGACAGCATGGAGTTCCCAGACCACAGCAGACATTTGCTACAGTGTCTGAGTGAGCAGAGACATCAGGGTTTTCTTTGTGATTCCATTGTACTGGTCGGCGATGCCCAGTTCCGAGCCCACCGTGCTGTGCTGGCTTCGTGCAGCATGTACTTCCACCTCTTTTACAAGGACCAGCCGGACAAAAGGGACATTGTTCATCTCAACAGTGACATTGTTACAGCCCCGGCTTTCGCTCTCCTGCTTGAATTCATGTACGAGGGGAAGATCCAGTTCAAAGCCCTCCCCATTGAGGACGTGCTGGCTGCCGCCAGTTACCTCCACATGTATGATATAGTCAAGGTCTGCAAGAAGAAACTGAAAGAGAAAGCCACGACCGATGCAGACAGCACCAAGAGGGAAGAAGACGCCTCCAGCTGCTCTGACAAAGTGGAGAGCTACTCAGAGGGCAGCAGCGTGAACCCAGCGGGTGAGCTCCTACCCAGCGATGCAGAGGATGATGACTCTGAAAGCAACAAGAGAGACTTTCTCCCTGAGCATGGGAACATGTGGATGAGGTTGCCCTCTGACTCTGCGGGTACCCCTCACACTGGTGGCAGCAGCAGCAGGGAGGCAGAGACAAACACAGCAGCAGCTGGAAAAACTGAAACGGCCGCCAGTCCCTGCAGCTCGACTGGGTCTTTGTCTCAAAGGTCTGTCACCTCCAGGAGGGTGTCGGCAGATGCAGACTGTGTGCTGGACTTGTCCATCAAATCAATCCTGGCAGGGGGTGGTGGGGAGAGCCTCTCTGGAAACAGCCCTTACTTGTGTAGCCCAGTGGCAGTTGCCCCAGACAGTTTGCAGAACAGTCTGGTGCAGGTAAAGGTGGAAAAAGAAGGGGCTTCTGACGAGGAGGACTTGGGCAATGGTGATTACGAGATGGAACACAGTGGTGGGGCAGCCACCAAGAAGGCACTCCTAAGCACCAATGGCGGGGGCCACCACCACCACCATAGCCGACTCCATTACGAGACCACCGCATCTCACCTTTCTGCCATCCGTGAGGCCTCCCTGTCCAGTGAGCTGGACCGCGAGGACAAGGCAAGCGAGGACGACGAAATGCTAAGCCCGGAAAGTGAGCGGGCCCAAACAGAGGCCACCAGCATAGACAGCGGCCTGCTGCCCTACATCTCCAACATGCTGAGCACATCCCACAGTCAGATCTTTATGTGCCCCCTGTGCAACAAGGTCTTCCCCAGCCCACACATTCTGCAGATCCACCTCAGCACACACTTCCGCGAGCAGGAAGGTGTGCGCACCAAGCCGGCCAGCGATGTCAACGTGCCGACCTGCTCCATTTGTGGCAAGACTTTCTCATGCATGTACACCCTCAAGCGACACGAACGGACCCACTCGGGTGAAAAGCCCTATACCTGTGCCCAGTGTGGTAAAAGCTTCCAGTACTCTCACAACCTGAGCCGGCACGCAGTGGTGCACACCCGTGAAAAGCCACATGCCTGCAAGTGGTGCGAGCGCAGGTTCACGCAGTCGGGAGACCTGTACCGACATATCCGCAAGTTTCACTGCGAGCTGGTGAACTCACTTTCAGTTAAAAGTGAAGCACTGAACTTGCCCGCTGTAAGGGACTGGGCTATAGAGGATAGCTCTCAAGAACTCTGGAAATAAATGATAAGAATAATTTAATAACATAAATTATAAATAAATTGGGCAGAGGTATGTTTGGGGGGTGGGTGGGAGGGAGCATGATCATGAATCAGTGATGTTTCTTGTACTTCAGTTGCATTTCAACCTTTTACTGCTACACTGCACTTTAGTAGCAAATTAAAATGTTACTACTTGAGCTAAAAAAAAAAAAAATCCTGATTGAAAGGAAGCATATTCATTTTTTTATTTACATTTCTTTTTTGAAAATTTAACCCCCACCTTGTATACATTTGTTATGAAATGTAGACATTTTTATGTAACAGAAGCCAGGAGTTTGGCATCAATATGATCGCAATCACATGCCTATCACTTTTTGTGTGTTAGACATGTAGCCCCCTACATGTACATGGTATGAAATATTGAACAAGAAAAATTACACTAAATGGGTACTGTCCACCATTTTTTATAGTGCACTACTGTAGTTTAAAATGAAATAATACAATATTTATCATGCAAAGCCCTTGCGGGAAGTATGGGGTGGGGTGGACTGGGGGGGGGGGGGGGTATACATTTACCTACATTGTTTTCTTGTGCTACTGCGAAACATGACTGATGATGGACAAAAGGTAACCCATTTAATGTATGGTATCCCTTTTCAAATGAGCTGTAGGTTTCTCACAAATGGGAAGCTTAGCACAGATTTTTAAAGTATATCATCAATCCATAACTAAGTAAACTTCAGTCCCCTGTGTAGATTTCTACATTTGCTAAGAGTTTTCTATTTAAGAATGGATACCATAGTCCTACTGTACTCCAAACCCTGTATATTAAAATGTGAATTGCTGTTCTTGTCTACTGTAAGTGATCAAATACTTGACAGGTTGCGCTATTGCTTTTAGTTCAGCCTGTTCAAAATTTAAATATTACAACTACAGAAAATGCATGAGTTTGAATATTTATTTTTGTTTATATACTTTTGTGTTTTTTTGTTTTGTTTTGTTTAAATTAACTGCATTATTTAATTCCTAAATAAATATTAGTTTTTTTTTAATTTTATTTCTTATTAATAAAATTAGAAGCGCCATTGAAATGTTCATTGGGACTATGAAGAACATTAAGAATGCACTGATCCTTTTCTTTTTTTTTTTAAATAAAGTATATAATTGTAGGCCTCTGTCAGATGAAAAACAAGTGGAGATTACGTTAACATTAACATATTAGCCTTCTGAAGGTGTTTTCAACTCTAATTATATGCAGGGGTCCCTGACTGACCCAGACGCATTTCTATTTCAGTACTGTTGTGTTGGATGAGAATTGCTGTCTGTGTATCTGTCAGAAGAATGGGTGGAAAGTTGGCTTTTTGGTTTCTCAGCTTTGTCAGAAACAACCATGAGTGACCATTGAATTGATAGCCGATGCATCATGTTTTTTTTTTATTAATATTTTTGTTTGGCACTTGCAACATACTTTCAAAAGTTGTTTTTAGTTTTGGAAAATTTTGGTCGCAAGCTGGTTGCTGTACCCTGTGGATAAGTAGGGACCGTAATTTCTAGCGCATTATTCAACTAAACTAGTTGCGTGCCAAATTGCATAGAAAATACTTTCATTGATTGGTTTAAATTATGAATCACTTGGTTGTAGCCCAGATCACTGTCAGGAGAACACACAGCTCTGGATACTATTGTAAACATGCTGTATATTATATCCAGCGATGTATAATTTAAAAATACTACTGCACAACTAGAGACAAAACAAGGCTGTTTTTCCTGAAAGAACATGATTAAGTTGGATAGCTTTTTGCTTAAACTGAATGGACTGGTCAGCCCTGGTTGATGTGGGGTCTGATACACTAGGTGTATCCTAGCAGCAGAAGCTGCAGCAGCCTGACGTGTGGCTCTTGCAAGCAACACAGGGCAAAAGTGTTTTGCACAGTGTTTGTTTTCTCTCTCTTGCACTCACAAATAAGGTATATGAGAGTAGCACGGAAATCTTGGCCGTGTTTCATTTCTTTTTATGTTAAAATGTACTTGACCGCCTTAAACTACTGTAAAAATAGCTTATTTTTGTGCAGAAGGTAATTATTGGAAAACTAAAATAGTGTATTAATGGACTGTTTCAATTTGTATAATATATAAAAAAATAAAAAAATAACTGTGAAAAATGGCCTCTAAGCATCTCCAGTCATTAGTTACTTGAAGAGTTTAAATAAACATGTTCAAATCTGCTAGGGAGGAAGGAAGAAATCTGTGGATAAGGACAATCCTGTCTTTAAGAAATAAACAGATTTTTTAAAACTTTTTTTTTTTTAATTGTTTTTTTTATTGGTATTCCCTGTAAGAGTGAGTTTCTGTTTGACATTGTTCATTTGTTTTCTGGATTTAGACTGACGTTTAGCTTTGACAATCATAGTATGTTTTATTTTCATGAGGGGAGTAAATTATAATGCTGTTTAGTTTTGTACTTTTTTTGGTGTGCTGTTGGTGACATTTTTTAATCGTGTGCTGACTGCAATAAATTATATGCCCCTGAGAAATCATTTTTTGTCTTAATTCATTTTTTTTGCATGTATTTGAAATATTTCAACAGCAATGCAAACGTCTGATTACTTGTATTACCAATAGCGTTCTGTTTGTTCTAGTGGTTCTTATTATGATCCATAAAGTCAACTGCAAAGTTCTTGATTGTGAGTTACACATTTTACAGTTCCATATGTATTTTTTCTATGTATATTAATATCCAAGCTTGTGGGTTTATATTATTAAATAAGTCAGGCTTCAATTCTTACAGAACACAAAACAGTTGTCCAAACACTAATTTGAAAAAAAAAAAGGGGGGGAGGGAGGACGGGACATATTTGGTTTACACCATACAAACTGTGTTTCTTTATGTTCCTTCTACAGGAGGCTGACACAGGTTAATGAATGTGTTCATGCAGACAATATTCCTGTCAAGTACATTGGAACACAATACAGAATTGTAACACAATACAGAAGTAACCGGGGCTGTCGTCGTTACATTTCCAGACATTATTTCAGGTTTTATTTGATTTCTGTTAAGGGTTACTATAGGTTTATAGATAGTATTCCTAACACAACATCCTACTTTTCATAAGCAAACTTATGATTGAAACAATGGGCCCTATTCACAAAGCTTTAACTCATGTAGGGCCCTATGAAATCAGAACATGGACGGAATCATGGAATGCAGAGAAAGAAATGGAATTAGGCACCTGAGGACATTACCACAAAATCAGTTTAAACAAACAATATATATATGTATATATTTTAAAAATGACATTGAAATAGTGTTTGTATGACAAGAGGCTTCAGGAAACACACATCATGGGAACGCATGAAATAAATATTTTTGCACCTCTCAGCCACCATACACGACTGATTTTAACTGTAAACTGTTTTAACTTCACTTGCTAGCTACCATTATCGCTGGGGGGGGGGGGGACAACTATCTATAAGTTATTCTGAGCAGATAGTACTGTAATGACTACTGCATGTGTCTAGTTGCTGCATTTTGTCTCCAAAGTTATATTACGACGTGCCTTTTTATTAAATTAGAATAAATCAAAATATTCAGGCTTTTATTTACATTGTTATTAATTATTAATGAAAACATTAAATCTATTTTGCAATGTTATAGTTCAGCTTGTGTTGAAAAGAAAAATTACTAAAAAAAAAAAAAAAAAAGCCTACATTTTTTTTTTTAATTTACAATGTTCCTAGTTTGTTTCTATTACATTGTGCCAATTTGTACCCTTTTTTCTGAAAGCACTTTGATTAAAACTGTTTAGAAAGGGTTTTTTTTTGTCATATTTGTTCATGCATTTCTAGCTTCATCATTGCTGTCAATGTATCAAACGCTTGTGGTTATAAAGAAAAAAAACTAACAAATGACAGATTTTTAAAACCGAAAAATCCAAAATCAGGAAAAAATAAATCTGAAAATTCAAAATAATAAAACAGATTTCATAGGGCCCTACTCATGAAGAGTTGAATTTATTCCAACGTCTATTTTTATGAATAAAACATACACCATTTTCTAGACTGTCGGCTAATTTAAGCATAGAACAGTTTCTTGAATATTAAGCTTTTTTAATTGATGGAAACATAAATTATTTTCATAATTATTTATGAAAAGTGCCTAATTGAGAAAAACATGTATTTATTTAAAATGTTTATGTAAATCAGGTCTGTTGGTAACTGCTGTAGTACATTTACATCCTAGTCACATTTTATAATATCGGCTATGAAGATATTTTAAGTATTTTAGCATGCTGTTATGGGATGGCTTGAATGATTTGATGAACAATGACATTTCATGAGGGGGAGAAATCAATAAGTGTTCCTATTTAATATGAAACATGATATGGCAAATTATCACAATTACAAGAACCTTTTACCTAAAAACTGGCACTGGAACATTTAAGCAATGCAGTTATCTTTAGCAACTTAAATCTGACTGAAATCAAATTCATTATTACTGTATTTAAAAATGTTTTCGGTTTATAAAATAAAAATATCCTGTGGTAAACTTGTACATTAGCGGCTGTTTTCACATATTCATTTATGTTGGAAACACACCAGATTATTTGTCATAACCAAGGCTTTAAAGTAATTTTCCTTGCTCGCTGTTAGCGTGAGTAACCTTCTTGCAGATCCTTGTGATGGAAATAATTTGGTTATTTTGTTGTATTTTTTATTTTATAATCTGGATATACAGAATGATCAGATACAGTAATAAATGAACAAATGCTGCTTCTTTCCTTGAACCTAATCGCTTAATGTGCTTCCAGAGAAACAACATGCAGGCAGGGGGAGATTTAAAAACAAACAAAAGCAGCAGCTTGCATATTGCTTCCCTGCTGAATGAGTTAATGTAAATGATTCCAGAAAACAAGTCCACTATATCTAATGTCTCACTCGTTTGCAAACCTGTCCTTACAGATGCATTAAAAGCTGACCACTTTAAAGTGAGTGTGCATTAATTATAGTGGCATCCTACAGATGCTAAAAACGTTTTCCCTTTGTAGCTATATATATATATATATATATATATATATATATAAAAAAAATTAGGAATCTTTCTACAAAATATGTAGGTTTGCGATTTGTATTCTTTTCAGCAATTTCAGCTGTTGAGGAATTTTGCTTTGGTCTTTGGTGTACTTCCAACTGCCAGAGCAGAACCCCACATTATATTCTCATCAAAGGCCAACAGCTTGAATTTTACAACAAAATTACCAAAAACACTCTTGAAAACACAAAAATAATAAACACACATTTTGTGTTGGCCCCTTTTTATGATACGTTTTTTTTTTTTTTTTACAAAACTAATAAACAAAAAAAAAAAAAAATAGATATTTTATTCAATGGCTCAAAGGTGTTCCAGTCTTGTTTATTACTAGTTTTACATGAACACATTTCCTCACAGAAAATGGTACAAAAAGACCTTGATAAATCAGGACCCCATAGCTTAATTTCCCACTTGTGTTATAATCCAATGCATGTTCATTTCAAGAATTTAAATTCTGTATAAGTTTGCAATATTAAAATAATAATACATAATAACATAAATCAATGCAACAAACTTGTTAGCTAAAACCTTTTCGCACCAGTAAATAAAGATTCATTTTTTTCCTGAAAAAAACTTTATCATTTAAATGTATTATTTGATTCTTAAAATGTTTGCAGATCACTCTATGTCACTCTATAAATTGTATTATTAGTGTATTTACATTATATTTTTTAGTTTGAGTTTGTTTATGCATCTGATTTAATATTGAAGAATGTAAAACAAATACTTTATACTAACTTAAAAAGAATTAATGAAGAGAAGTTTATAAGTTATTATCAGTTTCTTGTATTTAAAGAAAAAAATATTCATAAACTAAATCTTAAGAAAACACAGAAAGATTTCAATGAATTCTTCATATTAGAGAAACCTAGCATCCTGTAGTGAACACAAGTCTATACAGAGACAGAAAAGGGAAGCTGCATTTTTTTAAACTCCTTTGCTGTCTTGAGTTATTTATAAATAAATCAGCCAAGAGAAAGCAGCGCAGAGTTCACACTGTTTGGAAGTGCAACAATATAATTATCATCTTTTAATGCACTCCGTTATTGTTCACATAGCTACGTTATTTAACATCTGTTCTGAGAAGACAATTTGCCCTCAGATGGCTGTGTGTTTTGCTGTAAATTTAGGTCATTAATTTGTATCTGTCCTTTGTTTATTTAAGAAGAGGGACAAAAGGGCAGCTGCAGAAACATTTGGCTGTGCCGAGGGGCAGTGGGCTCAACATGTTGGAGTTTTGTATAAGACCAGCTTGGGTTTGTATCTATAGCTACAACACAGAAGTTTGTGGGAATTCTTTGCCAAGCTGTGCACTAGTATCAGGCAATGCATGTAACCTTGATTCAGAGACAAAAAAGCATAAAAGCAGTGGAGTACTGCTAATCATATGTGTTTTAAGGCATGCAAAGATGAAGAACGAAAGCCGACATGGGGTCATTTTGAAGTAAAGAGGCCAACAGTTTTCATGCCCTTGTTAAACTCAGAGCTCAAAACAATTGAAGCCAGCATTTTTTTTTCTGTAAGGCAGAGAATGAATGAGAGCTTTCTTGTCATGACAGCCAGAGATGAGGGACATTCTCATCAGCTTTTTTTCAGGTTTTGTACCTTCTGTTTTTGTGCTTTTTGGGCCCATTGGTAGACTAGACAAAAGTCGTTTAAGTCAACAGATACGTTGTAGAAAAAGTCTGTGGAGAAAAACAATTGTGAATGGATCCATCCAACAACATAATACTGCAACAACATACAGAACAACATTATTTATTTCAATAATACATTTGCAACCTCTCTAGTGCAAAAAAGTGATTCACTGCTACAACATCACAAAGTTATAATCCACTGTAATAATTCCTGTTTTGATGTCAAAACAGTGAAATATCACTTTTCCTGTCTGCATCCACAATGATAAAATGTTTATAGTTACATAAGTTATTATCATATAAAGTTCATCAAATATTTATTGCAATTGTGCTTTTACAATACTCACAAAACCTTCCATTTCCTTTTTTCCTCCAGTTCACTCTATAATGCATTGCAAGTCTTCTTCTTTTATATAGTATAAGATGTATTATAAAAAACAAAAACACTATACAAGAAAATAATACTACAGTATCTCAGGTTTCTTTCAAAGAACCCCTTGATAGAATCTTGTTCTTGTAATTCACTGCTACCCATACTGTATATCATTATATATAAAATATATAAAGACGGAGAGAACTAAAAAGACTTGTCTATTGGGTTTGTGGTTATTACTCAAACAAAGAGGGTGTTGCATTCAGTCCACTCAAATTAACCAGCAGTAGAAACTGTAGAGGAAAGCAACATAGTTTTGTTTAATTGCTGGCAAGTAATAGGAGGCCACTGAAAAGAGGGGTGTGGGGTGGGTCTCAGCTCATATACATTGCATCCCTGCACTCCTTTTTAAAAACACCCCTGTGCCAAGTCTTGCTTGCCTTTGTTTTGTGTAAAGTGACAGCACACAAACTGAGTAATTACATTTGAAATAAAAAACAACATATACTGTACAGGCAGTGTTTGATTAAAATCTAAGTTGCTTGAGGTGAAATGCTGCAGTGCTGGAATGATAGGAGAGGTATGCTATCTAAGAAGGCACCTGTACCAAGATTCACTCCTCAGAGCACAGCAAACACACCTCAGCAGTAGCAGTGCTGAATATTTACAGACTGTGGCCCAACATCCCTTCAGTCACCTAGCAACCGGTGAACAGGAAGAACTCAGCCTTACCTGAAGTCTAACTTCTTATTTTGAGCAGCCTGGACAATATAGACCAATACAATATTAATTATTTGTAACTATAATGTGTTTCAAATATAGTATGTGTTTTTCAGCTATTAGATGAAAAAGCAGCCATTAACTCTCCATTACCGGCAATGTCAACAACAGAGGTACACAGGAACTGATTAGGTGCCACCACAATGGGTCATACCATTTTTGGTACCATTTGGACTACTGTATTCTACCAATGGCAGGTCATAGTATTGAAGTTGTGCTAACGGTACCATTGTACTGACAAGTCCAAAGTCATGCTTGAGCAAGATAAAATAGATTACTGGAACTGCCTTGGGAATCCAAGTCCATCCAATTCAATGCTAGTTCAACTAGATATCCTGATCAGGGCTTGAGAAAGACAATTCCAAACACAAACTGAAAGAAAATTGTTTTATGTTATGTCCAAGTTGAAAGTCGAAACAATATTTATTGGCTGTCTGCCAGCCCGACTTGTGCTCTTCCCCACCCTCCCATATGTCTGTAGACATATGGAATCCAGAATGTCCTTTCCCCTGGGATACAAACCTACGCAGTGGGGTACAAGTTTAAACCAAGGAGGTAGAAGACAGTACTTCTTCTCATGAGTTAAGATGTACAAATGTGAGAATATACAGTAAATGTTCGGTTCTAAAAACCTTGGCTTCAGAAAAGATTTAAAAAAATGTGTGTGTAATGTTTGTTCTATAGTATACTGCAACTTTTTACAAGCAGCATTTTGTTCAAATAAATCATTAAGTTTAATATATTATAGTACTAATTAATTTGCATATGCATGGAGACCCTTTCTATGCTCCTGATGAATATTTTGCAGTAAATTACATTTTTAAAACTGCATTCTAACCATGTATCTAGGATTTCCAGCATTCAGTTGTAATTTGGGTTTTCCATTTTTTTTAAATTAAATTATCTATTCCCATGAAAATTAGTATACAGGGTCATGTGAAACTGGACACATTGAATTAAAAATGTATAACACCTTGAAAGTTAATACTAACCCAGAGTGGCAGCATTGCAACAAATAACAAGTATATCAGTAACATACATCGTCCCAGATGTAAACGATTCAGAATGATAGCTTTCAGTATGACAAAACAGTTCATAACCATGACGCATATCAATAGTTAAGCCAATTAGGTCTTAGAATCATGGTAAAGTCTATTAAAATGATTTACAGTATGTAAAAATGTAAGTGTGCCATACAGATGGACAATGTGGGGACAGACAGACACCCTCATATAGCCCCAGAATCTAATTCTTAATAGCTCAAGAGACATATGCAAAATTATGGAAGCATATAACGTTGAAATGTAATAATTATTTCCTTTTTCACAAGATAATTATTATGTTATAACGTAATAATTATCTTGTGAAAACAGAAACAAAACCTGTGCCAGTATTTTGCCAGTCCCAAATTTCCATGTACTCACTTGGGACTCCCCATTCTTGATTTCACAGCCTCCATAAAATAGCTTGCTGCTTCTCCCGGATTACTGTGAGTTGTGTATGCTTCTAACCAATGCTTAATTACTACAGTATGCTATAGTCATACGCTGGGGTGTGCTGAAAAAAAAACATGAACTAGTCTGTAAAACTAAGGGCCTCATTTATGAAAGGACACTAAATGTAGCTGCAACATGCACATGAAGTAGTGAGCCTAACATGCACCATAAATCTAAATGTACTAACAGAGAACGCATTAATTTACGTGCACACTATTTGGCTAATTTACATACCATAGCGTGCACACTACATGTATTGTGAGCGATAATTTAATGTGCACAATAATGTCCAAGACTTACCCATGACCACCATGATATAAATTGCAATTATGGTGCACCATAATGTTTAGTGCCCTTTCGTAAATGGGGCCCTAAATCTGTTACTTCTAACAATTCTCAGGGTTAAACATGTGCGATGGCGAGGGGGCAAGTAGATTTTTGTAGCATTTTGTCCCTTGGACAACAAGTTTTTTTAAAGATTTGCACACCCCTGTGTACATATACCAACACTATATCCCTGTCCCTGGGGATTTCATCCCTTGTGGGGGATAGTAAGAAAACATAATGCACAAAAGGAAGGGGACTTTTCTATTACACCTTTTTAAGTTGTGTCTCAAAACGCTTCACAACATTCCTCAGCACCACTGGGGAAGGATAGGCAGCAGGTATACTTCCCCATATCTGAACTTCATTACACATTATTAAAACTTATTTGCTGTTACTTTGCTTACACATTATTAAGAACTGAAGAGCAAAAACTGCAATTGTCATATGCTGGGGAAGGGTTAAAATAATATAAATATGACTTTCAACAAATACTGAGAAAAAAAACAACAACAGCAAGAACAATATTTGTTCCTAGAGAAAGAAAGTTGTATCATAATTGTTCCTGTACAAGGTACATTGTTGCTATTTAAAAAAAAAGGATAAATAAATATATATATATATATATATATATATATATATATATATATATATATATATATATATATATAGAATAAGCTTTCACACAATGCTGAAATTAATTACCTGTAATTAATCACACTTTCACATGCTATAATATGTTTTTAAACTTTTATAAAGCAACCTTTCTTCAGCCTTATATGGTGTTTGTTTTTAAGCTTCTTTTAATAATGTAAATTGGTCAGTAGGATCAGCAGGCTGGCAAGGCAAAAAACTGCTGACAGCACATATCAAAATCTTGCCAGCTCCCATATCAACATCTCCCAGCTTAAAACACCCTCCGTTATCCTAAATGAGCAGAGGGGTTAAGAACAGCTGGTAGATCACATGGCACCTTTGTAATGTTGAAGACTGTATGCCTTTTTTTGATGTACCATTATTCTGAAACTTGAACTGTTTTTTTTAATTCAGTGGTGCTTTTCTTTAATTTTGGGACATCATTAAAACACCAGTATAATACTGTAGCAAACCTCAGTTTCCACAGGCAGGTGCATCACACAGAGGGAGGCAATCCACACACAGGCGGAGGGTGGGCGAGAACCTGGGACCTCTCGCACTAAAGCATAGCGCCAATACTGCTGTACAAAAGAGTCGGCTCCTTTGCAAGGAGCCTATACCGGGCTTATGTCTTTGTGTGTGATCACGTCACCTACCAGCCCTGCTGCTGCGTTCCCCCGTGCACGCTACACTCTCCCCTGCCAGCCTCAAGTCTGCCCCGAACTTGTTCACCAGGCTACAGTCCGACGAGTGCGTGCCGGGGTACCTGCATCCCACGTCTAACACCAATGTAACGCCAACTGCACCTGCACCTGGTAGCCTAAATGAGTACTGACTAAATGAAGATGGACTTCACACAGACCAGAAACTATGGAGGCCGAACAATTATTTAACAGAATGTATAAGAAGTACGGGGAAAGGGGAAGATAGGGAATATAAAAGAACTGTAGATTTACGAAACAATTAACACAAATTATAAATAAAAATGAGAATGAGAATATTGAAATAACTCAGTAATTATCTTCTTGGAAAGGATTGAAAATAAATTAAACTTAAGAGATAAGAATGATTAGAGCAGGATAGATTGTTATATAAAAATGGGGGGGAGGGAGGAATCTCAACCTAAATTATTAATGCCAGTCACCAAGACTTATTCTGGGGAGGGGAAATAAAATAAATAATTAAGGGAGTAGGAAAAAGGGGGGTCCTTATCTAGAATAGCGACAGAATAATATGGAGAAAAACCACTCACTCAGACACACACCTATAATATATGTAGATCCCTAAATTAACAATAGAAAAGGAAAGAATAATTGTTTTCTAGGAAATAGAAAATGTATATCCCTAGCTTTTAAATAAACCTAAATATTATACCGACTCGCAAGAGTTCGTCTTCACCCCAATCCTTATCAAACCAGTTCAGCAGACCACTACTACCAGTTACTGTACCCTGTTACAATTTATATTGACAACCAGCTGACTCCGTTTTAGCTGATATTTTAAACAATAATACTGCCGACCTGACAGGCTCACCCAGAGGTCTTTCCCAGCTTCAACCGCCTCTCTCCCAGTCCAACCGTGATCTCTCGAACGTTAGAAAATTTTAGAAATAATAAAAACCATCTCCTGACGCGCAACCCTGTTTGTGGTGTTAATCCAATAACCCTGGTAAGTACAGATATGTTAAAACCTCATAGCAACTTGAACCAGCATTTTTTCTCACATACTCTGTGGCAGTGAGGGTTGCAGTGGTGACGTCAGACCAGGGAAATGAAATCAAACACAGAACATACGGTGCTAAACTGAGGCGCAAGGGCGCTCAGCTTTTTATGAATTAAACACAAAACAAACAGTTGAACATAATACACAAATAAGGGCACTCTGGCCAAAGTAAAACAAACACAAACTATAAATACAGTTTTAGTAAAACGAGTACCTTGATTCGCCCCTGGTGATGGAGGCGGGAGCAACAGGCAGCCCTCCCATGGCGGCGAAGATAGGAGCGGCAGGCAATCCTTCTCCAAGTGCAGGTGGTCGTGGCTCCTCTAGGCCCGGAAGTGGTGCTCCCTCTCCTCCTCTTCCTGGAGGGCAGGGAAGCTGACCACAAAGTGGCCCTGTTCCCCACAGGCACAGCACAGGTTCTCAGCCTCGAGAGCACTGAGGTAGGCCTCCCAGCCACCCTCCGGTCATCCCTCCTCCTCTCCCGGCCAGGGACAGTAAGGGCACTGACTCGAGGATCTCCAACAGGTGGAAGTATTTGTCCCAGCGGCCCCAGCTGGGCGCTGGACGCTCGGCTGCTGCGGAGGTTGCTGCTGCCTTTTTCTGCCGTGCTTTCCCCCTTTTTTCTTTTTTTTTTTTAAAAACTTAAAAAAAAAAAAAACGCAGTCCTTCCCTGGTCTGACACTCTGGAGGCGTTGTTTATCCCATGGAGGACACCATATGTGGCAGTGAGGGCTGCAGTGGTGATGTCAAAACCAAACATAGAATGAAACAAAAAACAAACAGCTGAAAATACACAAAGAAAAGGGCACTCTGGGCAAAGTAAAACAAACACTTTTAGTAAAACGAGTACATTGGTTCACTTTCTGGTAGCATTCGCTCTCACTCTTAACTCCACTTAATTCTCAACTAATAATGAGCTGGAGTGGGTCTTTTTATATTCTGTGGCTGGAGCCTTAATTACCCACTAAACAATTAACTTATTAAGGCTCCAGCCACATTCCCACAAGCTTTATCGGGATGGGGATTTAACCCCATCCACGCCAACTACATTTTCTAAAGAATAACAGTTTATCAAATAATAAACAATAACGTTGGACGGCTTTCATCCGTCCGCACACAAACACAATTACAATAATACAATACAATACAATAATACAAATGAAAATACATACATTTAATAAATGAATATCCACAAGGGGTGGGCAGCCAGTCACATACTCTTAAACAGATTAAGAATGAAGTTATTTGGGGTATTTTGAGTTCACAGTTTAATAAAATATTCAATGTAAATAATTACCAGCTTCATGCCTTTATAAGCAATACTAATATGCAGAAAATGACAATAACAAGCTTTGCTTCCAAAGCGATTTATCTGCCTCCACTCGTTTTTTTGTCATCTTAAGTTCCTATTGCACAGCAATTCTGTATTAATAAAGTGCCTCTTCTAATGATATCTGATTAATTGACTACTGTAATTTGAAGTATTATGATAGTTCTTTAGCCCCACCTACTGGGCTATACACTCGATTGAGCATCTGTTACCGAGTTAAGTAGAAGGCGAAGAGGTGTGCAGATGTGCCTATGAGATATCTGGAGTAACGTTGGTTTAAAAAGAAGGCTAAATAGACATGCCTGACTGTGTCATATATGATACAAAACATAACTGTGCAATGTGGTTATTTATGGTAAGTTAAGTTTTGGACTACTAAAATAACCTGCAACCCATGTCTGAACTTTCTATACTGCCTTCTGGCCTGGATTAACACCATAAAATGGCCCATTGTTACACTCTGAACAACTTTGTAGTCACTTAGAGGTACTTTTAATATTTAAATACCTAGTCCAGATTTTACTACATTTTCCTTGTGGCTATGTTTTAATAGGAACCCCTACAGGCAATCACAGCATTTCTGTGGCTGGATGTCATATTCAGTGGCTACATTTCTTCAGAAATGGTCTGTGTCCCCGAAAGCTACAAAAAACATTGCCCACAAGGGCCTGTATCTCCAACACATTCACACACAAAAATGTGTATTTCACAACAGTAATCTGAAAACAAGTCTCACTCACAGATACACAATATATCCAATGATCAACAAGGAAAGGATTTATATTGTAGCTCAATCCATTAAGTCCCCTCTGTGCTCAAGAGTTTGCCTCCTCCTCTCCAGCCTCCACCTGCTTTTTTGGCTCTGTCTAACGGGGGAGGGCAGCTATCCTGCCCCCCTGCCCATGCCTTCCCTACCGTCAGCCCCTCCACTTATCTGCAAGCTCATTTATGGGTTGGGGTACCTCGAAAGGTGAGGCCAAAGTCTGTTTTAATAAATAACCTATCGCATGAGTTTCCTGACTGAAAATACGGAACACAAAAATCTGTCACCATTTGGACCCCCTAAAGTTATTTTGGGCCCCCACAGGGGCTTCCCATTTTGAAAACAGTTGTTGTATATATAGTTGTGGCATTGTAAAACATGTGTAGGAAAGAATGTGATTAGAGTTATGAAGGTGTTATCTATGCTAAATAGTGTTCCTGCTTAAGTTTACATTGGAAAGATGCACACATTTCCTTGTAAAAAGAGTCCCACGAGATGTTTTCCACACCATCCTACATACAGCATATTATGTTAAAATGTGTGTAAAAACAATACAAACACATACAAACACCTTTCATTGGAACCATTGTCCTTTTAAACCCCCTTAAACACATTCAACACCCTCTATCCATCATTATCTCACCTCTTTCAAGCTGCTGCTCCTGCTCTACTCCCCTTCATCTCCTCCCTCCTCAACACCTCTCTACTTTCTGGTATCTTTCCCTCTGCCTTCAAAAAAGCCTCTATCACTCCCCTCCTCAAAAAACCTACCCTCGACCCCACCTCCCTCCAGAGCTACTGTCCTGTCTCCCTCCTACCCTTCCTCTCCAAAACCCTCGAGCGGACTGTACACTGCCAGCTCTCTGCTTTCCTGTCCAACCACTCTCTGCTTGACCCTCTCCAATCTGGCTTCCGCTCTGCTCACTCCACTGAAACCGCCCTGCTGTCTGTCACCAACTCACTTAAGTGTGCCCGAGCTGCCTCTCTCTCCTCTGTCCTAATTCTCCTCGACCTCTCTGCTGCCTTTGACACTGTTGATCACTCTATTCTACTATCATCTCTTGCTGACCTGGGGATCTCTGGCACTGCTCTGGCCTGGTTCTCCTCCTACCTCTCCAACCGCACTTACCAAGTAACCTGGCGTGGAGCAACCTCCACACCTCACCCTCTCTTAACTGGAGTCCCCCAAGGGTCAGTCTTGGGTCCTCTCCTGTTCTCTCTCTACACCCGCTCCCTGGGCCCCCTCATCGCATCCTATGGTTTCTCATACCATTTCTATGCTGATGATGCTCAGATTTTCCTCTCCTTCCCCACCTCTGACTCCACCATCTCCTCCCGTATCTCTACCTGTCTGTCTGCTATTTCCTCCTGGATGCACTCGCATCACCTCAAACTCAACCTCTCTAAATCTGACCTCCTTTTCTTTCCCTCCTCCTCCCCCTCCTCTGATCTCTCTATCTCTGTTCCTCTGGAATCTACCACACTCTCTCCCTCTTCCTCAGCTAAGAACCTTGGAGTCACCCTGGACCCCTGCTTCTCTTATTCCCAGCACATCTCCACTCTGGCACGCACTTGCCGATTCTTCCTGAGCAACATCCGAAGAATCCGACCCTTCCTCACCAACTATGCTACCCAGCTCCTGGTCCAGGCCCTGGTACTCTCCCGCCTAGACTACTGCAACTCCCTCCTGGCTGGCCTCCCTGCATCCGCCACCCGTCCGCTCCAGCTCATCCAGAACTCTGCTGCCCGCCTGGTGTTCTCTCTGCCTCACTTCGCCCACGCTACTCCACTACTCCGCTCGCTCCACTGGCTCCCGATCACCGCTCGCATCCAGTTCAAGACTCTTGTACTAGCCTACAGATGCCTTGACCAGACTGCACCCAGCTACCTCCAGACCCTCATCTCACCCTACACCCCCACTCGACCTCTCCGCTCCGCCTGCACTAGAAAACTAGCTCTACCTCCGCTACGCTCCCCTGCCTCCAGAGCCCGCTCCTTCTCCACCCTTGCTCCGCAGTGGTGGAATGACCTTCCTACAGATGTCAGGACTGCCCAGTCCCTGACCACATTCCGGCGCCTCCTTAAGTCTCACCTCTTCAAACAGCACCTGTAGAACTCCTCTGTTTGTATCCTGGGACACTATCACCCTTCATGTAAATGTGCTTTATTTTGCTCTTATCTGCCCCCTATTTTACTGCATTTAATCCTGTACTTCAGAATACTGTAATCTGCCAAGTGTTTAACCTGTAGTACTTTGTATTTAATCATATCCTGATGTAACTATCACTATTTAATCATATCCTGATGTAACTATCACTATTATCTGCTGTATCATTGAATTGTGGTTTGTCACACTTGTACTTTGCTTGAACAAAAGTTATTGTATTTCTTGCTCTTATTGTATTACTTGTATTGTAACACTTGAAATGTATTTGCTTACGATTGTAAGTCGCCCTGGATAAGGGCGTCTGCTAAGAAATAAATAATAATAATAATAATTATCAAACCACTGTTTTACCACGTGTTACTGTGGACCATCAGACCTGTTGGCTATAATTATTATTATTATTATTATTATTATTTATTTCTTAGCAGACGCCCTTAAATAAATAATGCAACACTATCAATGTCTTATGACACAAAAAGACAATGGAACGTATTAGAACGTACATGTACTCTATAAAGTGCTTTACAAACACTGTACTGGTGCAACTGAAGTGGCTCTGGAGTTGAACATATTTTACCTAGTACACAAACCACTCCTTAATAGGAGCATAGCTACTTGCCATCCACCATAAAGAACAACAACTTTTATAAAGGGGTCAGGTTACATGTATACAAGCACACACTACAGCATCCATAGACACTTACACACCAGACACCCCTTTAATAGTGTGAAGGGTATTTTTGGTCTAACACCCTCTCCCTGCCCCCACCCCTATCTATTGGGAAACATACACTTAAAATTAACTTAAGAGACTTTTGCCACATCCTAACCAATGTTTTCACACCAGGGCCAGAAGCCAGGTGCTTAATAGCTGGCCTTCAGTATTATCTAACCAAAACTAATATTTACATGGGCTTGGTATCGTTAATGGGGAGAATTAGGAGTCTAGTATTAAAATGTATTTTTACTGCTTATTTTAACTATTTTAAATTAGATATTTTACATAATGCTTAGAGACATACAATTCATGCAACAAAAATCTAAAAAGCAGCATTCGTTTTTGAAGGTGTGTTTGTGTATGTGTTTTTTTTTTATAAACCAAAGTATTTAATGGATTTGGAAAATAGAGCTGGAGAGGAACATTTTATCTGGGCTTGGCTTTTAAGTCCAATAGTACGTTAGTGTATTGCTGCCACGTAGACAATATATATATTTCCGTTTTCACTAGATAATAAAGCAAATTATTTCCATTTTCATTTTAAAACATGATAATTAACTCGGAATTAATCCGCAGTTTTTCACCAGCTCCAGAACATCACGCAGACTAATGCACTACTAATATGTCATTGTAGACATAACTTGTTATAATCCTGCTAGTTCATATTGTATTTTAGTAGTCTTATTTGCACTTACTGTAAACTATACTGTATTTAAATAATAAGCTTGCATTGTAACCCTGTATTGCCCTGTAACACCTGTAAATCACCTTGGATAAAAGCATCTGCCAAATAAATAAATAAATAAATAAAGTCACGCATGGCTGATGTAGTAAACTAAATCAAATTCTATTTTGGATTATGTCTGAACCATAATGAAATGTTGGAATGTTTAGCGCATCTGGATGGAAGTGTTATGCAGTAGAACACTTAGGCGAAAGCACCAATCTGATGTACTAGACGTGATGCTGCATTTATTAATACAAGAAATTGAACAGTCTGGATGACTACATGGATACAGATAAATGCACTTGAAATGCATTCAAGAAGGATTTGTTCTCAGCCAGAATGACGTTAGACAGTTGCGTAATATTATTGACTACCAAGGTGCTCAATTTAGGCGTAGAAATCGATTAAGATGCAGAACATAGCACAACTCAAGCCCTGATATTCTATGGCATCTTGATTCCTACGATAAACTGACACCCTATGGAATCTGCATTAACGGTGCAATTGATGGATATTCTAGATACATAATTTGGTTGGAAGCATACATAACTATGCTACCCAGCTCCTGGTCCAGGCCCTGGTACTCTCCCGCCTAGACTACTGCAACTCCCTCCTGGCTGGCCTCCCTGCGTCCGCCACCCGTCCGCTCCAGCTCATCCAGAACTCTGCTGCCCGCCTGGTGTTCTCTCTGCCTCGCTTCACCCATGCTACTCCACTACTCCGCTCACTCCACTGGCTCCCGATCACCGCTCGCATCCAGTTCAAGACTCTTGTACTAGCCTACAGATGCCTTGACCAGACTGCACCCAGCTACCTCCAGACCCTCATCTCTCCCTACACCCCCACTCGACCTCTCCGCTCCACCTACACTAGAAGACTGGCTCTACCTCCGCTACGCTCCCCTGCCTCCTGAGCCCACTCCTTCTCCACCCTTGCTCCGCAGTGGTGGAACGACCTTCCTACAGATGTCAGGACTGCCCAGTCCCTGACCACATTCCGGCGCCTCCTTAAGACTCACCTCTTCAGACAGCACCTGTAGAACTCCTCTGTTGTATCCTGGGACACTATCACCCTTCATTTAAATGTGATTTATTTTGCTCTTATCTGCCCCCTATTTTACTGCATTTAATCCTGTACTTCAGAATATTGTAATCTCCCAAGTGTTTAACTTGTAGTATTTTGTACTTAATCATATCCTGATGTAACTATCACTATTATCTGCTGTATTATTGAATTGTGGTTTGTCACACTTGAACAAAAGTTATTGTATTTCTTGCTCTTATTGTATTACTTGTATTGTAACACTTGAATGTATTTGTATTTGCTTGCGATTGTAAGTCGCCCTGGATAAGGGCGTCTGCTAAGAAATAAATAATAATAATAATAATAATAATAACTAACAGTGATCCAGCAGAAGTAGCAAGTTATTTTGTGGAGGCTGTGAAATCAAGAATGGGGTGTCCCAAGTACGTGGAGATTTGTGACTGACAAAATACTGGCACAGGTTTTGTTTCCGTTTTCACAAGATAATTAATATGTTATAACATAATAATTATCTTGTGAAAAAAATGCTCTAATAAAATCCCTCAGGGGATTATCTCTGTCAAATAATTTTATAAAATCCATCAGGGGATTATCATGACATGATATAGGTTGATCAAATCAACCTCTTACTATCATATAAATGTTACTTTATAATCTATGAGCGTTTTTACAGAGTCATTCTCTTACAATCATTTTACTGGACTGGATCCCTGCAACCTGGGGATGATAACCTTAACAGTCCATTGCACTTCCAATCTACTATCTCTTCATCAACCTGTTCATCTATATATCTGGATGATCCTCTTATTGAGAAATCAGGCGTGTCTTTTGCTCAGTCATGCAGACCACTGATTTACTCACCCAAACTAAAGTTATACAAAACTATACAGCCTGTAATCTACAACCCACGATGTGGCGTCTACCTGGTTACCTGCAAGAAATGTAGTGTAGAAACAGACATATGGCTCTGAGATTTTTAAACATAGATCCACATAGATCTTTTCCACATCTGCACGCATTAGCATAAGTGTTCATTTTGAGATGTATCCCTGAGGATCACTAACAAAGTGAATACAAACAGAACTCTCATCAGCTGGCAAATCTGCAACCATATGGAAGCCATACCTAGATGGCTGTGAAAAAAACTTGATTGTACTAGCATCTGTTTTCCTTATAATGCTATAGGAATAGTGAATAAATGAACTTATCTTAGTTGTTCTCATTTTAAAGTTTAATGCATTTATAAATTGCCCACCAAAAACAATTGAGTCTATTCCATTTTATTACATTTTTATATGTAGAGACTGACATTCATAAAAGTCAATGAGGAGCTCAACATGGTTTTATATGGTTTCAAGAAGGTGTTCTTTTAATAACCTCATAAAAGATAATCTATAACATCAAAAACTCAATCATGATGTTTTCAGTGAAGTGAAGAAAGTGAACAATTCTACAAATTATATCAGTGTTTATAATTCATGTTTTCTTGTTGGGGATAGAGGTTTTGTGCTCCTCCCCTGAGCCAGATGTTAATGGCCACCATTGTTTCAGAGATGTATATATTTTAGCAAATGTGTGCATTTCCATTGTTAACAAACCCTCCTCTCCATTTAGGCCTTCTGTCTTTTTGATGATCATTTTTTAAATAATTGAGTGTTCGCTGTCTACGAACTTCAATGTCATGGAATTCAATAAAAGCTTAATTGAAGTATGCTCCAAATCACAGTGACACGTAATTCTACAATAAATATTGATATAATAATGAATTACCTCTTGTAACTTTTAGTAAACCTGCCTGATAGAAATCTTACAATGCTTATTTGAGTTGTAAACATGCAGCTCCTGATTCATCACTGTTACCGTAGTGTTATTTAATTCTCAGATGATGTGTTTTTATGGCTGGTGAGAGCTGCTGCTGTATACTGCACTTAATAAAAAGTTATAATAATTTTCTATTGAACACCTTTAGAAAGCTCAGTTTAGTAAAGTTGGTCATGGCAAAATAATTAAGTCTCCTCAAATGTTTGAACCAGGATACCACAAAAGGGAACAACCAAGTCTAGAAAATAAAACAGCTGCTGAAAATGCTAATGTGCTGGCTACACATTGAAAATTCAATGGGCTGTTTCTTCCATCTCTTACTGTCTCTCGCTTACAGCTAAAAAATGAATGGGAGAATATTATTCTCAGATAGGTTGCTCACCAAGCTTCCCCTTTAAAACCGCAGCCACCACTGTATCTGCAGGTACAGTCTATCATTCTGTCTAAGCAAATTACTGGTCATAGATAAGATCGGTGCTATGGAACAGCAGAGTAAAATAGGTGAGATGAAAAAAAACAAAACATGACATGCTTTTTCCCAGGAGCTGGTCCTCTGGGTGTTGCTGTACAACAGATGTTATTTGAAGAGTATAGGCTCCCAGAGCATTTAGTAACGGATGAATCGACAACCTGCAACTGTATCAGAAGGACCGAGCACAAATGTTCCCATTGCTGGTTATGGTGTACTTTGTTACATGTACTGCTATATAATTTTATTTAACTACAACTATAATGGTTTCCCCAAATAATTTAGCTTTTACAGGCCAGCATCCTCATAATACATCAGTTCTGATACCTTGTTTGTACCTGCTGGGTAATTTTATAGTGATTTACAGGGCTATAGTACATATGGTAAAAATCTTTGTTTGAAACCAGCATAAACCCTAAGGTAAGAGTGAGTAAAAGGGGACCCCACTGGAAATGAGAGAGTGCATCTCAGCTGTGCACTCCTCAGTAAATATCTTACATAAAAATAAAAGACTAAACAAACACCACTGCCTCATTTGACATCTGCCGGGAGGGGCGGGACTAGAGCAGCTGCAAAGTCCCTCACAGCCACCTGTCCTCATCTGAGCAGCATAGTCCTAGTGTCCCAATGGCAGATGTCCAGTTCTAACACCAGCAAATCTCTTGTGGCAAGCTGGCTGGTGGATGACGTCATAGACCCGGAAGATATAGACACGAGAGGCAGTACTGGGGTATGAAAAGGCGCTGCTCGCGCTGTTCTTTATTAAATGAAGAGTTTAAACAAAAACCAAAACACTTTTATAAAACAAAACGGCTCGTTGGCCAAAACAAAACAGACAAATAATAACTCACTGCAAAACAAGTGTCATGCTGGTTTTGAGCCAGCATGTCTAGCATTTGTTTTATTTCTACGTTTTCTTTTACCTCCTCGCTCCTGTTCTCTGCTCCTCGATACTGTCTCTTTAAGAGCCAAGGCGGTCTCTTTTATAACCTGTGGCTGGAGCCTTAACTACCCATTGATTAAACAATTACCTTATTAAGGCTGCAGCCACATTCTCACATGTTTATTTAATGGTGGGGAAGTAACCCCATCCTTACCAAATAATAACAATAATGCCGGCTTTTCACCGGCCACAAATAATAAACAATAACGTCGGACGGCCTTCGTCCATCCACACACAAATACAATATACAACAACAACAACAACAACAACAACAACAACAATAATAATAATAATAATAATAATAATATACATAAAGGGTTGGCACCCCGTCACAACCCTTTATAAAGTGTTTATTTTTTTATTTTTTTTATTTTTTGTTTATTTTAGTAGTTATACCAAAACAGCATTGATTGGAACTTAAAGATGAAGATCCTTAACCTACTGTAAATAGATTATCAATACTTTTGCATAAGGAAAATAACACTTGTCAAATCCCATAGGAAAAATTGCTGGGCATAATCGTAGGCTGCAGAAATCAGCGATGAGTTAGCATCAGGGGATCCTTTAATTCTACAGTTCCAGGACCTTTTGTTTGTAAGTCTTTTCAACTTGAGTAGCTGTCACCCTGTTTTGACAGCATTGAAGAAGTTGATAAAGACTTGTTGTCAACACTTTGCCAATGATTTTTACAGCTTTCTTTCTAGTACTGTATTCCTACATATCTTACAACTGAGTGTTTTGTACCTACATTGTAAACCAAAAAAATGTTTTCTAGGCTTTTTAAAAGGAAAAGGTTAAATTATAGAACACATTGGGTTTCATGAGCAGCTTTACAAGATCCATAATTTGCATCAGAACATGCAATTTGTGTTGAAATTGTAGAAAAAAAATAACTCTGGAATATGATACATTGCTGTGATGGGGAGAGAAGGAATCTGAGCTGTAAGTCTACCTCTCAGCCAGGAAAGGCGCTTGGTAAGGTGGGCGGTGCACTTTCCTAGAGATGGCCCAACTCGATGGCGAAACCGCAAGTCGGCTATCTTGGAGAAAGAGTGTTAAACAAATCCATTGTGAACAGCTGCGGGCTGTTGATTGTAGAAGAGCAATTATTATCATCATTATTATCACTAAAAGTACTGAACCAAATGTATGAGGACAAACAGTGTACAACCAAACTAGCTCCACTCACTAGTAATCTAGCAATGCTTACATTATTTTAACAATATATACCGAGCATCAAAAGAAACTTAGCACTATTATAACACATTTATTTTCGAAAAAATAAGGTATATAAATGATGGACAATGACAAAATGTTTTTCATTTCTTTTTAATCACTTGATCATTCATCCTTGACCATGACACGCTTGAGTAACTAAGACTGAAGCATATGCACTTGATCACCTAATTAGTGAGACGGAGTGATATGGAGTGATTTCAGATGTTGAATTGCAAGCTTGAATAAAAGCAAAAAAGAAAATCACAGAAAAAAAACAATATGCCACATCTGTCAAGAGAGCAGCGCCTTCGTGCAATCGGCATGTTGAAAGCTGGACTAGGGCAGCATACTGTGGCTCGCCGTCTTGGGTGCTCACAGCCAGTAATTTCAAACCTGGCGAGACGGTATAACCAGACACACTCTGTCAATGACAGGCCACGAACTGGGAAACCAAGAGTCACAACACCAGCCCAAGATTGACCGATCATTTTGCAGCATCTTTTTGATGTCAGCTGTTAATCAGCACCATAAAAAAGTCACTGCACCTGCTCTAAAACAGAGTTTGTAATTTTTGGATCACATCTATTGAATTTTATCCAAATATAAGTGATAAGTTTCTTTTGCTGCTCAAATATAAGTGTGTGAAAGAGTGGTTTGCAGTGCTCAGGTGAACAATGACAAACACAAAGGTACGATCCAAACAGCAGTTTATTAATGCTCTTTAGGTTTGAACCCGTTAAATAATAAAGCTGGTTCTACCCAACCATGGGTATTGCCAGCATATAACAAAAGGGGTTGCAGTCCCGAAATAATAAGACAAACACAAAACACGCAACACAGACACATAAACACGTCTCCAGACTGTGTGTGCTCTTTGTGCAGGTGCGGTGCTCTGAGTAGTGGTGGTTTGTGCGTTCAGGTCCGGGCTTAGCGCTGGCTTCTGGCTACAGCTCCCGGCTTCGTATCAGCCGTCTAGCATTAGACAAATACAAGTTTTTATCAATGGGAAAACACTTCAGTCACGTTTCCCATCCTTGTTTCCTCCCATTAACCACAACAAAGGAACCGACCCCGGCGTCAGGCCCCCCTAAAGTACCCTAAGCCCCGCCCCCTTTCGATAGCTAGTTCAATCACGTCTCCTCCAATTCATGACTGAAACTTCACTTACCGTACTAGGGCGATGCCTCCTGGTACTGTGACGCCACCCCCTTCCTGAATGGCCAGTTTCCGACTGCCCCTGGAAAGAACTGCCCAACCATTCAGTACGAAGCCCGCAGTTCCTGTTGTACAGTGCCCTCACAGGTCGAGAGGGAGATTGTTGATTCGGATTCATTCGCTCTCCGTCACAAAGTGATAAATTTCTTTTGATGCTCAAATATAAGTGATAAGTTTCTTTTGATGCTCAGTATACATTCAACACAACAGAATGCTTCAATAGCTCACACTGAGTGCTTTTTTCATGTCCATGTTATGATGATTCTTAAACATGTACACACTAATTTATATAATTTAATTTTCTAGTTCTTCTCACATTCTCCACTGCATTTGCAAAGGGCTGTGCACTTTAAGGCAGCTTGGAAACATTTGCTTTGCATCCCTTTGTTCATACACAACTTAGCAACTCTTGACAAGAGCATGAAGCCTCTGGGAGTGTGGTCCACAGAGGTTGCCACTGTCCTGTCCTGTGGTCCCTTTAACCCATCTCCAGTTGCAAGGATCTGGAAGCTCAGGAGGGCAAGTGAATGACTGGCCCCAGATGTGTCCACCTTGGTACATAGCCCACTTCACATGCTGCAATAACGCTGCTTGGGTAGGTGGAATGTTGTCAATGTCTCTTCCTTTTCTAGTGAACAATTGTTTTCTGGCTCCACTGACTTCCACTTTGTCACTGGTTCTGCTATACAACAACACTACAAAGCATTCTCTGATGGCCATGTCAGCATCAGTAACCTCTCTAGGTGCACATGACAGGTTAAGGAAGGTGCCTGTCGCCTCATCATAAGTTTGCCAGAATTGCCAAGCTGTCTTGTTCCCAATGTCATTGACGGAAGATACTGTGTCACACCCAGTGAAACTGTGAAACATGCGTAGACATCTGGACTTCTGGGGTCCAATTGCAGCAGCAATCTCATGGGCAGGAATGTAGTGGAAATCCTTTCCTGTTCCAAATGCCACCCAGACTTCCTCAATATTCAGCAAGCTCACAGCAGCCACTGCTAATACAACTACATCCGTGTCTACAGTCCTCAAGAGGACTGACTGGTGCCCTTCTTTTATTATTATTATTATTATTATTATTATTATTATTATTATTATTATTATTATTATTATTATTATTATTATTAACAACTTACAGAGACTAGGGGGTGAACTATGCATCAACAACTGCTGCTGCAGAGTCACTTACAGTAGGACCTCGGTTTTAAGTGACTCCGCCTGGTATCAAGCCCTTTCCTTTAACCACTGGACCACCAAGCCTATCTTTTGAGGCATCTGTCATATGCAACATCATTCTCGTGTCTGCTTCTTCATGATCACAAGGTGATAGTCCAGATGTGTCATAGGGTTGCTTGCAAGGAACATTTTGGCCAATATAAAGTCTGGAGAAATAGTTGCAGTCACTCCTTAGGCTTACCACTTGCAAATTATATTTTAATGATCTCTTCACCTTTGGAGGACATCAGGGGCAATTTGTTTTGCTTGATTGGATCAGACAGGGGTGTTGTGTGATGTACAAGCCTCTCTGACAAAGCTTTCATAGTGATCCCTGCCTAGCTTTTCCACTGTTTTCAGTGTTTCTCTCACTGATGGATCAACAAGATCCATGGTCTGAAGCACAAGGAGATTACTACTTTCCCCCAAAAAGGATTCCTGTCTTCTATGACTTGCACCACCGAATTCACATCCTTGGCAAAAGCAGCTTGCACCCGTTTCTTCTGTTCACGGTGCTGTGAATGATCTCCATCAGAAGCCTGTTGTATATAACGTTAAGTGTCACATCATACTCCTGGATCACTCTAGCTACCTCTGGGCCACCTACTGTCCACCTACGAAGTTTTCAGTCAGTCCAACTGCCCCTCCCTCCCCCTTAAGAGAGGCATTGTTCTGTTCATGAGCTTGGTCTTTGGTGCTCTAGAACATTTGCGACTAGTTTTGTGAACAACGAAGTGTCCATTTTCAAATTCCGCTGCAATTTCTGGGTTTGCTCATTCACAAATATGTACAGACAGCCATTTGGAATAATTTGAATGGTCAAAAGCAAAGAACCAAAGAGCCATTGCAGCTAGTGCCTGCACATACAGTGTGAATTTTCGTTCAGTTTTCTGTATGCATCTGAGTGACCCATGTATTGTAATGCATGGGTCACATTGACCCACGTGGCGGTTCTAGGTAGAACTGTTTATAACTTTATCATTTTTGTGATTCTGGCTATAAACGCCATTCTGATATTTAATGCATATATTTAGGAAAAGTAAAAAATGGACATACACATACGATTTACAACAGAAGAGTAATTAATATTTTAAATCCAAAATGGGTCAAATTGACCCACATGGCGGTTCTAGTGTTAATGTTTACAAGAAATATACTGCTTTGTTTTGTGCCTCCAACCCAACTACAGCCGTATGTTAATGCAACACAACGCATGCCCTGTCGTGTGTATCCTTTGTGTATGCTGAGCTATTTCAGCATGAGTAGCAATTGTTTATATCTGGTGATTTCCTCTCCTCTCTCTTCCCTCCTCACTGTACACCCAACCCAAGTGAGAATTTCGTGCTGCCTTAAGCAGCTGTGGCAGGACTTGATCGATCATTCAATCTGGCCCTAGCACAGTCTGCACCTGAACTAACTGTGACTTCCTTGTGCCCACATACCAACACACATTTTAAATCACCCGTGCTACATAACCCAAAGTATACAAAACAACCCCAATATACCCAGGGGCGAAGGTTACCCCGTCACAATACTCCTGAGAGTTTAGACCTTTTTTAACTTGGAGATATTCTCCATGTATGCATTTTCTTCCTTTTTCTGTAGCTGAGTTTTTAAGGTCTCAAATTTTATGTTTGCAAAGGGATCTATAAACTATGCTGCCGCTTCCTTTCCATAATTATGTACTCTTTCCACGGACCACCTGAAGGAAGCCGGCGGACCACAGATTGAGAACCACTGTGTGGCAGGGCAGAAGCCCTGCACGTGTAAATAATGTGTAAATATAAAGTGTAAATATGAAAAAGTGTGTGTTAGATATGGCAGGGCTGGAAATTAAGATTCCAGCCCTGGTTGTCTTGGGTGTGTTTGTGGTTAATTCCTAAAAAACCTTATAACTTGCAAACTCCATATCCAGAATCAATTAGGGTGTCCTAATGGAGAACTGTAACAAGTTTCATGCTTGTAGATAAAAGTGCACAATTCCACCCAAAAAATTCACATATCCGCTGGACAATGTGAACAGTTTGTAAAGCATGTAAATAAGTACTGATAACTTTTTATTTTTTAGTTACGATTTGAGTGCATATTACTGTATTTTTTCAGTATCTAAGCTACTGTTTGTTCGCAAAATAAAAAAATTAAAAAAGTTTTAGTAATTAAAAATATCTAGTAGTCTACATCTGTTAATGCTGGTCGTGGTATTTGTTCAGTAACTTGTTCGCAGTGTGTTTTAAAGTTTATTTAAAGCTTCCTTCTTGGCTTTGTTGGTGAGCACTGGCGAGCACTGACCTATGCTGTTATTGTGATATGCTGAAATAAAGTTGCTGAAAGTAATCAGACTGCATCCAGCTGTTTGATTTATTCAACTTGTCATTCTAAACAGAGATGAGTTGCTGTTGTGGTTATTGCACTGCTCATGATTTTTGTTTTAAACTTTATTTCCTATTCTAAATTTAAAGAGATAGATTGAATGTATACAGCGAGGAAGCAGACAGACTAAATTGACAGACAACATTCATGTACTAGAACAGAGATTTTCTTTCATCAAGTAGAAAAAGGTAAAAGACATGAATACTGTACAGTCAGCACTCACATATCCGACCCTATCAAATTTTGACTTCAGTGGTGGTTAAAAGAGTGTCTGATTACTTGATCTAATTTGACATGTATGCAGGTGAGCACGTTGTAATGTGCCCCCTACCACCCAAACAACCCCCTGCCCTGCCCTGCCCTGCCCTGCACTGCCCTGCACACACACACACACACATTTTGTACAGAAAGAAAAAATATGACTTAGATTTGAGGAACTGTACAGGGAGACGTATATTGTAGCCCGTATTTTCCTTTTCTTAGGCACTGTTGCCGGTTTCTTTTTCTTGTATCTGACATATCACAAGAGATGGACCATGATGACAGTAGATTGTTCATGGAAGATTTGATTCAGCAGAGTCAAGGTAGGATATTTACAGCAATCTGTCTCAAATGTTTAACTATTTGAAGACGGCTCTCCTGTTAGTTTTGTTTTTTCATCCAAAGGGGTCTTTCATTGATTCTTCCATTGAAATGTGTTAGCGCACGAGTTGGGGGAATAACATAGCAGTAAAATACAAAAACTTTTCTGTTTTTTCAGGGAATAAGATACAATGTCAAAATACATAGCTGAAAGGACTGTGTTTTAAAATAAGTAGGCTTCCATTTAGATGTACTGTAGTTGGTTTTGTTGGTACAGTACTATATTTTCAACGGAAGTAGGATTTTAATTCAGAACGATTATGATTCTAAAAATATCACTTGCCAAAAGAGAAGACACGTGGACTGTAATACAGCACATACTTTTAAATCAGGTACATATTGTATCATTATGTAAAATTCTCTATTAACGACCCAACATCAAAATGTTACCCATCCACAGAACTGCGTAAAACGTAAAAGTCAATGCAATTTAGCAAAAGATTTAAAAAAAATAAAAGTTTCCAGAATTAAAACAGTATTGTGAACAGGATTGCTGCAGTGGTGACGTCATACCAGACAGGAACACACACACGCAGGTATCTGCGGGGCAAAACTCAAACGCTATGGTGTTCAGTTCTTTTATTTAAATAATAAAACAAAAGATTTAAACAAAACACAACTACACAAAAGAAAAGGGCACATTGGCCAAACAAACAAACAAACAATAAACACTAACAAGTATCGTGCTGGTTAATAAACCAGCATGTTTAGCAATTGTTATTTCTCTATGTTTACTAATATTACCTCCTCTCCACACTCGTTCTCCACTCTGAACCCTTCACCGAGTGCAGCAAAACAGCAGATCTTTTATAATTAGTGACCGGTCACAATCAGTAGCTGACAGTCACTCATTCTCACGAGGTATTTAAAATCAAAAATACAAAACAATAACAAATAATGGTGGCGGCTTTATATCTGCGCCGCAAACAATAATAATACAAATAATAATTTAAACAGGGCACATATATATTTATATAACTAGGGGCGGGACACTCCGCCACAGTATCCAAAGTTAGTATTCAGAATTGTAGAATATAGTGCTTGATAAGGCCCTAATGTTCACTTGTAAATGAAAATGCACAAAAGAAACTAAAGATCACAGATTTTAATACAATTCATCACAGTGTAACAGGTCCTTCCACTCAATTTGCACAGTGGTCCCTGTGTATACTCACTTAGCTGACCACTGGTGCATGAATCCCAATGTGGCTCGATTGGAAGGAAAATCAGTATGCCAGCACACAAGTCAATTTTGCGAGGCTTTATTTCACACAAACCAACAAGAACACCCATAAACAATCCCCTGATCCCCGGGCTGTACAACAGCGCCCCCTACCCCCAATTGGTTCTTTTAAACAGCTAAAAATATGCGTACTCTGGTTACAGGAATAAATACATGATATAATAAATAAACTACAGAATAAATAGGCAGCGATAAACAGGAATATCAAAACAACACACTCCAACCAGACCCTTTGCAATAAGGCCACCAATATAGTTTCCCAATAGTTCACTCCAGAATGTCTCCCCGCCTCCCCAAACCTAGCCTAACAGTATGCAATATTCAACTCAGCTGATATGTGGCCACTCCTAATTATTCTCGGCTCCAGGCTCCACTGTCCCTGCCACGCTACAGTCCAGCACAAGTCTGTTCTTTCCTCTTCACAGCCTAACGTGGCTGGGCATTTAGCCCAGTGTAGAGGTGCAGCGCATCGCTCCGCTCCCGTCTTTTCACTCACTCACTCAGTTGCCTCTTATAGGGCTCTTAAGTAACACTAATAGTATATTGCTTAATTTAATGAACCTGGGGAAGGTGAACCTGATGTGAACACTGGGAAACTGTATTAGTAAGAATACCACTTCTTACATTCTCCCCTGGTAATTGATGGTCGTCCCTGACCATCCTCTATAATTCCAATTATCGAGGGGGTTGTTGACCTCTCCCTGGCTGTTGGGACCTGTGTAACCTTTTCAGAGCCGCTGGAACTCTGTGGGAGACTCCGGAGTGAAAGGATGAAAATTAATGATGGGGCCAGGCAAGGGTTCTTCCACTACTGGGGGCCTAACTAGCCTGTATGCCACATAGCCCATTCCCACCCTGTCCAATCAGTAGCTTTACCCAGGGACGGAACTGGTACCACTGAATGTGCACACTCGCAAGTTCCAGTGATTTATGGTTTGCTCAGGTCCCTCCTTTCCTTCTGGTCTCACTCTATAAACTGGGTGCCCTGACCTCACTGGTTCAATCACTATCGATAGTCCAGGTCCCCATCTAGGGGCTAATTTTCCCTCTGCCCGCCGTCTGAAGTTTCTTACTAGCACCCTCTCTCTAGCCAACAGCTTGTAATTTTAAGACCTCCAGTCCAACCATCACTTTCTCTGTTTCTGGGTTTCATCTGTCAATTTACCGGCATGCTCATAAGCCATCTGTAATCCCCGCTGATGCCTCTCTATCCACCGGTCTAGAGTACCAGGTCGCTCTACTGGCATAGCTCCCAATACCAAGTCCACTGGTAATCATGCATGCCTTCCGAACATCACAAAGAAAGGTGTGAGCCCAGTACCTCTATGGAGGGTATTATTATAGGCCTGAACCATCTCAGGTAATTGTTCTGCCCATCTTGCGTGTTTCTCCTTTGACAAGGTTCCTAGTAAAGAAAGCAGGGTTTGATTAAATCATTCACAAGCCCCATTTCCCTGTGGATAATAGTGGGTTGTCCGACTCTTCACACACCCATATAACTTGCACAAGTGAGCCATAACACTAGACTCAAAGTTAGGACCTCTATTGGAGTGTATCTGTTCAGGGCAGCCAAATGGCTGTATCACATGCTTCCACAATATTCTCACCATGGTCTGGGCAGTCTGATCTTTGGTGTGAATTGCCCATGCAAACCGGGAAAACAGATCAACTACTACTAAAATATGATATGATCGTCCTAAGGACAAGTAATCAATAGCTAATGTATGCATCGGGTAGGAGCTAACAATGGAAAGTATAGGGGTTATTTTCTGGTCCTCATTTAATAAGGTCTTATTCAATGTCATACTTCAATGTCCTCCCACATCTGTGCCCAATAACCCCCCTCCCCCCCGTCTAATTACAGCAACGGTCTTCTCAGTACCTGGGTGACCCATGGCCACATGATAGTGCTCCCACACTGGATAGGTCTGTAGCACCGGCAGAATTATCTGGGGATGACTTCTCCCTCCTACCGGTTTCTCTGACTGGTGCACCAGGATCCCTTCTTTCTCTTCCAGCTAGTCCCACTCTTTCCACAATTATATTGCTTCTGGCCCTGGCACAAACAGGACTGTAACATGCAAATTCCAGGATCATCTGCCTGCCATCACTTCCAGTCTCCTTGGGTCTATGGGGTCCCAGTATTCCTGCTGCCTCCTTGCTGAGTTGCCTGTACCGTTACCACGGTCATCGGGTGCGCCGGGATAGATTCCTCTGGCTTCCGGGTCGCCTGTACTGTTACCACGGTCATCAGGTGCGCCGGGATAGATTCCTCTGGCTTCCGGGACAGAATGTCAACGTTGGTGTTGTTTTGACCTGGACAATATTTAATAGTAAAGTTGTAATTAGCCAGTTGTGCAGCCCACTGTTGCTCCGTAGCTCCTAACCTTGCAGTATCCAGATGTTTCAAGGGTTTATTATCCATAAACACTTCAAAAGGACTTTGGCTGTAGTTTTAATCCATACTCCGGAATTGCTGAAGCACCGCTTACAAGTGCTGCAGGTGAGAATCAAAGTCAGGTGAATATACACCTAGACATGTAGACATATACACCTAGACATCGCTGCATGAGGCGTCATGGAAGGTGGCAGGGGTGTTGCACAACCCGAATGGCATGCGTTCAAATTCGTACAAGCCCACCAGAGTTGCAAACACGTTCTCACGGTCTTTAGGATCCACTTCAACCTGCCAGTAACCAAAGTAGAATACCAACAGGCCTGCTTTAAGCAGGTGAGTGACTCTTCAATACGCGGAAGGGGGTACTCATCCTTGTGCGTGACAGAATTCAACGTCACAAAAATGCCAGGACCCATCTTTTTTCTTCACCAGGACTATAGGGGCTGCCCATGGACTGGCACTTTCCCGCACCACATTACCAGTAGGGATTTGATGCATGACCACATTTGTTCTGCCATAATCAGCTTCTTGATGTGAAAATACATCCCCCCATTTCCGCAGTAAAGCTGTGAGGCGACATTGCTGATGTACATCCAGCCCCTCCCCCACTAGATCTATCATCGGGACCTCCTCCGTGGAAGTTACATGCACTTGCTGAACTGCTACCCCGTGATTCACAAAGGTTCCGCCCTAGGAACCCCATCTCTCTGATTTCCTGCATTAACCACGTGGCCCACTCTCTCATTTCTTTCCTCATCTCCACTAGTAGTTCTCTTTTACTTCAACCTTCCAGGTTTCCAAGTTCTCTGTCCCCCTACAGGTGACGGGGAAAGGGGGTGCCCGGGACTGCTGCCCCACTGCTCCACATTGCGCACATTGATTTACCTCCACTGATACCATTCCAGCACTGATTTCTGCTCGCAGTTCCCACTCGATTTTCTCCTTCCATCTCTCCAGGCTTCCAATGTCCTCCTGGGATCGTGCTCCCTTTTGAGGCTCCTGGAATACAATCGAACAACTCCAGTGGTTGGCCATCGCTTCCGGTAGATCATCCTGCAGTTGTCTTGCTTCCCTATACAGTGCATTAAGAGAAATGGTAGGTCTTCTAGTTTGCTTCTGCATTTCTTGTCGGATCAGGGTAAATGACTCCACACTTTCCCCTCCCCCTTGGCCACAAGCAAACAGTTTAATGCAAAGTTTATTTACTGGTACTCGATCCCCATACCGCTCCTCTAACCCTATCAAGAGCTGACTTACAGTAAGGTGATTGGAAGAGTTCATGATCAAAACCTCACGCTTTGCTCCACCCTCACCCCACCCCCCCACGGTGCTGATCATGAAATCGATTTCCTGAACGGGGTTCAATCGTTGCAAACGCAACATCGCCATTACCTGGCCTTACCATTCTTTAAACGTAACCGACCCATCATTACCCGTAAATTTAGTTATCCAGGGGACTTCATACATTATGGGCAAAACCATATAAACCATGGAATCATCCTCGGCCAACGACCCTGGAGACATTTGACATGATGAAGACATACTGACCAACCAATCAAGTGCATCTGGGATCCTGCCAACTACGCCACTTGTAAGAGGTCCTTCTGCTCAAATTGCACAGTGGCCCCTGTGTACACTCGCTCAGCTGAAAATCCCTCCTGGTAATAAATATCTAAAACCATATTCAAGACCCCCCTCACACCGTGCAATAAATACTGTATCAATTCACTTTTAAACAGCTAAAAATATGTGTTCTGTGTACAGGAATAAATACATGATAGAATAAATAAACTACAGAATAAATAGGCAGTGATAAACAGGAATATCAAACAGCAAATAAAGTTTCCCAATAGTTCACAGCCTAACGTGGCTGGCTTGGTTGTGTCTCCTGTAGTCTATGATGACTCCTCTTCCTCACGTTGTAGCCCATCCCGGCTGATCCAGCTCCCCTTTGCGGCGCCGCCCCTCTGCAAAGAAATGGGAAGCAAACACAGCCCTTACTGCAGGTAGACCCAGAACAGTATAATACCAGTGTAGATGTTATTTACTCGCAGCACCTCTATTTGGCCAAAGCCTCTGTTAAAATGCCTTTCCAGCAGGCCACTAATACTTAACTTTGAGGCATTTAGCCCAGCGTAGAGGTGCAGCGCATCGCTCCTCCCCCGTGCTGTCCTCCCTCGTAGAGCTGATTTACTCCCCCGTCTTCTTAGCAGCGCAAGCAAGGAGGAGCTGAAAACAAACAAAAACAAAACCCTGTGCAAATGCACGGCGTAAATTAGTGTCCCGATTCTGTATCAGCCAGTATATTATAATACTGGCCCAACTGGTTGCCCACCCCTGATATTTCGAAAATAATATAATAATAATACTTTCCTTCTTAATCAGTACAATCTGCTCTGCCACACCGGCAGCTCTCCCTCTCGCTCTCTCTCTCTTGCAGCGGCATCCACTTCCACGCTGCTCTCTCCAGTCTGCTGGCCAGCTTCACTCCCACTGTCTCCTTCACAACTATGCTGGTTCGGTTTAGTTTCATCCCAACCCTGTCCTGGTCTCCAATCCTCTCGCCTGCTTGCTTGCTTGCTGCTGGCTGCTGGATTCTCGCTCTGGTTCTGGCTGTCTCAACTGCATCCCTCCAATCCCGTCTTTTCATTCAGTCACTCAGCTGCCTCTTATAGGACTCTTAATTAACACTAATAGTATATTGCTTAATTTAATGCACCTGGGGTGGTGAACCTGATGTGAACACTGGGAAACTGCATTAGTAAGAATAGCACTTCTTACAACAGTATCTAAAACTGTTTAATGTTTTTCCTGCAATTGGAGGAAGCGCTGTGTAACTGCACAACAAAAGACAGACTGATCTGACTTGTGAGAAACAAAAACAAAAAAAAAACATGAAATGTTGTTGAATAATGAAAATAACTCATATTATTATTATTTATTTCTTAGCAGACGCCCTTATCCAGGGCGACTTACAGTTGTTACAAGATATCACATTATTTCACATTATACATTAATTTCACATTATACAGATATCACATTATTTTTTTACAATACAATTACCCATTTATACATTGGGTTTTTACTGGAGCAATCTTGGTAAAGTACCTTGCTCAAGGGTACAGCAGCAGTGTCCCCCACCTGGGATTGAACCCTCAAGAGCCCAGAGCCCTAACCACTACGCCACACTGCTGTCATTTCAATATGTCATATTGAAATGACATACTACTTGAATAATATATAATTGATCATTTTAAACAGTTGACAGCCTTATTATGTTCTTATGTTTTATTTACACGTCACACAAATGATAAATCACTTTACTTAAAATTGTGTTGCTATCAGTGGCGGCTGGTGGCCAAAATAAATGGGGAGGCAAAAAAAGCAGAGAGCTAGGGGTCCCCTTAAGCCCCCCACTGCAAAAGAATCTTATTAATGTATTCTGACTGACAACACTTTTCATATTTTCTTAACTGTTTACCCCAATTCAGCTGCTAAATACATTTTCTCTGCTAGCCAGCAGAGACAATAAAACAGTACCCCATCAATTCTAATCAACTTAACATTTACACACTGCCAGCATATGTTTAAAAATGCACTGTAAACAACAATAATATAGCATTTAGATTTCAAGACCACGTCACTAACATACCTTGCATAAAATATTTTAGAAACAAAGTTGTTAAGATGGAGAAAGGCAGACAAAAATCAAGCACATGCGATCGACTTAATTTGCTAAACTTAAATAAATGAACAACAAAATGATTATAAATCGTTCTATATATATGAAACATATCTATTTAATAAAAAGGAAGAAATTCAGCCAAACTTTAATTCTGAGGCAAAGTACATTGTATTCAAATTTAAATGAATCAATCTATAGATTTGCTGTGTCCTTCTAAACCGCGCTTCATTCCTTTCACTCTCGTCAGTATTAGCATTCCGAGGTCATCAATGAGGCAGGGCACACGTCTGGTGATTGGCTGAAAGGGGTGAGACAGCATGTCCCCTTGCATTTTTTGTAAGCCCTTCTTGAAAGCTCTGTTGGTGTTTTCCTGTAAAATGAGAACATAAACACCATTTTGAAACTTTAGTTTGCTTTCTGAGCTAAAACAGTATCCAGATCTCACTAACCTCATAACTACTACAAGTAGTAGCAGGAGCATCCTTACTGTCTCACCAAGTAGCATACAGTAGAGGCAAGCTATCACTACTGCTGAAGGCCTCTGATGATGTAGAGTGTACAGAAAACTAAACTACAAATAAGTGTAGTAATCATACCACTTAAAACGGAGTACTATTTGAGGGACGGCTACAGCTTTTACTCTGAAAACTTCTTTTGTTCTCTATTTTATTCCCCAAAGTCACAGGAGACCCCAGCCTCACCCCCAACCCCCCCAACCCCCCCAACCCCTACAATCCACAGCAGCTGCTGGCAGCCCTTTGCATATATCCCTCTGGGTTCTGGCAGGCTGCTGTGGGCACAGGTCAGGGATCAGCCAATCCTCCAACCGCCAGGTCCCGACTGAGGCAACAGCTGCTTTGTTTTGGTGGGCAAAAGAACACAGCAGCAGCAACATCTGGTCAAACAGAAATCTTATGGGCTGACTGGCTCTTGCAATGGTGCAATTGATAGCACACATGTGCATTCAAAGACCACCAGCTCAGGCTAACACCTGCCCAGAAAGGCCCTCTTTGTGTCACAGGACTTAACAATGTAAAGATATCTTGCTCCTGAGGTACAAAGTATATTTATGCTCTGTCCTCTCTACATGTGGCATCTGGATTTTAATACTGGAGCACTGAGAATAAAAATGTGTATTCAACCCTTTTGAAAGGTTTGCTCACTGCAAGTACAATTGTTTGTTTTTTATAAGGCTAAAAGTTTAAAAACACTATTACATTGTTTTAGATGCAATATTGATAATAACTGATATCTTTCACATATATTTATTTTTTATTAATGCTTTTTTTTTTTAAATAAAAGGTAATAATACAAATTAAAAACAAAATAATTTCTCTGGACATATTTTGATAATCCAGTAGATTATTCTATGATTGTACTGAAATCTGGATTTGTTAAAGGAACTAGTTAACAAATACACAGAAACTCCACCTGATTGTCAGTCATTTGGTTTAAAATGTGTAAAATTTCTAGGCATAAATCCATTTTTAATAAGTTATAAATGTTTTAAATGGCCTAAATAACTGCTGAATTAATGTGTAAATAATCATCAGTTTCATGCCAACACCACTTTTTATATCTTTTATTCTGATACATAAAGGCGCTGATGTAAGGATACGTGCACTCATATTGCGGCCAAAATCTGCGTATGTAAAGAATGGTTTTTGCACCTGCCATCAAATTAGCACTTTGCCATCATTAATCCATTTAAATGATATTGAAATGTATTCAAATGAAGTAAAGAGCATGGAATTTGGTTGGGATCTGGAATACTAATTGGGAGCAAACATTATACTGAGATGTAAGGATTTTGCCTTGCACTTGGGCAATTGCTGACCCTCCAAACAAACACTTTACACCTCTTCTTACTAGGTGCAAACCATCGTAGAAGCGAGTAATTAAGAGCTGCATAAAACTATACACCTTCAGAGACCTGTCATTGGCCTCAGCATGGCTGCTGTGGTACACTTCCTGGTGCGGCGATGCTTGGCTCTTGTTGAGGAGAGGCAGGAAAACCTTTGGAGGAGAAGGGCAAGACGGAGAAGACCTCGAAAATTCAAACCCAGGGTCACTTTGTTTGGGATGCTGTAAGGCATTATTGTCTCACTCCGCAGGTCATCCTAGACCTAATAGCTGAATTTCACCTTTTCATCACCTGGTTGACTGTCCTCCTGGTAACACCAACAGCATTGACTTTCTCCACTATAGAGGATCGTATGGCCTCGTTGGTAGCATAACTGATGTCGACTGAGGCGTTTCCAAATAACAAAATTCCATGCTGAGTGACCTCAGCCATAAGGACCCTCAGCTCCTCCTCAGAAAACTTTTCTTTTCTTTTCCATGCACCAAGAGGACTTTGCTACCCATGCACTGACATATTTTTTGTTTTTGTTTGATTTTCATGCTCCACAAATCTCATACAGCAGCTACTGCTCTCTGTACTCCTAATTCACTTCACCTCTGGGCTGTAAGTGTGGTCGCTAAATACCCATATGCACAGGCAGCGCTCATTGTGACCCTCATTATCATGACTGCAGCTCATTATCTGTGTGTTAAATAATTTGCATTGCTCTTAAGCTTACATATGCCGCAGTGCAAAATAATTTATTTTGCAGCAGCAATTGCTTGCACTACGCCTATTCTTACATCAGCCCCAAAGTTTGATCAGGTGTAAACACACTTTATTTTATCATACTATGTAGTATAATGGATGTAAATCACAAACATAAATAGGGACTTTCAAAGGAGTCATAATACCAAGGCTTAAAAATCCATTTCACCTCTTAAAAGTGGTAGCAACATTATCACTTCCCATTCTTTTGTGGTGTTGAAGATAGTGAGGATATTTACTGATTTAAACGTTATTTCAGAATACATCAATGTTTCAATTATAACATTTTAGTTTTAAAGTTGCTGTTGTATTCTAGTACCAAATTGTATCTCCCAGTAAGTGTGCTCTTGGTTAATTCTGGCTCCAGCTGGATTAAGACCATGTAAATTAGAGCACAGAAAGTCATTAGGTACCCAGAAACAGCAGTATACTCATTTTGTTATTTATAGTACCCATAACCGGTATGTGGTATGTAAGCAGTTTTATTAATTGACATTTTAGACAACTGACCCACAACTCAAAATTAATAAGAAGGCATTTATAGACTTCTGGACAAACCAAAATAATTCTAAGGAAATTGATTTTTAAGCCTTTACTATCACTTACTTAAGACATATTTTTAAACCATTTACTTCAGTCTTCATTGATATCCTGTAAACAAAGTCACCTTTCTAAAGTTAAGAATAGATTTGATTAAATAATCCTTTGTGTCTTGTTTTGCGTAGTGACATTCATGTCTTTGTTTTTGAGAGCCACAATGGTGGCAATTTAGCTGGATTCAAATTTTGGGGTAGAAAAAAGTCTATGCTGGAAAACCAAGCTAGGTCATAGGCAAATTTCTGACCATTGCAGCAGGAAGGCTATGCTGTAATTTCAGAACCTACTGCCTGAAGCTTCTTCTCAAAAGCGTCAGCGGTCGGTTATTGTCACACTCCAGTTAAAATGAATGAAATTATCAGGCCTTGATTTCCACCTCACTTAATATCACAACAAACCGCTTACACCTCTTTTTACAATTTACATTTAACAAATCACCAGTACAGTAAAGTTAGACTTTTTAAGGGCTTGATTTACAAAGCCTAACGTCTCCATGTTTCCTGAAGTGAAAGCCAGTTAGCTCTGATTTGACATTATGTCCTGTATTAAACCCCAAGTAACACAGTGAGACGCTGCCAGTCTGCAATAACAAAGGGGTTAACCCATTCAAGCCGCACACCTGAAAAAGTGTGTGTCGCTGTATGCAAATAAACTGTTTCACCTGAAAAAAACTTGATACCATATGTACAGTAGATGAAGCATTTCTGCCTAAAAATATATGAAATGGTTATGTTAACACACATCTAAGATAATGTCAGTGCTGTTCTGGTGTGTTATTTACAAGGTTCCAAGCATGTATCTTTTTTTTGTTCAAACCTAAATAGTAAGTATATACTGTAAAGTATGTAATAATATGCAGAAACCTATAAGGTTTGTTTTTTAAGAGAATTTAAGTTGTCCCTTCAATTTCATGAAGTTCATGCAGAATTCCAATTTTTGTTTGTTAAATATGATTATTATTTGCACATCTTACTCAAAATAATCTTTGCCACACTTGAAATAAGTGAAATACATTTGGTCACCAAATGGGAAATGTGTTACTATTTAATACAATGTTTGCTATCATATTTACAATAATACATATTTACTTAGTTATTTTTAGATGAGCAATACAGTATTATCCACCCAAATTACTTAAGATTTATTGCAAAAGGTTTTTATTATTGTCCGTATTTAAAGGAGCGATACCCAAGGTATTAGAATGCATTTTCATACCTCGTTGTACTGAGAGTTCAGACTAATGTCTAGTTAATTAAAAATGTCAAGTTATTCATCTGTCCATAATGTTCAGCTAAGGTTAGTTATTTCTGGTCTGACATTTCCTACTGTTCCATTGTTTATAATGATGGTAAGCTGTGCACAGGATAGGTATTTGAATAAACAAACACATTCTGGCGATAGCACTGCATCATCAGATAGTGGCCAAAGAAAGGACTCCATTGATTAATAAACTGAGCAGCTGAGCCTGGTAGACAGTGTTCTAATCTATGGACCCATACACACTGACTGACAAATGTCTTTAAAATGTTCAAGTGTATTGTAATCTTAAGTTTCATGACTATCAAACTTTAACTACATTACAATGTGCACTTACAATAGCCAGCCACCAGGAGGCTCTAAGATGTACTAAAAACTACCCCCCAAAACTAAAAAGTAAAAAAAGCACTGAAACTAAACAATAACAACACACCTTAAATGGATTTTCCACACCTTTAAAACATTTTCCACATTTTTGACACATCTCTATTCTTGAGGCTGCAGTGTGTATTAGATGAAGACCAGTTGATTGTATTGCCTAAGGATACAACAAGAGTATAAAGGGCAATGTTTGAGTTTCTGGGGAATTAATCAATAAAACTACATCTTAATCCATTTCCTCACTACTGGGTAAAGGTGAAACAAAGCCATAAGTACTCTTCTTATTAGGGGATTCGTTGATTCCTTCATCTATTGTTTGTCTGGAAGGACAGTGCAAATAGGTTACAGTGAAAAACATAAAAAAAAAAAAATCTGTTTAGAAATCTGTTCACATGGCAATTAAAACAAGAAAAAACAAAAATATGTCCAGCAAATGGTTAACAAGAAGAAAGTAACATTATTTTAAAGTCTGGTTATTACTTCTTCAAATTATCTGTCCTGAAAAAAAAAATTAGTAAATAAAAAATGTAAAATATAATTCACAATTAACTCCAATTAAATCTCTGAAAATGTGGAAGCCAATCCCAAAAGAAAAAAAAATGGAAGTGCCAAACAGCTTTAAATACCGGTACTCAATTTTTACAAATTGAGAATTACCTTTAATGTGAACTGATGTACAATGTATGGTCTAAATGAATCTGTTCAGGTCAGACGATGATGTTAACATGTTCTCACTCAAATCCCACAGCCCTCTGGAACGACATGGAGCTGTGAAAAATATAATTAAAAAGTAAGTTACTCAACTGGCGTTTTCTGTGTTCGTTAAATACAGTATAGATACGGTTTTAAAAAAGATATATATATATTTATAACTAATATATAATGAAGATAATAGTCCACCTAAGACCTTGCTGTAAAATTCCAACCGTTGTTTTTATTTTACCTCTGAAAACTTAGATACAACATAATTTAACTAATGTTCCCTTTTAGATAAGAATCTAAAACAGCGATTAGCCATATTTTAAATGATTTTGGTGGAATAAAAAAAAAAAGAAAAATCTGCCAGGATTTAACCATTTTGGTCAGGTCAGTCATTTTCCCCATACATTTTAAGAACCATGAAGAAACACCACTAGAACCCTAAGCAAGAGCATTGTAATGCAATGGTCCTGATAAAGCACCCTGGTGGAACACGAGTGTGTATAGATAGAGTATTGGTATGTTAAAGTTTGAGGATGTTATCACTGTGGTAATATTCTACCAAGGGCTCACTGTAGCTACCCTTGTGCTACCATTGCCCCTTCATACATTGCATTGGCATTGATGAGCATTTATATTATTTTATACGTTCTGAGTTGTAACATAGCTTACATGTATAATTCGTAACTCCCTACTGGTGCAGCTAGTTTCAAGAGTATTACTGTTTTGGTTCAAGAGAGGAAGGAATAGCAACAGCTACAACCTCCTACTAAGCAATGCTTTTTCCTTACATCTTATTAGATTTATAAATATTAACACTGGCCCCTCTTACTGTGCTGATAATATTTTGGTTCTTCATGTTTTTCTATGTAAAAATTCAAGATATGCAAAATGTAATTAAACTGTGGTTTTGGAACCTCCTATTAAATTAATATGAACATCTGAAAGTTAAGAGGCACTTGACAAACAGAGGTTGTTAAGCCTTATTCACCATGCTCCAAGTTAACCGCAGATGTTTTGAACAAAGAAAACTAAACATTCAAAATCTTTAGAACTCCTACATGCTTTTTGCTAGTTCTGTAACACTAGCAGTTTGTCTTTGGGTTTACAGTGGTGCTAGTTATACGTGATCTGCCTAGCTTTTTATGATAGAAATGTGTTAGAAATAGCCCAAAAAAATACAGATGTAAGAAGGAAATAGGCACACCTAACATGTGTATCCTTATCAAACTATAATGCAGTATTTATGTACTGCAATAAAACTGCAGTATAATGTACTATTTTGGACATGGTCTTTTTTAAATTTACAATGCAACACTACTACAGTACAACAAAATAATAATTCAAACGCCCAGGAATACAAAAACAACAGCAATTACAAAGCTATATGCAGAAGATTTTTTTTTTCAATAGTTTCAAATTTATATCTCAAATTGACAAGTTTCACCAGACAATCAACCTGTATAAATTACAGCATAATTATTAAATTAATTAATGTAAAAGCTATATGTTTTCTCAGTATGTGCTGAAACTCAGTACATTCCAGTTATGTAAAAGAAATCTACAATAATTCATTTTTAAAGAAAGGGCTCCCTCTTGTGTTTATTGTTATGGAACAACAGCAATGCCTTTTTGTAATTGATTATCTTATTTGAAGTGTTCATATGCCACCTAGTGGTCAAATTGTTGTACTCTACACTAGTGTACAATCTACTCCAATACTTAATAGTCACTGGTCAGGTTTATTATTATTATAAAGTAATATCAACTAGGTATTTTTTCTGTACTAAAAATTGTTTTTAAATTGTAAGAATTTAAGTTCTAAGCTTTTTTCTCTTTCTCTTTTTTTTGAAAAAAAAAACATGTGTATTGGCTTTTTTGTACAACAAATGTACACAGGATTATTACTGTATGTCTCTTTGATAAGGGTAGAGAGTGTGGAGTGATACAGCACTACATAGTAGAATAGTTTTACAGTAAAAGCACAACAACTAGTACAAACCTGTGTGTTTAACCATAGTAACGCATAGTAAATGGCATTTATTAGGGTAGACTTTTATGGCTAATTGAATCAATCGCATACTGCAATGAAAAACTGAATTCCCATTGCTATTAGCCCAGTGTGAAACCTACCAGCAGTGTATGGGATCAAAATGATGGCATACAAACAGGTATGAAGAAGGGAGCATCTTGGGTTCTTATGAGACCAAAAAGGACCCCTCTCACAGGTATTATGATGATTTGAAATAATAAAATGTTACTGTACTGAAGCTGTAGTCTAAAGGTTATCTATAGGGTGCAAGACTTTTATTAAACCTCCAACATTTCAGCAACATTCTAGTGCCTCAACTATAATACACTCAATGGTGGTATATGTATTAATACTATGGGACTAATACTAGTTTATTTTAGTATAATGTTTGTGCCAATGGTAAGGCAGATAGCAGTCTGTCATACGATGGCTTGTGTGGTGACATCAGACCCGGAAGAAATAAACCACAACAAAGGGCAGTACTGTGGCACGAGACGCAAATGCTCTATTTTCTTTATTAATCAAAAATAAAAGGTTTACACAAAACAGGAACAAACACTGAACTCCAAAACAGTGGCCAACAGACAAACTAAACCAAGGAACACGGAACAAATAATTGTTATGATTTTTTTCACGCTTTCCTTTGCTCCTTACCTCCTGACCCTCGTTCCACCTCTGAACACACTAACCCCTTTCTCACCCGTGGTCACCCTATTTATACACCTGTGGCTGGAACCTTAATTAATCATTTATTCAATTCACGGCTCCATTTAGTTATATTATTTTATTGCGTTTAGTTGTTGATGAGAATCGTTGTTGCTGAGCTTCCACTAATTTAAAGCAGTAAACTCAAAGTTGCCAACTGTCCGTAAATTTACAGTCAGTAAAACAAATGTTAACATTGTCTGTAAACGATAAATAATAAAAAATGTCAGTGATTTTGGATCATCATAAAAGGATGATATATATATTTTTTTGCTTTGCAGCTTTCCCAATCAGCTTGAATGACAAATATCTACACCATGTGATGGCAGTACAAAGTATCAAAAGAAGAATGCCAATTAACAATACTGTGCTGAAATTAGTATGCATTCTTCAACCAAGTAGTCAAACACTGCAAGCTCAGGATGCATCGTCCAGCTTGCAATGCTTTTGCCACAAATTGTTCTTGGAACAGTGGCGGCTCCTTAGAGGAGGCAAGGGAGTCAGTGCCTCCTCAAAATTTCAGAGTGAAATATATATAGTGCTTGGAAATTCAGGCCTGTGATTGATTAAAACCTCATCATAGGAGCAAAAATAGATTTAACTATTGCCCTGACATCCTTACACCACCGGACAATAGTCTCTGTCTGTCATGTGATTGGTTCACATCACTGTCTGTCCCGCCCCTTTTCAAAAGAACACCCTCCACCTCCACTCCTTAACAACAAGATAAAATGGCTGAATGAAACTACTACAAAGAAAGAAAATAACTTATGTTATTTAGTTATTTACTTATGCTGTATCAGCTATATTTAAACAAAATATTGTAAAACCATAAATATTTGCGAATCACACCCGTAAAACCTATTTTGCTCCAGAAATGTTGGTGACCTCTTGCACTGGTAGTAGTATATTACTTCATTATATGTACAGCATTAAGATATTTGTACCAGAAATGTTTATTTTTTTCATATATAATTAGAAAGTAAGTTTTCCATATCAACACACCATATCTCACAAACGGTAGGGCATAGGAAGGTGAAATTGCATGCGGTCGTTAAGGTAACCATGTAGGGTTAAGGTAACGCAAATGCCAGTTATTCATTTTTCTCACTAGGGGGCGCCACTATGGCCAACCTCTGATACAATACCTACCGAATTTAAAAGTATATACTGTATTACAGTCCACATGTCCACAGTCGTCTCTTTTAGCAAGTGATATTTTCAGAATCATATCCTTCTGAATTAAAATACTTCTGTTGAAAATATAGTCCTGTACCAACAAAATCAGTATATCTAAATGGAAGCCTACTTATTTTAAAACACCGTCCTTTCAGCTATGTATTTTTGACATTGTATCTTTTTTGTGTTCCCTGAAAAAACGGACAAGGGTTGGAACGGGCCAAAATTTTATAGGGTCGGATATGTGAGTGCTGACTGTATAGATGTACCCCAGTGTTCCCAGGCATGAAACTTTAGAAGCATGTAAAGAGGCACTGGAAAATAAGAGTAGATAAGAACATGATACCTACAGAGGAAATATTAAATATGACCAAGATAGTTTTAGAAGATATGTGGGTGACATATTTGGAATATGGACACATGGAGAAGAATCTCTTGCACAGTTTCATAAATTAGCAAATTATATCCACCCTAACATTCTGGTGGATTTAAGGTGGACAAAATCTGAAATTGAATTCTTAGACACCTTGATTAAACTTGATCAAGGATTTATTAAAACAGATCTTTACTCAAAACCTACTGATATGCACTGTAAACATGAAGGGGTCATAGATACATTAAGAGACACTGCAACCTGTAAAAGCACATGTAAAGTATGCAAATATATTGGTAAAGACAAAAGTGAAATCGCAAATAAAAAAAGGACATATTCAGTCTTAAAAAATCCATCATGTAAGGATAGCAACCTAGTATATGGTATATTCCACATAAAATGTAATAAAATAAAATATGTAGGAGTGACAGGTACATCACTATATAAAAGAATACAGAACCACTTATCAAATATAAGAAATAAAATTAAAATGAACCAAGAGTTCAACACTTTACAAGGAACAGACACACCAAAGTCTGTGGTTTTAGAAATAATTTAATTAGATAATGTACAATACAGAAGAATAAAAGAACATGAATGGATAAATAGACTAGTACTACGATGCCTGAAGGTTTAAATAGAAAGGAACAGTAGATTGTTACAATACTAGCTACATAGTGAATGATATCACAAAGACATTAGATTTAAAGATAAAGAAATGTGTGGTTACTGTGGCATCAAAAAGCCTATAAATACCTCCAATATTTGTTTTCAAACACACTTTCCCTTGTCAAAGGTATTTTAAACATACCAGAATGTTGGGAAGTTGGCTCTTTGAGCTAAAACTTATACCCAGGTACCCAGAACTTTTTTCGGGTAATGATTTTTAAAAAAATGCCATGATACATATTTAAATACTATAGTACACATACACTTAAAACATTGTTCCTGATCAGTAAATTATGTCTTGTGAATACATAACAATGGCATCTAAGCAAAGCACTGTGTGGAATTTCTTTATCAAGCAGGAGAAAATGGAATTTGCAAACTCTGCCAAGGAAATATTTCATTCAAAAGAGGAAGCACACTTGTGCTCCACATTATTTTATTTTTATTTTATTTATTTGCTTATTTATTTTTAAATAAAGGCTACTTGTTTTATCTTTTTGGTAAGTGATTCAAAATTGATACAGTACAGTTTAGTCCCATTAAAGCCAGCGTTGTTGACAGCTGTTGACATGCGTGGATGAAGGGAGTTGTAGCATTCCTCTGCATTTCTGATAATTGGAGACACCTTACAAATTCAAATTCAAAGTGCTTTATTAGCATGACCAGTATTAGGTATTGCCAAAGCATTGATGTCAATTGTCATTTTACATACATCAATTCACATACAATCAATCAATCAATCAATCAATCAACATATTTACAAGTGAATATTGAACATCAAAAACAACAATAAAACATTAAAAATAACGGTTTCAAACAACAACAACAACAACAACAACAACAACAACAACAATAATAATAATGTATACTATCCCCCCTGTGTGAGGAGCCTCAGTGTTCACTCCCTGTCCCTCAGGCTGTGACAGGCGCTTGTACACTGGGCTGCTATTTCAACACAGCTTGTCTTTCTTCTTTAGTGTTCCACGTTTCCGGTTTATTCTGAATTTTACCGAAAAAATACAGGATTTTTTTTTAACTGGACGTCGTTTTTTACTGATTTATACCCGGTTTTTGTCTATTATTCAATATTATCCTTGTACTATTTTTTAATTTTATTAAAATGCTGTTTTATTTTGACTCCGATATTGTAATAAACAGCCCTATACTGTATCCTAGGATGTTTAGATGTCAAAGGATCAAATAACGTTAAGCTGTGGTTCTCTGTCACTTCACAAATACACTATCACCTGATTATGTCGGCCAATCAAAGTGTGATTTATTGTGGCAATTTCTGGGCGTAGTAACTAGCTTGATCAAAAACTAAATTGAAATACACGAAAAATTTTAGTGAATGAGGAATGGGGAGAAAACGTAAATTGGTTTATGAATATTAAAAAAAACCTGAATGTTTCGAAGTATACAAAAAGCAAAAATTGCAGGTGGGTCAGATGAGGTAGAGGATGCATAGCACTGCAAATACTGCTGCATTGAGGTTCATGTCCGCACAGACAAGAAAAGAACATACTGAAAAATAAGCGACACATTAAACTAAAACAATAAAGTGAACTGAGAGACAAGCAATCCACATATGTGGCTTTTACACACGCTTTAATAAAAATAAAGCACAGAATGACTGTGTTAATGAGTTTGTCAGAACGCTGTGCTTTGCAGTAGAACAGACTTACGTCATAACGCAATTGCATAGGCAACACATCTATGTGTATGCGGAACCGCACCTCAGCGTCTATGCTCACAATGACACCTGTCCTAAGGTGGAATAATCAACACCATATCGTGACAATACTCAATATGACCGCCAACTAAGGCATCATAGAGTGTAACACAGATGCTCCGAATGACTGAGCAGAGGATTCCAGTACATTTAAACGGTAGAACCTCATAAAAGTATGCGGTGTAGCCCAACTGGCTGCAGCGCAAATGTCAGACACCGGCTCCCCTCTAAAGAGGGCCCATGATGTCGCCATACCCCTAGTGGAATGTGCCTTCAATTGCCCTGGTGGCGGAAGGCCTGCAGATTCATATGCTAATTTAATAGCATCCACTATCCAAAGGTAAAGGCGTTGTTTAGACAACGGCTGACACAAAGACCTAGAACCATGGCATATGAACAACTGTTCTGTTTGCCTCACAGTCGTTGTACGGTCAGTATAACACCTCAATGCCCTCACGGGGCAGAGCATGTGTAACCGTTCTTCCTCTGCGGAAGAAAAAGGAGGAGGATGGAATGCCATCAACTCGACTGATTGGTTCAAATGAAATGGGGATATGACCTTGGGTAAAAAGGCCGGATTTGGACGCATGGAGACCTTAGAACCGTCTCCTGCAAAACGAGTACATGATGAATGCACTGATAGTGCATGTAACTCGCCCACGCGTTTGGCTGATACCACTGATAGCAAAAACGTGGTTTTCATAGATACGAGCTTCATATCCACGCTGTGGAGAGGCTCGAACGGTGCCTTGGAAAGGGCTTCTAACACCACGTCAAGGCTCCATGACGGTAAACTGGTGGCCCACAGCCAGACACCAATCTTGAAACAACTGCCACTTGTACGTATATTGCGACCTAGTAGAGGGCGCTCTGGCGCTCTGAATGGTTGAAATCACCGCCGCTGAAAGCCCTAAGGCTGACAGGCGCTCCCGCTCAGGGGCCAAGCCCATAGCTGCATGAGCTTGGGGTTCGGGTTCCAAAGCCCTCCTTGGGCCTGGGACAATAAGTCCGCTCGCAGGGGAAGCTCCCTCGGGCGACCGTGCAGCAACTGCACCAGGCTCGGGAACCATATCCTCCGAGGCCACCGAGGAGCGATCAGAATCACTGTTGCTTGCTCCACCCTGACCTTCTCTAAGAAGGCGGGGAGCATGGGAATCGGTGGGAACGCATATAGGAGACCTGGCGGCCATTCGTGAGCTAGTGCATCGACTCCTAGGGGGCTGTTGAGGTCCTTCACCGAGAACCATAGGGGGCAGTGCGTGGTCTCTCGCGTAGCGAAGAGATCTACTTGCGCTATGCCAAACCATTCCCAAACACGCTCTACCACCTGAGGGTGAAGACGCCATTCGCCGGCAAGAGGGCCTCCTCTGGATAGGAGGTCTGCTGTGTATTTGACTCTGCCCGGTAGGTGAACTGCACGCAGAGAGGTTAAACGCGGTTGTGCCCATAGCAACATCCGTGTTACCATCCGGTGAAGGCCGGGGGACCGTAGGCCGCCCTGGCGGTTGATATACGTCACAACTGTGGTGTTGTCTGACCGCACTAACACGTGCTTGCCTAGAAGCACTGGCAAGAAGTGCCAGAGGGCGAGGTCCACCGCTCTGAGTCCCAGAGCATTGATGTGGTCTGACCTCCAGGGTCCTGACCACACTCCGCGGGTCCCTGACCCGTTCCAGACTGCTCCCCAACCTTGGTTGGAAGCGTTGGTCGTGATAACCTTCCTTCGGAAGATGGGACCCAAGCGTACGCCCTGTCGGATGTTTGACGGAACTTTCCACCAGTGCAGTGCTACCCAGCAGGTTCAGGATACCCTCAACCTGCGGTGTTTGTCTCTCCGCGGATGCAGCGTGAAGGCATTGAACCAGGCCTGCAGAGGTCTCTGGTGTAGTAAGCCCAAAGGAAGGGCTTGAGAGGCGGCAGCCATCAACCCCAGCATGCGCTGACACAGCTCCATGCTGACTGTTTCTCTCAACCTGAATAGGGAGAGACATCGCTCTATCGAGGCAACTCTTTGTGTCGACAGGGTTGCTTCCATGGACACTGAGTCCAGATGTAGACCCAAGAATTCGGTCTGTTGGCTTGGCACGAGGCGGCTCTTTTCTGAATTGACCTTCAGACCTAGCTGCTGAAGATGATCTGTAACCATCACTGTGTGCTGTGCCGCCTGCTCCCTCGACTGCACGCAGACGAGCCAGTCGTCCAGATAATTCAGCAGTTGGATGCCTAGGGTCCACAAAGGGGCTAGGATGGCATCCATACATTTCTAAAAAGTTCGAGGAGTTAGTGACAGGCCGAATGGAAGGACACAAAACTCATATACCCTGCTCTGAAATGCGAACCGCAGATACTTCCTGTGACCCGGGCAGATGGGAACGTGAAAGTACGCATCTGTCAGGTCCACGGTGGTGAACCAGTCGCCTTGTCTGGCAGACTGGATGATGTGCCTGTGCATAAGCATCCTGAACAATAACACCCGCAGGTATTTGTTCAGTAGCCGCAGATCTAAAATAGGACGGAGCCCGCCGTCCTTCTTGGGCACCAGGAAGTATTTTGAATAGAACCCCTGGTCGGTCAGAGCAGGGTCTACTTGTTGGATGGCACGCTTCCTGAGCAATGCCTGTATTTCCACATTTAGAGCTGAGGACTGAACCGAGCCCTTCACTACAGTTACCACCACTCCCCGGAAGGGGGGGGGGTTTAACCGGAACTGAAGGGTGTACCCGGTGAATATAGTTTTGTGCACCCAGATGTCGTCGGTGCAATGTTGCCAGAACTGGAGCTGTGGGACAGTGTAGGGTTGAGTTGACAGCTGCCTGGAATTTTCAGGGCTGTTTCGGCTGCGCTCGTTCGCGAAAGACCTGGCCAGAGCCACGTGGACATGGTCTGCCACCTCCTCTAGGGCGCCACCCTCCGCGTTGCGGTCTTGCAAACGCGGGTTGGCTGCATGCTGATGCACCAGAAGAGGCGATTTTATTGCCCCGTGGTTGCGCCTGCTGCTGTGGCGATGCCCTGCGCCACTGGCACTCCTGTGGCCGCCTTGGCTGGAAAGGTTTGTTTGGCCACATCTTTGCCAACTGTTGCGACGCCTCACGTGCCTTGACGGAGTGTTGTAGCATCTCCTCTACCGCTGGGCCAAACGTGTGCCCCGGTGATATTGGAGCATCCAGCAATGGGACCTTATCAGGCTCCTGTACCCTCACCTGCGAGAGCCAGAGCTGCCTTCTTGCCACCACAAGAGAAGCGATGCTCCTGCCCTGCGCTCGCGCATTCTATTGAGCCAGCTTCACCAACGGCTGAGCAATTGTGCCCAGCTCGGTCCTAAGGGCAACGGAGGGGCACTCAGGCAGATCCCGGATGAGCGCCGCTTGGTAGACCGTCAGGAGGCTGGCCACGTTAGACAGCCTGACTGCCTCTGTAGCCGCGGTGTACCCCTTTTTCAGGTGGGCCTCCATATTCTTACATTGCCTGTTAGGGCACGAAGGGTCCTTAGTCAGCCCCGATAATGTTGACGCCTTCACCAACGCGGCGAACGCAGCGCCCACCGGTGGGAAGGACGCTAACCCAGCTGGGAATGCCGGTAGCATCCTGGACTGAAGGGGCTGGGCTGACGGCGACTCAAAGAGGGAGCGTCGTGTTGGCTCTAACATGGGCGAGTCCACGCCCAAGTGACGGGTTGCCCTCTCCACCACTGACCACATAGGGTCATTAGTGTCCAGCACTTCAGGGTTGTCCTGCCCAGAGTGCTGGGATGCCACTTCAGCAAGGGCTCTACGTCGGATGCGTCCCTTGAGACCGCATCGATGTCCCACACTTCCTGGGGTTGGCCATGAGCCACTGGTGGAGGAGCCACCGGCTGATTAGCGATGGGCCTGGTTGTTTGTTCTGGAACCCGAGGCGCCACGTTCGCTAGGGTCATGAGGATGGATTGCTGCCCCATCATGACCTCCATAAACTGTGACATTTTGGCGGTGAGCTCAGCCACTCCAAATCTGTCCTGATGTCGCCTGCCCCGTCGAGGGGAGCGAGAGTGCCTTCTACGGCGAGTCGATCGAGATCTCGACAGGGACGTGCCCCGCGAGAGAAGGGGCTGCGGGAACGTTCCCGAGCACACCTGGCTGGGGACATCTGACCAGCTGTAAGCTGGGAGGATGGGCTCCTGGAGAGCAGCAACGTCACCGGCGGCGTCATAACAGACGACGGCGGGGCCGAGATTGTATGGGACGACCCCGAGAATGGAGAATGACCCCCAACCGCCCTCCTTGCTCTCTGGCGAAGGGTGCGTGTCTGGAACCCCGCGTTGAACGCCGAAGCGTCGAGCACCGACGGTACGTGCGTCGAGCACCGAAGTGCGTGCGTCGAGCGCCGACGCGTCAAGTACCAAGCGTCGAGCACCGAGCACCGAAGTGTGTGCGTCGAGCACCGAAGTGCTTGCGTCGAGCGTCGATGCGTCAAAGCAGACGTGTCGAGCACCGAGCATCGAGCGTCGAGCACCGAGTGTTGAGCACCGAAGTGCGTGCGGCGAGCGCCGACGCGTCAAGCACCAACGCGTCGAGCACCGAGCGCCGAGCACCGAGCGCCGAGCACCGAAGTGCGTGCATCGAGCGCCGACGCATCAAGCACCGAGCGTCGAGCACCGAGTGTCGGGCGCCGACGGTGCGTGCGTCAAGGGAAGCACGTCGAGCGTCGAGCACCGAGTCCCCAAGCGCAGACGCGCTAGCATCAAGCTCTGAAGCGCTGCACAAAGCGCCGAAGCGCTGCACCAAGCGGCAAAGCGCTGACACCAAAGCGCCTGAAGCGCAGCATGCCGGAGTGTGAGTACCGAGCGTAGAACGCTAGCACAGACGCCTAAGCATCAGCTGACCCGCAGAGCGGAGACGCTAAGTGCTGGTACAGTGTCTTGGATGCTGTGCACTACTTACCTGTTGGTGCTGGGGAATTGTGCTTTGTGGTTGTCTTCCTCTGTGCAATGAATGGGAATTTTTTTTTTTTTTTTTTTTGGGACGCTGCAGCAGCACTATATGATAGTGATATGCACAATGATTATGTGACTGGGGCACAGTACAGCTACCACGCGGTTGGTGGAAAACACCGCAAACGTAGTATGTGGGAGACTGCAGTGCAGGCTCCACACACGTGGTCTAGCCAAGGCAAGACCGGGGCTGCAGATACGCGCGCGGCCAAGGCCAACGCAACGCGCGTCCTTCACAAAATATATACACAATATATACAATTTTATTTACAAAAAAACCCAAAACACAACATTAATAATTATAAAATAATTATTAACACAGGAAAGACGGAGACCATGAGACAAACGTGATGCCAAAGCAAAGCGTGAAGGAAATATATATAATCCTTAATAACAAAATAATAATCACTCCGAAGAGTATAACTGAAATAAACTCAGAGAAGGGTCAATAACCAGCTTCTCAAGCCTAAGCTTAATGAGTACAATCAGTTACCAGCTCTATTACCTACCGCTACCAATGCTGAAGACAAAAGAGGAAGAGAGTCTCTGGCACTGCGTATAGTAAGCTCCCAGTGGGGCGGGCTTATGTGGCAGCTCGCGCAGAGGCCTATCGGCAGCTTTGACATAAAGCTCAGCCAATCCCTACTGCCTGACGGCAATATCCCATACTTGATGGTTATTTTTGACTTGAAAGGGAACTGGATGGTGCAAGCCATCGGGAGACGTGTCAAAAATCACACTGGACATTTCCATCAATGCGCATTCCATATAAGTTTACCAACTAAAGCATCACCATTTTCTGTCATATATTTACGATTAAAATTGTCGGCGTTAGGCAGTGTTTTAGCTGATGGACAGACAGTATAGGCTACTGTCGCATGAATTCACCAATACATACCTCTCTGCAATACACAGTGAAAGAGAAAATAACCATCAAGCCGCAAGGTCGCTCCGGAAGCCTATTTTCTCTTTCAGGGAACCGGGGTTGTATCCGCAACCTATCGTTCTGTCAATTTTCTTTTCTTTTTATGATTTCAAGGCGAATAAACCTGGCTTATTTGGTGCTGATGTCATGTTCATACCTTCTGTAGATACTATTTCCGTCAGCACAGCGATTGCCCAAACGTTCGCAAAGTACCAGCTAACTTGGGAAAACGTGGCTTCGACTTGCACAGATTCTGCTCATCATACATGCCTATTTTAATAGATGTAAAAAAAAAAAAAAAAAAAACAAACAAAAAAAAATCTGGATTTTTTTTTAAAGATAAAAACCAAAAACAAGGAACATCTTGTACAAGATAAACTACTATTCCCAGAAGACACTGCGTGCCTGTATGCCATTGCACACCATTAGCATCAGTAAAGTGAGATATATTTTAAAAGTTTTACATTATTGTGTTGTCACCCCGTGAGCGTCGTCCTTGCTCAAGGTTGACAGGCAGCTAAACTCCCTCCTCCTCCTTTACCACACAAGACGTTTTTGGGTTTTAGCACATTTATTTGCCGTGTGGCAATAACAAAGGTGGGTGAGGAACTACAACAGAGAAGCATACACAAATAAGAAAGTTAAATAACAGACACCTGCTAGACTAACATACATACATTTCTACACTGAAGCTAGCATAGATACAAATGAACGTCGTGTGGATAAGTAACGTTAACATAACGCGCACATAGCTAGATAGATGGACCTGGTGGTATATAAAAGAGGCTGCGTTAACCTATCTAACTTAACGTTACACAGAATTGCGTTACATAAACGCGATTTGACATAAGCTAATAATTTAACAGCGGTAGAAAACTAACTACATGACTGAGAACAAATGAGCCCGCTAGTTAGCTGGCATGAACGTAACATTAGCTAACGTTAAGCATACAAGCCTTCCGATGGCGCTTATTTACGTCGCCCGACTAACACAAAATAATAACATAACTATATAAATAACAACATCACCTAGCATGAGTAAAAGGTTTATGTTAATTAAATACTCACAGAGAATGCTTAACCAAGCTATAACGTAGATAGAAGTGAGATTTTAAAACTTTTTTTTTGCTGCTGAAAGATGGCTTGTTTTGAAAACTGTCAAAATGGTTACATAGCAACGACACAGAAAACAACGGTCAGCTGTTCCTAATGGCGAGGTGGCCCGAGGTAATATATATATTTTTTTTAAATAGCAACAATGTACCTTGTACAGGAACAATTATGATACAACTTTCTTTCTCTAGGAACAAATATTGTTCTTGCTGTTGTTTTTTTTTTTTCTCAGTATTTGTTGAAAGTCATATTTATATTATTTTAACCCTTCCCCAGCAGTATTTGTTTATTTTCCCCAGCGCAGGTAAACTCTTTCACTTTTCGCCTGTACGGTATGTCATTATTTTGTTGGTCATTTATTTAAGTTTAGCAAATTAAGTCGATAGGATGTGCTTGATTTTTTTGTCTGCCTTTCTCCTACCTTAATTTAGAAAATATTTTATGCAAGTATGTTAGTGATATGGTCTTGAAATCTACTCTGGCAGTGTGTAACAGTTTAGTATATTAACTATGATGGGCTACAGTTTTCTTTTATCTGCTGGCTAGTGGAGAAAATGCGTTCAACAGCCAAATTGGGGTGAAACGTGCTTAGACTGCACTTGGAGATCTCTTGATCCACCACTCCTACTATGCACTGGACTTGCCTGACCTAAGCACCACGTTACTGGATCGTCAGTTGATGCACTATCCTTGCACTAGTACACTACTAATATGTAATTGTAGATATAACTTCTTGTAATCCTAACTTGTTGCATTCTATTTCAGATTGTATTTTAGTATTATTATTTGCACTTACTGTAAACTGCACTGTATGTAAGTATTCATCTTGCATTGTAACCCTGTACTGCCCTGTAACACCTGTAAGTCACCTTGGATAAAGGCGTCTGCCAAATAAATAAATAAATAAATAAATAAATAAATAAATAAATAAATAAATAATAATAATAATAATAATAATAATAATAATATGAAAAGTGTTGATTATACTGCTGCTGGGGGCTCTGCCTTTTTTCTGCTGCCCAATTTTTTATTTATTTTTTTGCCCACCAGCCGCAACTGTCTTGGAAATATGCTGGATAGCTTAGAAATTGAATTTATGTAGTACCAAGTGACTGACATGGCGGACCTCTGACAGGATCTGGCGGCTGATGAATAGTGGCACAAAATTGTACTCTTGTCTACCCTAGTGGGGAGCCACGTTTTCCTACACTTGCCAAGTTTGCAATTAATATGTTGGCTTTGCCACACAGTACTGCCACTGTAAGTCAGTAAAAACTAAATTGCAAGGTTGGCAACCCTGAGAAGCTCTAAATCGGCTAAGAAAATTGCACTGCTATACTATTGTACTATTAGCCTACATTTTCTAATTAAAACAACCGCCAGCACCAGATCCACGGTAGAATGTTACAACACCTCCAGCATCAGAATGCATTGACATTAAAGTAAGTATTTCTATATTAAGTTAATGTAAATGTAGCTGCTAAACCAGGGAGAGATTAATACAGTTACATAAAACTGGTCTGCTCTCTCTATGCATGAATTTATTCTTTGTATGCTTATTGATTCTTAGTTAGCTGCTCAACATGACAAAGACTTAAGTAACAGCTAACAAAAAATTGCGAGGTGATTAATCAGCAAAAGTAAACTGTGTTTGATTTCACATAGGTTGTAGCAGGCCCGGCGTTAAGGGCGGGCCTTAGGGGGCAGACTGTCCAGTAATTGCTCCGTTCATTTCTTAGGCAATGTCCAGATTATAAACAGGGGTTTAAAACCCTAACAAGTTAATAAAACATTTAAATCGATTTACTAATTAAAAATGAATAGTTTTTCACTTTATATGTATGTCATCCTTGTTTTTTATTAAAAAAAAATGTTCGGGACTATTTTCTGAGAACAAAAACAAAAACAAAAAAATAATAATAATAATAATAATAATAACATCTTTACTTGGCGGAAAGATACCCAACGAATCAATACAAGTTCAAGGTAAATTTAGGTTTTAGAGTGTTTTTTATTTTAAGAAAACAATGGTAAAATAATTTTCTAATAGAGATAGTGCTCTCTCGATGATGGCTCTACCATGTGATAGTTGACCTTGACTTTCATTAGTGCCCTCGCCTTGGGCTCGGGACGCATAACTCCCGTCACGGTCAACTATCACACGTAGAGCCATCATCTACGGGCACTATCGCTTAAATAAAAACAAATAAATCTATGAGAAATCATTAATCAAATCAAAGTAGAGCAAAGCACAATAATAATAATAATAATAATAATAATAATAATAATAATAATAATAATTTAAAAATGTCTATTTAAAAATAGTAGCGAATACAAGCTAATTGATTTGTTTTTCCAAAATGAGCCCGTCCTAAAAAAGTGGATGCCCCTCCACAGTGTTCATGCTGCCGCCAGGCCTGGGTTGTAAACTTATGTAACATTGACAATTGGTAAAAATGATTCAATAAGAGGAACAGCCCCAAAATGTTGAAGGATAGGATAGGTCCTTATCTATTCAGCCCCCTTTCCCCCCCGAATGTAAAAGTCAAACCGCCTATGGCGCCAGGCACTGAGTGTTTACTGTAACTGTTAATTGTTGCCCTACAGTGCTGTCGTCCTTCTACTTTTCTAGCTCCTGTTACAGTTGTCTCATAATTGAACCTCCTCCAATTCACCTTCAAGAGTGTGAGTCACTGCACATTTCCCAGACTCCTCGATCTCTGGGCAATTACACTGCTGTGGCCTGTAGCACAGAAGAGACAAGATACAGAGCAGCAAATCTGGAGGAAAGACAATGAACATAATGAGCTGGACACTGACCAAGCCATTTGGCTTTTATTCATGTCCTGTAGTGCGAGACTGGAGTCCAGTACCTCAGTGTTTAGCTGCATAGGGCTCATTTTACATGTCTATTTGTTGGGATGTTAGGAATTACACTGATATAGGAGAAGTTTAGCAGGGCATTTTTTACACAGTGCAACTGTTATAAAGATAAAGTGTGGTACCCCAAACATTATTACAACCATTGGAGAACTCAGTGGGACATTTGTTTCTTCATTTTCCTCCCACAAATTGGTTCTGCAGTTTTCCACAGGACAAAAAATGTCATGGTGCTGACTGTACACCTGAATGCCTCAATAGATTTGGAACTACCATTGAACAGTGCTCCTGATAAAACAGTTACACATAAGGTGACATGGTACTGCATGAGTACAAGTGCGTATTGATTCAAAGTAAAACATCTACAAAATGTCAACACTGTGGTACTGTGGCAGAGGTTAAATCTATCCCTGCCAGCAATCACAGGTGTGTCCATTCCCCAATTAGGTAATTGATGCTAATTGGGGAGTGGCCACATATCTTTTGTTTGGTGGAGGGAGTTTGGACCTGTGTTTATGAACTGTGTTTTCGTGTCTGGAGCGAAGGTGAAGGCCCAGCCTACAGGCACTGCATGTTTTGTTTTGTTTAACCTTTTGTTTTGGCCATTGTGCCTTTTTCTTAGTTTTGTATTTAATAAATGTGCACTTCAGACTGCAGTCTCTAATTCCTGCCGGTAACAGCTTGGGCCACAGTGCTTTCCTGTCACAGGTACTATTCTACCAATGACTCATCTTATCATTGAGCAGTCCTTGGGTGACTAGTATCCCTTAGTAGCTGATGGTACCACTGTATTGCTACTAAAGACTGTTTGATAAGAGAACAATAAGCTTTGTGAACCTACAGTTCTTCTCCATGTGACTGTTAAGGGCAAGCGTTGCTCTTGTCCCGCTGAAGCATATCACGTTGCTACTCAGTGTAACCAAATACGATGGTCTGCTGCTGAGTCATTGTTCTCCAGGTACAAGCAGGGCAGAGTTTTCCATAGACGGGGATGAAGCTCAAAACAGATACAATTTTGCATGATCATTAAGTGGGACTGAGAGAAGCACAGGGAAGAAGAAGAACAGCAGTATTGGGTATTTATTGTGGCAGCCAAATAGAGTGCAGGTACCTTAGTTTACCACTGTATTTTTGCATGATCATACTATGCATACCATAGTTGACCCTGGTTTGCAATGTTTATTGATATGTTTTACTACAGTACCTTGCAATTTTTTATAGTGTTTACCTATACTTTACCATGCTTTCACTATGCGTTATTACATTTTTGCTATGCTTTTACTATGGGAACCTTTTGTAAGGGGTGGGCCTAATTGCTGCAGTTACCTGGATGAACTTTACTAGCCTTTCATAGTTTTGTATTTCCTCTTCAGTCCAGTCTTTTTCTAAATTAAATGTGCAAAGGGTCACATGTATAAGAGGAGAGAGAGAATTTCTTATACATTTGATATGCCTGGGACCACACAATATTCTTGGGACGTTAGTATTAAATGAAGTTGACTTTACATTGCTGTCAATAAGAGCAAAAAAGTGGCCTTGATTCTAAAGTATATATATATATATTTTTTTTTTGATAAATAGCCTTCAAATAATGTTTTACTGTCCTGCATGAGGTCCAATATATTCATGTTTTTCATGCTGTAGTGATTTGATTAATAAAGCATAACATATAAGAGGTTACAAGTTAAAGGAAGGGGTCCCTTTTGAGTGCTGCACCATGACATTGCTGGTAAGCGCTCATTCATTCATATTGTGAAATCAATTGCTTTGTAATCATAACATGAAAGAAAAAGTTTTCAAATGTTAGCATGGAACCAACATGAATATATTGAACTTCACACAGGGAAGAAGAAGAAGTTCTGAATAATTGGTACACCCCTACGCAGACATACAACAGAGAGACACCTTGAGTAAACCAAGGCAATGTGAATCAGTAACAATTTATACTAAATAATAATGGAAATTCTAAATACTGGAAAATCAGGATTCAAAACTGCATTTTACTCTTCAAAATATCACAAGAGGTAGGCATATGTGCAAACATCATACACAAAGTAATAGATGTATTTATTTTTGTCTTTTTTTTAAGGTTTACGTGATGGCTGGACCAGGAGTTACAATAAGATTACAAGAATTTAAAGACCGTGCTCCTTATAGTGCAAGAGATTGCTCCACAAGGTAAGACATAACATCCCGCCCATTGGAATATGCATAAGAAATATCCCACTCCAGGGTGTGCATTAAGACAATTCTTACCGCACACCCTGGGTACATTGTGAGGCATGATGCAAAGCAGATTGTATTCAGACAGTGATTTATGCCAGCTATCATACCTAGAAACTTCAGCATTTCTACCTGTTGCATACAAATGCCTTCGGACTTTATTCAATTGAACACTCAGCACAGTTTTTTGTTTCAACCAGTCATTAAAAACATGTATTATTATTAAGGTGTTGTGGTGTTAATAGATCAGTTAAGTGAGTTGGTCTGTGATGTCACAGCCAGGCAGTAAGACAATCCTTACAGCACAGTCATGGATTCTTACCGCTTAATTTATCCAAGCCATTTTATGTGAGCAATAAGACCCAACAGGGTGGGCGGTATTGGGCAATACCGGACTGGCCAAGGGCGTAAGGAGGCCCGACGCTGCATGTGTATTAAAACAAAGGTACTGTGTGAATGTCATGCTTCTGAGAGCTTCACTGCTTCAATTCTTAGGGGATACGAAATAATACAGGTTTAGAATGTGCTATCCTATTCTTTATCCCCTATGTGTTTTTACAATGAATAATCTTAACTTCATTCAAAGCATGTTATGTGTTTCTGGAGTTAAAACAAAGGTACTGTGTTTGAATTTCATGCTTCTGAGAGCTTCGCTGCTTCAATTCTTAGGGGATACGAAATAATACAGGCAGCATCAGTTATCCAAGTCTTTATCCCCTATGTGTTTTTACAATGAATAATCTTAACTTCATTCAAAGCATGTGTATGTGTTTTATGGGGTTAAAACAAAAATACTTTGTGAATTTCATGCTTCTGAGAGTTTCACTGGCTCAATTCTTCGGGGATACGAAATAAAACAGGCAGCATCAGTTATCCAATTATGTATCCCCTACGTGTTTTTACAATTAATAATCTTAACTTCATGCAAAGCATGTTTATGTGTTTCTGGGGTTAAAGCAAAGTTATTGTGTGAATTTTATACTTCTGAGAGCTTCACTGCCTCAATTCTTAGGGGATACAAAATAATACAGGCTTACAATGTAACAGCATCAACAAGGAAGTTATCTAGAACATTGTGACTTGGCTGTTTGAGTATACTCCACATGGACATAACAGCGATGGTCTCTGGTGTATTAGGCTCAGAACTTTTCTAACCACCCTCGTGTGTGTAAGTATGTATTGTAGCGTGTTGTGCTTCAGTTCAATGCTGTTTATTTAGAACGCTTTTTACCAGACTGTGGCAGGATTGACGAGTGGTGACGTCAGGCCAGAAGCAGGAAAGAAACAGACCGTGGCAGTACTGCAGCTCCGCGCCGTTTATTTAAATAATGCAAAAATAAAATAAAAGGTTTAACAAAACACTGCTCACAGAGCAAAAATAAATATTTAAACAACAACAAAATCACAAACACAAAAACTTAACCCTGAGTTCCAGCTGGGCAGCAGCCTTCATGGAACCTATAGGTTTTAGTTTAATTTTTGAATTTGTCTCTCGCTCCTTGCTCGCCCTCGTTCCTCCTCTTGAACACCCACCACGAGTGCAGAGAGCTGCAGGTTTATATGTAAGTGACCATCTCCCGATTTACCAACAAATGAATCACTTAGTTAATTCGGGAGATGGCCACCTTCTGCACAAGGTTTTTAATTACTGTGGATGGGGCTTCCCATCCACGCTACTAAACAATACAAAACATTCAGCTACGCCGTCAAAACAATAACAAAACAACACAGCTCTCGTCGTCATATTTATCATAAATACACAAAATAAATCATAATACACAAATACAAAATAACACAGTGCACAGGGGCGGAGGGGAAGACCCCGTTCTAAAAATAAATAAACAAATATTATTATTATTATTATTATTTATTTCTTAGTAGACGCCCTTATCCAGGGCGACTTACAATCGTAAGCAAATACATTTCAATTGTTACAATACAAGTAATACAATAAGAGCAAGAAATACAATAACTTTTGTTCAAGCAAAGTACAAGTGTGACAAACCAAAATTCAATAATACAGCAGATAATAGTGATAGTTACATCAGGATATGATTAAATAGTGATAGTTACATCAGGATATGATTAAATACAAAATACTACAGGTTAAACACTTGGCAGATTACAGTATTCTGAAGTACGGATTAAATGCAGTAAAATAGGGGGCAGATAAGAGCAAAATAAAGCAAATTTAAATGAAGGGTGATAGTGTCCCAGGATACAAACAGAGGAGTTCTACAGGTGCTCTTTGAAGAGGTGAGTCTTGAGGAGGCGCCGGAATGTGGTCAGGGACTGGGCAGTCCTGACATTTGTAGGAAGGTCATTCCACCACTGCGGAGCGAGGGTGGAGAAGGAGCGGGCTCTGGAGGCAGGGGAGCGTAGCGGAGGTAGAGCTAGTCTTCTAGTGCAGGCGGAGCGGAGAGGTCGAGTGGGGGTGTAGGGAGAGATGAGGGTCTGGAGGTAGCTGGGTGCAGTCTGGTCAAGGCATCTGTAGGCTAGTACAAGAGTCTTGAACTGGATGTGAGCGGTGATCGGGAGCCAGTGGAGCGAGCGGAGTAGTGGAGTAGCATGGGCGAAGCGAGGCAGAGAGAACACCAGGCGGGCAGCAGAGTTCTGGATGAGCTGGAGCGGACGGGTGGCGGACGCAGGGAGGCCAGCCAGGAGGGAGTTGCAGTAGTCTAGGCGGGAGAGTACCAGGGCCTGGACCAGGAGCTGGGTAGCATAGTTGGTGAGGAAGGGTCGGATTCTTCGGATGTTGCTCAGGAAGAATCGGCAAGTGCGTGCCAGAGTGGAGATGTGCTGGGAATAAGAGAGGCAGGGGTCCAGGGTGACTCCAAGGTTCTTAGCTGAGGAAGAGGGAGAGAGTGTGGTAGATTCCAGAGGAACAGAGATAGAGAGATCAGAGGAGGGGGAGGAGGAGGGAAAGAAAAGGAGGTCAGATTTAGAGAGGTTGAGTTTGAGGTGATGCGAGTGCATCCAGGAGGAAATAGCAGACAGACAGGTAGAGATACGGGAGGAGAATACATGTACAGGGCTCCTCGCCCTGTTACCCAGAGACCCAGAGACCCAGAGACCCAGAGACCCAGAGAGACCACAGCTCACAGGATACATACACACACAGATGGCTGGGTCAAGCCCTTTTATACATTTAGCTCCGCCCCTTATGCAGATCAGGGTACTAACAGGAAATCCATATATATATATATATATATATATATATATATATATATATATATATATATATATATATATTTTTTTTTTTTTTTAAATATCCTGTTCTGTTGACAAATTACATAGATATCACCGTGTTGGCGTTCTCTTACTCAAGTCGAGCTTTCACATGAGCATCCAGTTAAAGACTCCAGTTAAATTGTGTCTGTAAGACCTTGTGATGAGACCTTATGTTCAGTTCTGGTCACCTCGCTACAAAAAGGATATTGCTGCACTAGGAAGAGTGCAAAGAAGAGCAACCAGAATTATTCCGGATTTAAAAGGCATGTCATATGCAGACAGGCTAAAAGAATTTAATCTATTCAGTCTTCAACAAAGAAGACTACGCGGCAATCTGATTCAAGCATTCAAAATTCTAAAAGGTATTGACAACTTCGACTCAAGGGACTTCTTGCAACCTGAAAAAAGAAACAAGGACCAGGGGTCGCAAATGGAGATTAGATAAAGGGGTATTCAGAACAGAAAATAGGAGGCAGTTTTTTACGCAGAGAATTGTGGGAGTCTGGCACCAACTTCCCAGTAATGTTGTTGAAGTTGACACCCTGGGATCCTTCAAGAAGCTGCTTGATGAGATTCTGGGATCAATAAGCTACTAACAACCAAGATGGGCCTAATGGCCTCCTCTTGTTTGTAAACTTTCTTATGAGACTGTTGCACAAAGCAAACACTTGAGGACTTGCATAAGACTAGCCTGAACTTGCTGTTGCTTAGCACCGAAGACTGGTCATGCTATCTCGAGCCAGTTAGAAGAAAAGAAAGTGGCTGCCAGCGAATCGATATAAAAAAAATAAAATAAACAAAAATCATAATATGAAAAGAATTATTAATATACTGTTCACAAAGTAGGGGCTATCTGATTTCAAAACAGAATTTCAAAATGACACATGACATGAATAGAACTGGGGATGAAAATAAACATGCACTGATTATTAGATAGCTACCTGTAATGTCCTTTTAACTTGGTGAATAGATTTCATTCACATAGATTTTTGTGGTTTGTTGGGTTTTGCAATATTAGCTGAATATCTCCTGTTTTTTTTCCGAGTAGTATATTATGATGGCTAGACATCTCTTTTTAAAAAATTAATAAAATTGACACAGTGTTCCTATGGATTACAAATGACAATGATCTGACTGGAAAACAAAGCATGATGTTTGATTAAATGTAATGTGGCCAATCTTTATTGGTCTAAACCTCTAGCCATTTTAATTTGTACTAGTACAGGACCATGTTACATGGTTAGTTCAGTGTTTTTGCAGCTTTTATTATTATTATTTATTTCTTAGCAGACACCCTTATCCAGGGCAACTTACAATTGTTACAAGATATCACATTATTTTTACATACAATTACCCATTTATACAGTTGGGTTTTTACTGGAGCAATCTAGGTAAAGTACCTTGCTCAAGGGTACACCTGGGATTGAACCCACGACCCTCCGGTCAAGAGTCCAGAGCCCTAACCACTACTTCACACTGCTGCCCTGATCCATATGGTAAAATGACAAGTTGTAAGTGAAATAATTTCTGAATTTCTTTTTCTAAGTCAAGTTCAAATTTGTTTCTTATAGTACTCGAAAATGGCTCAGAATGCATCTGTAACTGTAATTGTATTAATACATGTACTGTGATTCTTAATGTATTTGTTTACAACTGTAAGTCGCCCTGGATAAGGGCGTCTGCTAAGAAATAAATTAATAATAATAATAATAATAATAATAATAATAATAATAATCTGCGAGCACATTCAACCCCAGAGCTTATGGGGGCCTAGGCCGCCCCCAGACCCCTGACCAAAACACTGGATTTGCCCCAGGTATTTCAGTCAAAATTATCATTGGCGTGTGAAAGTGGCTTAATAAATTCCTTTTTAAACCTAAACCAATGAATTGAAACATGTATCATAAGTATTACATGGTAGAGTACTCAGAAAATAAGCTTTATTTCACATTGTATTTTCCTTCCATCTGTATGCTGTAGCTTTGTATATCCATCATTCAATAAATTACCAGTCCCTTTACCTAAATGATGGATTACACTTAAGTTTGTGATGAAAAAACAAGGATAACACATCTGGAGTTAAAAACAAAGACAAAAGGCTAACATTCCGTTCAGAGACATCAAAGTTTTTATTAAAATCGGAAGAAAGAGACTTCTTGGCTTCTTCACGGCAGGACACCTGGACCAAGGTGTAAACACTGGGCTTCTCTTTGCACATCCCTTCAGATCCTGGATATGACAACAGCAAGAGTAGGGAGCGAATAAGGGGCCGACGGTATAATTCAAACATCTACACTATTTCACTCCTTGCTCTACAACTGTTTATTGTAAATTCCCTAATTATATTATTATTTAGCAGACACCTTTATCCAAGGTGACTTACAGAGACAAGGGTGTGTGAACTATGCATCAGCTGCAGAGTCACTTACAACAATGTCTCACCTGAAAGACGGAGCACATGGAGGTTAAGTGATTTGCTCAGGGTCACACAATGAGTCAGTGAGAGAACTGGGATTTATCTGGTTACAAGCCTCCTATTAGATGTATGTATCCAAGAAAAAAACAGCAGCATAGGCAAACAAAATGTATTTTTATTCTGTGTCTCTCCTCAGCATCCTTCGTCATGGCAGAGATGTGGAGGGGATATATCCAGGCCAAATAGCACGAGTGCATTCTGACCATACACAAAGGTAAAGATTTTAGAACCCTGGCAAATCATTCCTGCACAAGCATGAATTCACTGGACAGGAGCCATCTTTTAAGTGTTAGATTGGCTTGCACTTGAGTGGTTTTATTATTTGTGATTTGTTATTTGTTTGGATGGGGTCCACCTCTGTCACACTGAGAGCTGCCCTTGTGGAGGCTCGGCCAAGCCTTCAAAGGTGGTGGAATTCCCATGCAGAGGTGGTGAAGGAGAGGCTTGTCTAGGGGTTTATAAAGATTGGATAATCTCTAGTAACTCCCATGGGGCTAAAATTAAAAGAACATCCAGAACAAAAAACATGTGTATCCCAGAAGCCATTTTAAAAGACTTCATTTTAAGAAGAAAATTATTTTCTCAGTTGCTTAACCACTGGTTGCACAATGAAGTGTGAAACTTGTCAAACAGGTATGGCATAATCAATTTGACAAGTCCAAAATTGGAGCAAAAACCTACTGACTATATAATTATAGTCACTTTTCAAAGCCACATGTAGTTGCATTGATGATACATGCAAACAAATCTAATTACATTTAAGGATACATGTTTAGTGTAGCCAGGAGATATACTTATTGAGACGACAACATTGAATGTATTTAATAAAGAAAAGAGATTCTGTCACTGGGGCTGGTTGTGCTTTGTAACAACCATGACTGCTTTTTTCACTTCCTGATGCATAAAGAACTTCCAGCTGGGGGTCTCTCTCTGCTGGGAATCTTACGCTCTTATCTGTTCCATACAGTTGATCTGCGTTTACTGTTGAGCTATACTGAACTGTTTAACTGCTGATGCTCTTGTTCTGTCTGCCTGGTAAAAAAAAGCTGTGTTTTGGGTTCAGAGAGATGATTGTGTGACCTGTCCTTATATGAAGCTGTCCTATTCTTTACAACACCCGACTTTGTAATTCTTATGGCTTAAAGGAGCGATGTATTATCACAGACCCTGCATAAAAGCCTGCAGCTCTGTGCACTATTATCACAGTATTATCACAGGCCCTCCTTATGCAATGTTAGAAATTACTGTACAAATTTACTATGGTAATTAAAAAAAAAAAAATGCTTGACAATCTTTTCTTCTGATTTGAAATCTGGTATGTCTCAAATGTTTCTTGTAAAATCATTATTTGAGAAATAAACAGGACATGTTTGAAACAAGACATAGTTCTGAAAATAGAAAAAAAAAATTAACAAACCAGACAAAGAGAAATATTAAACATAACTATTTCGATTGTGCTTTCTTTAATACACAAAAAAACTGCCTCTTTCCATATTGCAAAAGCAAAGCAGCCCTATTTGATTAAAACAGTGAGTATGTTGTATTCGTATGGTTGAACCTTGACATAAATTTAAGGCAGTAGTAGTAGGATAGGTCTGCATCAGTTTTCTAACAACACTAAAACAGTGTGTGTAACCATAGAGACACGTTGTAAGCATGATTTTTATTAGAGCTTCATTTATTAAGTGTTTTGTACATTCTCTTGCCATAACCCCTCATAAGTTATACTCCCAAAGTGGTAGAATGATTGTTTCAAAATACAGCAGTTTATATGTAGCTACCTAATTAAATAACGATACTTGTGTTGGAATTAATGCTAGTAGGCCTATCACTGTCGACCAGCCAATACAGTACTTGGTGGCAGTAGGTGCAGTGGAAACATTTCTAAGAAAGGCTTTTCAAATTGGGAAAAGACACCTGAAAAATGTAGTGATCACCAAAAAAAAAGCAGTTCACATGTTTCAATAGCCGTGAATTTGTTTTTCCTGCCCACATTTTGGCTTCAAATCCTGTCTTTGCCCCTATAATTTAAAGGAAATCAGTCTGGATCCTTTTGAACATTGTAATTGGGGGGTTATTAATTTTGCACCATACTGCAAAGCATTGAGTTGTATTGAAATAAAATGCTTCTCACTGTTTAACAACAACATTGCAACAGTACAACTAATTCTGAAGCTATAACTTAGTAAATTAGCTTACGTCTTTTAACCCACAACTCTACTTCCCAGTCTGAAATAATGTAATACAAACCCAACTCAAAAGTCTGAATTAGTTTTGAAATAGTCCACAGGTCTTGTCTCTCAGCACACAAAACAGTGATTTTTTTTCAAAACTCAGCACTTGTTTGGTCCACAGTGTCAGATTTCATGCTAATAAAAGCTTTTATTTTACTAGTGGTATGAAATGTTCCTCCTTGTCCTCGGCCAGCCAGCGTCAGACTGACAGTTCGTTCCAGACCAGCTATATGTATGACCTTCAGGTTCTGCAGAAACTTCAACTTAAAGGAAAAACTAAAAGGACATTAAATGGGGAACCAATACAAACGACCCACCAGGAGGATTTTGCTTTAGAAGCTAGGATCTACTGTAAGTTTTTATTGCAAATCACAGTAGTTATTAAAACATTATGTATAATTGCAAGTCATTCAGAATAATTGCAAATAATTGCAAAAACGAAGACAAATGACATTTGAACCTAATTATTGAGCAATTGAAATAGATCTGATGAAATGCATGACAAAAGATATCCCTTTGTTCAAAAGGATTGCTAGGGCCCAACATGACATTCTTTAACATCGAGGCTTTGCTATATTTAGCAATTGTAAAACAAAAACAAAAAACACTATAGGTTTAATCAATCATTCTGAAGCATTAGAAAACTGACAATGAAATTGTACACTCTATTTTGAGTATAAAGGATTTACATTTTTTTTTTTCAGACAATGATTTCAGAAAATACACGCCATCAACAAATCGTGGACCACTGAGAGAATTCTAGAAGACATCTCAGCCTGTGTGTTGATACAAAACAGAATTAACTGCATCTAAACATAACCATCTTTGTCATCAACACAATTGGGTTTGATTAATTTCAAATATGTTGTCTGGTAAAACAATGCACATCAGGTATGTAATTAAAGGCTGGATCATCAGTTTTTTCACATTTTATGGATTCTGTAACCTTTTTTTTTTAATGTCATCTTTAGTTGTAATAAGTTTAAACAAAGAATGTAATGCTGATTCATACTTTAAAGCACATTCAGATCAGGAGAGTTTAAAATCAGCTTCACATTCACACACCCCAAAGCTGTCTGGCTATCAGGTTCAGCTGTGCTGAAATATAATTCATTACTGTGGTTTGACTACATTCCTTTATACTTTAACCTTGTGTGCATTATGCTTTATCAGTAATAACACGTTGTTGATAGATATACAGGTAGTGAACAAAAAAATGGAAACACCTGAGTAAATGAGGGACACCAAGTATATTGAAAGCAAGGGCTTCCACACAGGTGTGGCTCATGCATTAATTAAGCAAATAACATCCCAGCATGCTTAGTGTCACGTATAAAAATGCTGGACAGGCCTGGTTGCCTATAATTATGGCTAGCATGGCTGCAAGAGGAGACCTCAGTGACTTTGAAAGACGGGTGATTGTTGGGGAGCATTTGGCAGGAGCTTCAGTGACCAAAACAGCTCAACTTGCTGATGTTTCATGAGCAACGGTGTCTAAGGTGATGTTGGCATGGAACTCCGAGGGAAAGACATCATCAGCAAAGGGCAACAGTGGGCGGAAACGCATACTCCAGGATCTTGATATCCATGCATTAATTCGAAGTGCAAGGCAGAACAGGCGAGCAACTGCAGATCAATTGACTGCAAATTTCAACCTGGGGCGCGAGCAGCCAGTTTCATCAAAAACGGTCTGCCGAAAACTCCACAGAGCTGGATACCATACTGGCCCAACGCCCTATTAAGTGACTTTACATTGGTTTTTCCATTTTTTTGTTCACTACCTGTATCTTTTTTTTGTTGTTGTTTTTTTACATTTACTGTAGGGACACAGCAGGGCACACTTCCTCCCATCTCGGAATGCTGCTTGCCACTTTATAATTCTAGAAGAGAACAGGCACTCTTCTTTATAATTCTAGAAGAGAACAGGCACTCTTCTTTATAATTCCAGAAGAGAACAGGCACTGTGCAGCAGGAGACATCTTAAAGCTCCAATAGCTCTCTATAGCAAAACACAAACTTTTCCAGTTGCTATTTTTTGTTTAACACAGGTTTTGGTACTAACCTTATTTGAAGGGGTTTCAGCTAACTTAATAAATCTTACCTGTCGTGCACATCCATGCGCTATGTAGGTCTCCCATGTCCAGTTTTGAAAGAAGCACCTCTTATTGTAAACATGTATTTTAAGAAAGTTCTGTTTGATTGTTCCCACCTTCATTAGGAGATGCAGCTGGTTAGTCGATAATAGTTCTGCCCCTAATGACTGACATGCAGCAAGCAACATGCTTTGACCCCAAAGACACTGTTGATGTACAATATGAAAATGTGATTCAATAAAATTCCACTTAAAATTAAGCAAACATGTTTAAATTAACATGTAACCTACGTTGTCGTTAACATAGAAAAATAATGTTAAATAAAAGTTATCAACAATCTTTTCTCTGGACCATTATTCCTATTACAACATTACAACAATACAACAATTTCCAGTCAGACAGGATGTGTTTTGTCCAGTGTGAGACGAGTCAATGACAGGATGTGCTTTTTCCTAAATGCGAGACCAGTCAATGTAGGATGTCCTTTGTTGACCTTCTACTGAGGTGCATTCAAAGAACTGTTTCTTACAGGTTTAACCCTATTATGGATATGTATGGATGGATAGCATAACATTACATTGGATAAAACACTACAAACAACAGATTCCAATTTCAAGAGTTTTTATTGTTGCAAATGAACCCATTATTTTTATACCGATTAGTTTTGTGGCATTTTTTATTTAAAGGAGTTCAACATTGCGGTCTTAAATTACAAAGAGAAAGGCCAACAGACTGTACATAATTATGAGAATACATGCACACTTCAATATCGTCCTGCACACTGCTGCCCCTTCCCCAAGATGAACAGATCCATCCACACACACACACACACACCATATTACACTACCAGAATTTATAGTGCAACTGTAGGATTAGAACCCAGAAAACTGTTAAATATTCAACAGCATTACAATACAACACACTAGCTCAAACACCTAGAGAGAGAAAAGATACAGGCAATATATTTGTGCAAATCTGCATTAAACCATAACATGAAGAGATGTTAGCGGTCCTTAAGGATGATTTATAAATGTGTAAATTAATACATAGAAAAATAAGATTTTTCAGCAATGAAAAAGATCTACTGTGTTGTTGTGTGTGGTTCCCCTCAATGTCTATTTAAAAAAAATAAATAATAATAATCGTGTTTGAACTTTAATCACACAAGTTTTACAAGCCAAAGTAGTACTTTATATTTATAGTTTAATGTGTCATTGGGAATATACATAGCTGTATTACTGGCCTTACAGTCCAGAAGTGGCACACAGTAAGTGTCCGACATGCATTCAGGTTTGGAACTTGATTCAAATCTTGTCCAAAACCATACTAATCCAAACCATACACAACTGACGTAGAAAAGGAACCTCCAGCGAATAAACCTTTTCGTGTTAAAAGAAGCTATAAAATAATACATTGTGTAGGGAGTTGTGTGTAGCAAAATGATTAACATATTATAAAGCCCCAAAACAGATCTTGTACTCAGGAACTACTATGTGGTATTTATAATTTCTATATGAACGTCACAGCAGAATCCAAACAGTGGTTGTTGCCAACACAAATATTATCATAAATATTACCTCTCATGCATGTCCATTCACGATACAGGTCACCAATGTGCAGTTTTGAAACATGACATTTGGTAGTACACTAGATTAATGAAAGTTCTAACTTTGCTTGCCTTGCTTTTCAGGAAGTCAGTTACTGCTTTACTTCCTAGGTCCATTCACCCCAGCAATGTCTTCTGGGTCAAGGCTTGAAAACAGATTTCTTTAATTTAGTGTAGCATCAGCTATGTTTTAAAATGAAAATAATTGTTTGCTAAAACAGGAATTTTTTCAAAACTGCACATTTAGGGAAACAGGTGTGCATGGTGGAGAAAATGTATGCTAAAGCTGCTGTTGTGGGCGGCTGCCTTACATAAGCAAGTTGTTGTTAAGTACAAGCAGAAAAATGTCACATGAGCCTCTTCAGAATTTATAGTGTATGGAATGCAACTCTGTTCTAAAAGAGTACCTTCACCTCACTTAGTGTATTATCTGATTTAGTCCACAGCAATGTTACCCACAATGCAGCAGGGTGTGTTTTTGTCCTTTTTGAACTACTGCAAATTTATCTGCTAGGAATTTAAAAAATAACACCACTTTTACAATAAAATATTTTGCCATACTCGCCCCCCCCCCCCCCCCAAAAAAAAGGGATAATTATCATTAACACAACATTTCGCTGTAGATGTTTTCATTTCAACAAACTTTTTTTTTTTTTTTTACTTTGGCTTGGGTGAAGTCCATTTATCCTCTTGCCACCACACAATTAACTTCCTGTGCAACATGTACAGCTATGGCCTAAAGTTTCAACACCCTGTAGAATGAACTAATTTTGCTTTATACAGTCGAATGAAACCTGCTGAATAATGTTATATTAACATATTGAATTACATTACGCTTTGCAGTTTTCCATATACTTCACAGAAACTGACATTAAAAAATGTGACATTTCAAAATCTAACACGGAATGGTTTCCGGTAGACTTTTGCAATATCATTTTGTAGTTTCTTTGATCACATGATGTTAAATAAAAGATCTAATTTATGTTCATATCGTTTATTTTTTATTATGACTCAATCCTAACATTCTAGGTGATGCAAAACTTTTAGCCATAGCTGTACAGTACTGTATTAGGACCTAGACTGAGTGTGAAGCTCAAGTAGGGTTTCAAAAGTACATTTATACTCAAGGCCATTTATTTTCCATTTTTACATTTCATTCAGAGCAAACAGACTTTTTTTATTTTTATAAACACCGAAAAAGTCTTGGTAAAACCAGGGCAATGGGCCTTGTTTATAGTGTACTGGCAGGATACATTGTATTCACCCGAGTGAAAGCATGCAAAAAAGCCTTAAAACAAGTATTTAGCAAAATGACGACTGACTTGCAAAAATGTTATTTGTCTAAATGAGTGGTAAGTATTTCTAAGCCATTACACCTTCATAGCTACACTTTTCTAGTCCAATTGCTTTCATCACCACCCTCAAGATTTAAAATCAAGCTGGAAACAAGCCACTTCAGGACACACATAAAAAACAGTACATGCACTGAAACCCCCTTCATTCACAGATAACACATTTTCTAGCTTTTGAACCCAAAAATTCATGAAACCTTATCACATGTATGTCTAATTACACTGACTAATGGTTGTTGACGTTTATATGGAATGAAATGTTTAAAGTTACAATCAAATATTTAACAGAAAATCTTTTGGTACCTAAAGTTTGTTAAAATGTGCCCTCGGACTACAGCTGCCCTAATGGAGCACTAGGAGACGAGTCAACTGAAAAACCCATTACTAGTGCTATAACCCAGCACTAAGCTAGAAAATTAGGCTGATTAGTTGCTTAATAACTCATGTGTGCTAGACAGCTAGATAGGATTTTAATGATAGTTAATCCAAAGCTAGGATGAGCCTGTGATAAATTAATTTGTTTTAAAAGGTTATTTTAGTAATTCAAGGGTATTTCAAGTACTACTTTAAGATGTACTACAAGTTTTATTTATGGGTTTATTTATTCCCTTGGAACACTAATAAAAGCCTCCAAAATAAAGCAACTGTGACTAATTTATTACAAAAAAGGGATTTTTCTACAATGTTTTTTGGCATTTATGTCAGGAGACCTATGAATTCCTATAACTGAAGATACAACCATGTAGAAGTTATTTTAAGTGCATGGGTCATAACTCCAAGGACAATGTCCAAGAGGACAGCTAAATGCTGTATACAGTATTACAGATTTAAATGTTTTGGTAATTTATTCCAGCGCCAACAAAAAAAGAAAAAAAAAAAAGAAGATTTCTGTACAAGGAGTGTGCTGTGGATACATGACTATCACTCCTATGGGTCAATGTTATTGCACTATAGGATTCTGTTGCTAATGAATACTAGAATGTCCAACACTGGTAAAATGTCTACATGCAACATTTGTCTGTATGCTCCTGCCCCTCTTCTTTGCAGATCCCAAAGGAGCCGCTGATGACTAGGAAGCAAAGTCTTCAAAACAGCTGGATCATTGACTCTCGAGACTTGCCCACACCTATCCACTTGACTGGAAAAAAAAATAAAAATCATTTAAAAACAAAAAGAAAAAAAAAAACACAGGGACTGATCATCATCATCATCATCATCATCATCATCATCATCATCACCATCATCTCATGTTTCCAAGTTTGTGTTTTTTTTTTTAGGTTTTCAGCATGCAAGATCAGATTCTTAGTTTTTACCAATGGGAACATCAGTAACATACAACCACTTCCATAGTTGTAAATACAAAATTTCAGCTATTATCAGTATCACGCAAAATTAAATCACTATGACCTATGACCATATATATGCACATGTAAAAATGGCTAGACAGACACTACATTTGCTAAATAATTTCCAGAGCAATTTTCTTATCCTTGGAAAGCAGCTCTCTGCTGGACCACTTTATTATGACTGGTCTACCCAATTGGATTTCACTTGGATGTGGGGCATGTTCTCCAGGTATACCCTGGGTTTTTTGATTACTGTGGAAAGCTGAACAAATTCCGTGGTTTGCTTAAGCATTGTTACAGAAAAAAGGCCACTCGACAGTGTTGTGCTTGTACCTGATGGCGACAGCTAGTTCCAAGACAATAATCCACCATGCCAGAATTGAGCGAGTATAGTTTAGCAGCATGACAGATTTCAGGAATCTTCCATGGCCACCACAGTCCTCTGATTTCAATCCAATTAATTATGTTTGAAATATGCATTCATTGTGATCACCTGCTTACCTCTCCGCACCAATTGTGTGAAATATTACTGGCTGAATGGATTAAACATCCCTTCAGATATATTTCAGCACATTGTGGAGATACTCCACGTCATGTCAAGGCTTTAAATCAGGGCAAATGGTGGTACAGGTCCCAATAAAGTGGCCAGGCAGTGTATATAAAACTGTAAATTAGATAAACAGTATGATGGATGGACAGAAAGATAGGCAGACATCCTCCATACACCTCTTGTTTATGATACTTTCAAGAACAATACTGAGTTATAGTTAAGGTTCATTAATGAAAAACTAAACAAATGTTTTCATTCTCATTTAAATCATGTGGGTTGGGCAACTTGCCATAAATTAGTATTCAGTATAGACACACACACACACGAAAAAAGCTGCACAGACAGTTACCACAGTGAATCTCTTACCAGGCACATCAAGGTGTTCTTCAATAAACCTAACATATTTCTGTGCGTTTTCTGGCAGCTCCTCAAACGTCCTAGCACTGGTCGTGTCTGTGTTCCAGCCGGGGAGGGTGACGTATTGAACCGCTACCTTGTTTAAGACCTCTTGATTGGCTGAAAGAAGACAAAGAAAAGAAACAAGAGCAAAACTAGCATCAATGCCAGTAACATCAAGAAATAGCACTCCAACCTTTTCCTCCGCACATAGCAAGATGAAGTTAGCTGTTATGCACTCAACAAACCAGTTACATGGGCACACGCAATCCAGTCAGTATATTGTTATTACATACACATTACACAGTATTGGTACCTAGAGGTTAAATCCAACTTATTAGTGACTTGTAGAAAAGGGTTTTTTTTCTTTACCTGGAAAGTGAGGTATTGATTCATTGTCTACCTTGTAGGCAACACCAACTTCTATTTCTGGAAACACATCCAAGATGTCCAGTTTGGTTAGAGCTAAGCTGAAAGACAGGAAAGAAGGACGGGTATTTACTGAACTGTTCCCACCATTACACAGTTAACGCCTAAACATATCACTGTCGATAGGGGGTAGGTGGTGTTGTAAACAATAGTCCACATCACTGAACTACCATGCAATTCAGTACAATTTGTGGTCAGGCCCAGGACTGAATGGTAGGGGGAGCTGAGAAGTAGACAACAGTATCTAATTTCTTCATCAGACAAACAGGATCTGCCTTGTCACAGCTAAGTTGAAAATGGCAAAGCTATTCATATATAGTCCAGTCTGTTATACCACTAGACTCATTTACGAACCACTGATAGCAAAGAACAGATTTCTTCTAACAAAAGCTACAGCAAATAGGGACAATATATATATATATATATATATATACACACACACAGTACTGTGCAAAAGTTTTAGGCAGGTGTGAAAAAATGCTGTAAAGTAAGAATGCTTTCAAAAATAGACATGTTAATAGATTATATTTATCAATTAACAAAATGCAAAGTGAGTGAACAGAAGAAAAATCTAAATCAAATCCATATTTGGTGTGACCACCCTTTGCCTTCAAAACAGCATCAATTCTTCTAGGTACACTTGCACAAAGTCAGGGATTTTGTAGGCATATAGTCAGGTGTATGATTAAACAATTATACCAAACAGGTGCTAATGATCATCAATTCAATATGTAGGTTGAAACACAATCATTAACTGAAACAGAAGCAGCTAACAAGGTGAGGTTGCTGAAGACAGTTTACTGTCAAAAGTCATACACCATGGCAAGACTGAGCACAGCAACAAGACACAAGGTAGTTATACTGCATCAGCAAGGTCTCTCCCAGGCAGAAATTTCAAGGCAGACAGGGGTTTCCAGATGTGCTGTCCAAGCTCTTTTGAAGAAGCACAAAGAAATGGGCAACGTTGAGGACCGTAGACGCAGTGGTCGGCCAAGGAAACTTACTGCAGCAGATGAAAGACACATCATGCTTACTTCCCTTCGCAATCGGAAGATGTCCAGCAGTGCCATCAGCTCAGAACTGGCAGAAAACAGTGGGACCCTGGTACACCCATCTACTGTCCGGAGAAGTCTGGTCAGAAGTGGCCTTCATGGAAGACTTGCGGCCAAAAAGCCATACCTCCGACGTGGAAACAAGGCCAAGCGACTCAACTATGCACGAAAACACAGGAACTGGGGTGCAGAAAAATGGCAGCAGGTGCTCTGGACTGATGAGTCCAAATTTGAAATATTTGTCTGTAGCAGAAGGCAGTTTGTTCGCCGAAGGGCTGGAGAGCGGTACACAAATGAGTGTCTGCAGGCAACAGTGAAGCATGGTGGAGGTTCCTTGCAAGTTTGGGGCTGCATTTCTGCAAATGGAGTTGGGGATTTGGTCAGAATTAATGGTCTCCTCAATGCTGAGAAGTACAGGCAGATACTTATCCATCATGCAATACCATCAGGGAGGCATCTGATTGGCCCCAAATTTATTCTGCAGCATGACAATGACCCCAAACATACAGCGAAAGTCATTAAGAACTATCTTCAGCGTAAAGAAGAACAAGGAGTCCTGGAAGTGATGGTATGGCCCCCACAGAGCCCTGATCTCAACATCATCGAGTCTGTCTGGGATTACATGAAGAGAGAGAAGCAACTGAGACTGCCTAAATCCACAGAAGAACTGTGGTTAGTTCTCCAAGATGTTTGGGCCAACCTACCTGCCGAGTTCCTTCAAAAACTGTGTGCAAGTGTACCTAGAAGAATTGATGCTGTTTTGAAGGCAAAGGGTGGTCACACCAAATATTGATTTGATGTAGATTTTTCTTCTGTTCACTCACTTTGCATTTTGTTAATTGATAAATATAAACTATTAACATGTCTATTTTAGAAAGCATTCTTACTTTACAGCATTTTTTCACACCTGCCTAAAACTTTTGCACAGTACTGTACGTATATACACACATTATATATATATATATATATATATATATATATATATATATATATATATATATATATATATATATATATATATATACACACACACACACACACACACACACACACACACACACACACACACACACAGTATATATATATATATATATATATATATATATATATATATATAATAGAATATATACAGTCAACCTCGCTTAACTCGACAGACATGGTCCCGAATTTTCTCCATATAAAATATATGCATCCTGCCTCTTATTTTTTTAATTCGATACCACGCTTTACTCGTAACTCGACCAAAAGGGATACAAACTATTAAAAACACTAGTGGATAACTGTCGTTTCACGTGACTGAACTCTGACTGGAAACGGATAGTTCGTTCATTCCTTCTCAACTACCAAGTGCAGCTGGTTACAGTATCAGTGCACTGCACAATGATTTAGAAGAGAAAAATGAGTTCTCGTTCAATTGGCTTTAAAGCTCAGGTTATTCGGGATAACAAGCCTGTCAGCAGAACTTTAAAAGCATATGTTTTTGCATGCGAAACAATCGACAATGCTTGATTTCTGTGTGAAACTGTGTTGTTTATTACTGTTTTTGTTCACCAAGTTAATTCTGTATAATATACATTTGTTAAGTTTTGCTATTTAAAGGGCTTTTCACACTAGCGTTTATTCGCTGTGTTTTCTACAGTAAAAAAAAAAATTCAAACCTATGGATTGAATACTACCTTTCACACTTGAGCGTAATCGCTGCAACAAAAAAATGCAAAAATCGAAACAAGTTTGATTGTTGGATGAAAAACGCCACAATCACCACCTTGTCCTGCTAAGGCCAAATGCATCTGGGGCAAGCTGTCGTATGGTTATTGCTCCGAAGAAGAGAAAACCATCTACACAAACATGTATGTGTATAGCATATCGTACAAATTCTGTTGTATTTATTTACATAGTTATAGGTTATTTTATATATAACAATTAAAATACATCTACCCACATCAAAAATACCCCCTTTGTTTACAATTTTTTTTTTCTTCGAAGAAAAACTTAAAATATTATAGGCTGCTACGAGTCTTGCCATGGATGAGCGAGATGCGGCAGAATTTCCTTTTTACAAAATATTACTAATATGGGTGTGATTTGATATGGAGTACATTTTGTTAAAAATATTTACTGTAACACAAAACAAATAACTAATTGAAGGGGGGGGGGGTTGACGCTGTAGCTGCAGCTCATCAAGTCGGCAGGTATGAGTCCTGTGAAAATGCTGCAGTACATGCATTAAAACAGGTGAGCCAACAGATCATTCCAGTGACGGTTGCTTCTGATGAGCTCAGCTTTTCCAGGCTGACTGATCAAGACATATTTGCGCTCAACGATAACTCAAAAAAGATCAACATTTGGCCATACTGTCGAATCAGAGCAAAGTTGCCAAGAATTTAGAATGCTCTGATTTGCAATGTAAAATGTCTTTGTAATTGATGTTCTTACATAATTTAGAACGTAAAATGAAAAAAATAGTACATACAGAGGATGACAGCAACATGTTTTCAGTGCTGGGTATACTTTAGTATGCTTCAGCAAATAAGACTTGGGTAAGTTGTTAATGGGCACTTACTGTACCCAGATTTAACAATCTTTTGCTTTGCATTTAGGACAATTTGTTGTTTGAAAGAGGTGGAAAGTGAGTCTGGTAGCAGTGGTTTGATTGGAGGGAATATGTTCTTTGCTATAGGTGGGCAGTAAGAGTATGGCGATAAACAGATGACAAAAAACTGGTTTATACAGTATAAAACTGTGGGAAACCATTCAAGATAAGATTTGATATAACACCAAGTCTAATCTATAGTCAGAATGAAATGACTTATGCTATGGTTTTGAGCTCATCCGTCCACTTAGCACCTTCACTTACGCAGTAAACCCATTGATCATGTGTGCATATTTCAATAGCACCATGTCCAGCCAACCACATCTCCTCTTCCGGCCTGTGGTGACTCCAACCTCCTTCCCTCGGGTCTGCAACAACTCGCCAATCTCCTAATGTAGGAGTAAGTAAGAAAAACATGCGTCACAACATGAGCAAACCTTCGTTTTCAGTTCTTTTGAGAATAACCAGAAAATAAACTAGTATAAGTAGCTTCAATTTGTATTTTATTTAGTTTTTTCTTTTATTATTATTATTTTTTTTTTTAACAGTACACTTACCATTGTATGATGTCTGTGTTAAGTGCTTTCACCTAACTTGAATAAATACATACAAAATGTTTACATTTGCTTTCCTATCATACCTGTAATTGCTGCTCATTATTGCATTTCTCAAAACTAAAACTACACTTTAAAAAGTCTGCTCAAAACTAATATTACACTATAAAAAAAGGGAGTGATTTTCTGTACTGCCTCAAAATATCTTTTTAAAAACCCATTGCCAGGGGTCTGTTTGGACCAAAGTTAATAGTTAAGGTTTTATTGTATACTGTAAGACCTGGGATTTTAAAGCAGGTGCTCTCTCTACCCCTGTAATTATAATGAATATGTTTACAATCATGTGCATTGAGAATAAAGTGTATTCCTTACATTATTCTGTTCAGAAGGGAAGGCACCAATTCCCACTCTTGTGGTGTACGCCTTGACGACCCCATACACTTCTCCCACATTCTGGGGCGGCATCCCCAGCCCAGTGCAGACACCCCCAACTGTGCAATTGGATGAGGTCACAAAGGGGTAAGTACCTGAAACAATGAGTCAAACAAAACAATGAGTCAAACAAAACAGTGCGGAAAACAAAACAGTGCAGAAAACATGCCCAGACTTGTATTTCAACAGACTTGGAAAGTCAGGTCACGCTGATTGAGGCGGTTTCGGAAAACAAAAAAGGGACTCATTAATTATTCTCCTCATTGTTTAAGTGGCAGTTACTGGTTATGCACAGCAATGTGAATACTTGGAAACTAAAAAGCCATTGCACAAAAACAATCAGGAAGGCCAGCAGGCAACACCAATTGAGGTAATTGAGCTTGCACAAACACATGATTGCTTTGTCTAAGGTTATTCCTGCATTGAAAAAGTTACGATTGTAAATAGAGATTGGGGATTTCAAAGAAAGGTCAGATGCACTCAGACTTCTTTAGGCACGTTTTAATTTGTGTGTAATTCTGCTTTAGTTTTTACACTGAAAGCCCTGGGCTCAAGTTAAGATCATTTTGACATTGACCTGCAACAGGTAGCTAAATTCCTTAACCCTTAGCGGTCCATTTATTCAGCGCGTGTCAGGCGCGTCAGGTCCAATTTATTTTCACAAGCGCAGTTTATTTTAGACGCGTTGTTTAAAAGTATTTTTTTTTTCACCGTAAAACAGGTTTAAAAGGCACTGCATATCAACAGGACACTCAATACTGCATCTCCAGCCCCGCCCCACCCCTTGTTCACTACATTTTTCAAATGCCTCTTAATAGTACATACCGATAAATCATCTCTTGATCATTCGTTTTATCACCAAACTCCTCAATAATGCGATCCAAGTCGTTATTTTATTACTATAACATCTAAAAAGCTCTGCAAATGTCTGTGATATTCTTTGAGCGCTGGATGCGGAAGCAGCTATCTTGTTTGTTTAAGTCTGTGTTATCTATGTGGTGTCGGGTCTATCAGTATTCATGAGATACGCCCTTTTTTTTTCGGCTTCTCTCGGCTCCTATCGGTCTCACTCGGCCATTGAATGGTTTTCTCGGCTTTTTCTGGAGAAAAAAGCGACTAGAAACCTGTTTTTTGCATCTTTTTGATGATGTCGGACAGGGTCCGACATTGGACCGGAAAGGGAAAATTGCGATGTCGGACCAGATCCGACATCCAAAAACAATTTTAAAAACACCCTAACAGAGATGAACTTCTAAACAATAGCTAATGGGTTGGTTTGTTCATTACTTACAGTAGTACAAGCAGTTAGGCTTTGACAGATCGATTCAAGCTTGGGTCTTTACTGCATTTACTAGTACAAAAAGCACAGAAAACTATGGCTAAAACTATCCTACCAAAGTCAATATCAAGGAGTGCTGCATTTGCGCCTTCCACCAAGATCTTCTTGGACGGCCCATGCAGAGCTTCGTACATGAAATACACTCCATCTCGCACCATGGGCTTTATCCTCTCCACATACACCTAAGGGCAAAACAAACCGGATTAGAGAGTAGTGTCACATATCAATTACACAGTAACAACATATGTGTCACACCATGCATTGTATTCCCACAGAACTATGATGGCTTAAGGGCCAATTCAATTAACTTATGGTTAAAAAAAGGCATTTTGTATCAGACAGCAGCTTGAGAATTTATTTTACTAAATGAACACACAATTCATACATTGCATGAACCCTCTCTGTTCCAAAATGCCTCTCCACAGGGGGCAAAAGTTAATTGAATTGGACCATTACTATTTAATGTAAGACTGGATTATTAATAATATTAATAATATTAATAATAATAATAGCCATGTAGAAATATACAGTTCTTCAGTATAGACTGAGCCAATACATCATTATTCTTTTCTTTCTCTACCAGGCATCAAATTTGTATTGTAAATCATACATTCTCAAGGACATTATTTCTCTTAATTTCTAAGTGATTCACTGAGGTCTACCCACTTATCAATGACACCCAGTTCTCATCTAAATCTGAAAACAATACTTCATGACGCACAGGTGGATCCCACCTAACCTATGACATGGGTATGAAAGGATTACTGAAGGTGAAACACAATGGTACGTTAAGCAGGCCTTTAGACCTGTTGTACATCACAGAGCTTGGGCAACTTTAAACAGTTACATTAAAAGGAGGGGAAAAAGGAAGCACACAATATCACCAACTTGCCTTTAGTTTTTCTAATTCTCCATCTACATCAATATCCAGGGTAGGGTACATTGATTTGTACTGGTGGGCCAGGACTTTAAACCTGGAATTAAAAGGAATATCAAGTGAATAACACTACAGCAAAATCTTATGAGGAAGGATGCTGGATAGGGCTGAGGGAGTGAACCTTTATTAAGGATGTTGCCAGGCCCTTATCGCAAACTTCCAAGACAGAAGGTAGACTGAAGGGATATTGAAAATGGGTGTATGTGATTCTCTTAGCATAAACTACTAAATTCTTCCCATTTCTTGGAGGAGCATGAGTGTGAACTTTTTCTTTGAGGCATTTCGTACTAGGACTAGGACTGTTTGAGAAAACCCTTTGTGCTCTCATTTTCTCCTTTGTTGCTTGCTGTGACACTCATATTTTCATTGTGTCTGGAAGGATGGGATACCACACTGCTAAAGAGGGTAGGGTTTTGAATTGGTAGCTTTTGTTTTGTATGAAGAAGCAAAGGTATTTTATGTGATGTAGCTATATTAGTAGGTGTAAGTATTTTCCCACCTATGAGAAGTACTTGACCCCTTTAGTAATCATAGCACACATTAAGTGGAGAAAGTGGAGCAGAGCAATCCTCACAAAAAAAAACGTTAGCTCGGTTTAAAAGAGAACGAGAGCGAGAGAGAGAGAGAGAGAGAGAGAGAGAGCGAGAGCGAGAGAGAGATGAGAGAAAGCGTGGCGGGGGGGCCTTTGTTGACGTCATTCTGGCTGGATGCCGCACTGCCGTCTGCGAGAGGTTTTAGTCTTTTTTTTTTTTTCCTTTATGTGGTTAGGTTTCTCCGTGATTTGGGACATTTAACAGCACAAGGCAGACTCTACCAGATGGTAAAGTCCTCTCTGGGTTATAGTGCTTAACCACTTCAACACCGTACCATGTACCATGCCGTACCTGCGTACATCAAGTTTCCCATTCTATTCTATGATCGGTTTCTCAGTCTAGTGTTTCAGGTTTCATTCTCTAAGGCAGTGCTAGTACTGTGGAATGTGCAATGAAAGTTGGGGGAGGGTCAGGTGACATTTGTATCCAATTGCGTGTCGTGTAGTGATTCCAATCTACCTGCGGGTGTTTAGAAGACCGAGATATATTGCGGGAAGCCATTCAACTTTTACAAGTATATATACATGTATAGTGTTATTATGTTGTAAGTGTTTTCAATTATTTTTTTTTGTTTTATTATTAGTTTTACCTGTTTAGTTGTAGTTTATATAGTTTTTAGCGAAAGGTAAACATGGCAATGTACGTGGTCTTTCTATAATGAGCAACGGGAGTGAAGTTGGTTTGGAGGATTTCAATACCAGCAACAGTGATGCTGACTTATCACTCAGCAATGATGATGAAGAGGATGTGGAGCCAAGAACAGTACAAACTGTACAAACAAAAAAGCATGCAGCTACTTTACAGGTAAGCCAGCTGCAAACGGGAAGCTGTTTTGTTTGAAATGGCAGTGCTGTGACGAAATACTATCAAAACACAGCACTGGGTACAGGCAATGCGGCAGCCAGATCCATCACAATGCCTGCGCAAAGTATCTGTGTACACGCATTTGTGACTATCCCTCCAAACACAAGGGAAGCAGAGACAGCAAAAAAGGTGCAGAGTGTGCTAAGAAAATGAAAACAAAAGAAAAAAAGACACAAGAAAAATGTGCAGTGGTTGCGAAGGCAATCCCGGGTTCTGTTGTATTGAACATTTCAATAAATGGCACAGAGCAAGTCGATAATGGCACACGTTTTGATGTTGTTTGATTTGTATTTGATTACTGTTTGATTATTATTGTTATTAGTGTTTTTGTTTTCATTGTTCAAAAAAAAACAAAAAACGTGTTTTTATCTCTATTGAATTATGGGTATGTAGTACACAGCAGCATAAAGAGTTAATGAAAAACAGTTTAGGTCATTTATTTGTGTTTTATTCATCATATGTTAACATTTTATTGCAATTACAGGTTTGAAAACATTATTTTCAAAATCTGGTACCTGGGAAGGGGTTTCATTTTTGCATCTGGAGCTGAAGTGGTTAAATAAACTAACAGTATTATATTTATCAGAGCTATAAGATGATAAATGTTGTGTTTCCGTAGCTTTTATTAGGCTGCATTATAATAAAATCTTAATGATGCGTCACTAACAATGAAGACAAGGTATACTGCTAAACCTGTGTATCTTTACCTAACTTTTCTTCAGCTCTTTGCCGTGCTTTTTCTATTTTTTCATGACGTGTCTGGCGATCTGTATTACGTTTATGTTTCAGCTGTGATAATCCACCTGTGTACATATCTATTTTAGTTTTTACTAGTGAAGATAGGTGAGAAATCAGAGCAGTGCTTAAGACTTGTTTTGTACAGGATGTTGAATAAAATAAAGCTGTTCAAATGAAAATGACCTTTTCCTTAACTTTGTTCATAGGAAGACGAGCATCGCGTTAACCACTGTATACCAGAATTATGAGATCTGCAGTGCAGTATAACAGGAACGCTGTCAATACCGTAATGTACCTAAACCATGGTAAACTGCAAAACCGGTATACTGACTCACCCCTAGTCTACATCCACACACACACACACACACACACACTAATTTACTGGCTCTGAAATAAATACTGGCTCCTCCAAAGTATTTACAGCGACGCCGTTTACAAAGTTGTGTAGGCTTGGAAACTTTGCATAAAATAACCTACATTGCTAAGGATATTATTATTTTTTTAACCATAAATTGTTTATGACTCCTAAAACCTTTCCAGTTTAAACTGCACACAACTAGCAATCATTTGTTAAAGCTAGCCAGTGTCCAACACACAGTGAAGTGAATAAATATTTATGATATAAGCAGATTTGCGTCAGTGGAATGCAATGGATGCCAAAACAATGTGAATTACCTTTCAGTGAAATCGTCAAAGTCGGACAAAAGGTCACATATCCTGAGTCCACTGCGAGCAGCTTTAGCGGAGTACACTGGGCCGATCCCCTTTTTTGTGGTTCCCAAACTGTAAAGAAAAAGAAGAAAATTCTGTTGTAGAACTAGTTTAAGGAAACAGGTATCTTAGGGCTAAATTCAATGCATCGCTTATGACTGGGAATTAATACTATGGTTGTATGAATATGATTGAATTTAACAACATTAGCTTAGTTGAGAATTGAACCAGTATTGTTGTTTTTGGTAGCCATGCTGGTAAGAAAACAAGAGGCCAGCTTACTTTTTCCCTGCTTGCTGCTGCCTCTGCAGCTCCTGAACTCCATCGACGGCTTGGTGGAAATCAAATACTGTTGACAGAAAACAGAAGAGAAAAAATGACTACTTAGGTCATTTAAATCAGTAAGCTTTAGTCAATTTATTGAAGCTGTTATGGGCATTCACAACAATATAAAAAGAGTACTAAACAAAGCACATAGTTCAAAGACAGTGTATTACTTATTGTTGCTGTCTCCAGATATAATTTTCACAACATAAAAGGCCATTCAGTATAGGTACAAATTCAATTTTTAACACCTTTCTTACCTTTTTATTTACGCCAATTCTGGATGGTTCCAGGTTCTATTGCGCTAACTATTAGGTTGTTTTATTTAGCTTCCTTTGTAGTCAGGGAGGGAGTTGGGGTCGGGTGGTTGAAATACCACCACATTATTATCATTGTTATTACAAAATTAAATAGGACATTCTTCAAATCTCCTCCGGTGCAAATTATATAATATATATATATATATATTCTTCTGTTAAATGACCTCCTCCATCACATACTGGTTTCACAATTGTGTTATTTATTGTCTCATTAAAGAGCCAGTATCACGTTCATAAAAGTTATAACAATACCTGAAAGATGTACTGGACCTTGCTGTGCTGTTTCTTATCTTTCCGTATCACTTGAAATAGCGTTCAGTGCTTTTTAGGAATTATGAAATTATGGGCAACTCCAATCTATCCAAATCTTGGTGGTATTGTTTATATCTTTGTCTGCAGTCCCAGAATTAGCAGCATTATTCTTTCTGGTCAGGTAGCAATACAGTGCACGATAAAAGTCAGTGGAGTCACCTCGTCCTTATTCTCACTCAAGAGCTCTGCAGCTGCAGTCTGCCTGGTGTCACATGCCACAGTTCATGCTATGGATGTGTTTCCCCGATGACATCAATTGCAATACAAACTCTTGCTGGCAATAGGTGTCATCTAAAATATCAACCAACTCTGATAAAAATGTCCCTAAAAGTATCTTGCGGCAGAAAGTAAAACAGAACAAAATAGTTTATAAATGAAAAAGAATGCACATACAACACTATGACCGTTAAACTATGATACTGGATCTATACGGTTTTTATATGTCAGTCGCTCGTAATTCTTCATAACCTGCCTGAGACCTCATCATTAAAAAGCTGAAAGTAATACGTTTAAGAACCACAAAAACAGCAAAGAGAAAAAAAAATGTATTACTTTCCCACAATGGAAGAATACACAACCTAAAATGCAAACTAGAAATAACAGCTCATTCCATATCTGAAGTGTGTGGGATTACACACCATTCCTACACAAAGCTGTCTGTGATGTCTGTTAATTCCCTCTGTGTCCAGCATTACCTTTATAAAGGATTTGTAATTCAACTGTTATTCACTTCTGTCCTTGGACCTCCGCCATCTGCATCCATTGCCAATCAACAAAAACACAATTCTACTTGGCTGTTCAAAATATTAGTTTTATAGAAATACCCAGCCAAATCATTGAATATACAAAAACACAACACTTATATCTGTGTTCACAAAACTACAAATCACAAAAACAAAACTGGCAACTGGTAGAATCATCCTCCTTTTTATACCAATGGGCTTTGTGATGACTTTAAACCTATTGTTATTAGTTATTTTTAAATTTCAAAATGACCTCATAGCCATTGTATAATCAAAATATGGCACATACCCAAGGGGTGTCAATATCCCGCAGACACACACTCTGTCATGCTATACTGCTTAAGTATAACAATAATAAAAACAGAACTTGACACAGCCACTTCCAGCCGATTGTCTTCTTCACTTAAGAACAGGCAGCCAAACTGATAATATTTTCACAACTTTGTATGGCTGGATCAAAACAGCATTGGCATTGGTTTATTCTGAGCTCGAACCCTTTTTTTGGGGCTACTAAAAACCCTTTTGTATTGTACCGTTTACCCTTTCAAGGCCGGGCCTGAATATTTCGGGCCCCGCCCTTTCACAACTCTACCTGGTTAGTTTTTAAAATGGCGTTGTGATCTGTGTGTAATGATGGGTTTAAAAAACTGTCACACGGACTGAAGGGAAGGCTAGATGAACTTTGAACCCAGATGAGTTTGTAGTTAGGAGGGAAAATAGAGAGAGCTAATTTTGTGAGCAGTCGAGTTATTCAAATGGCGATCTCACAAGGTAGATGTGTAGGCTGCTATCCAGTTAGGTCTGGAGAATGGGAGTGATTGTGATTACTTCTGATTTAGAGGGTGAAGGTTTTGGATCCTATTTTTGCAGTAGACACTGAAGGTTAGATAATTCATGATTTGATTTTGTATCTATTCTTTTATTTATGTTCTTGCTCACATACCCCTTAATAATATGCCATGACATTACATCAGCAATATATTTAGGACGCGTTATCATGTTTGCCGGTTATCTTGGAAATTGGTTTATTTACTGTGTTTATATATGAATTACCTGTCAGATTGATCACGTATCGATAGATATTTAGGTAGAGGACGTTCTAACAGTCGTGGGTTGTTTTTTTTTTGTCAGCCATTTTATGTTTGCACAGGTTTGTGTTTATTTGTTAATTTACCATCTGAAGGGTACATTTTTTAAAATGATTTTTTTATAGCAACACTTGTGCAACAGACATTTTAGGTACAAAGTTGCTGTTTATTAGTCGAGTTATAATGTTTGAGCAATAGACATATTTACAGCTTATTTGGCTTTTTGTTTAACAAGAAGCAAATAACTTGAAGAAGTTGATCATAAATTTATACGGTCATTTCTTTCTCCCATGCTTATACTATGCATTTACTGTGTTTTACTGTTTCATTTGCCGGACGAGAAGGTGGCTTTACCATACCTAACAATGTAGACCCTAGAAACTTTTTTTTTTAAGAAACCTTTTAAAACTTTTTCTGCCAATTCTGTACCTTTTTTACATTTTACCATGTTCTGAATTCTGTAAACAGTTTGAAAATAATATTCTTCAAGTTCTAAGCTTTTGAAGGATATATGGTTTTATGGTGATTTAAAAATAAAATGACTTATGGACTTAAACAAGTGTGTGCATTTTCTTTAAAAATGCAAAAAGTAAAAGAAAAAAAGGCTTGGGAAGGGTTAAGGAACATCTGGTGTTTACCAGCTTCCTGTTTCTCCAAGTTGTCCAAAATGTTGGTTCTCTGTGGACTGGAGCTCTGTGGCACACACTAGTATGCGTGGAAGACCCATGTATATTTACATTTGGCAACAAGAGTTAAGGAAAAAGGATAACAAAATTTGACCATGTATGGTCTCTTCTCAAACTTACCAATATGAGCTCGATCTGAAATGATAAGTCTCTTCTCCCAGCCCTCAAGACCTGCAACAAATGACAATGCTAATAAATGCTACCATACATACATACATACATATAACTGAATATTGGAGTATTGAAAAAAAATTGCTTACACCATAAAAATAGTAAATGTAAAAAAGCAAGTATTCTTTCACTCAGCACCCACAGCTAAATGCAAGATAAAGATTTAAGTATTCCTTCGAATTTAAGATGCCTTTGAATTTAAGCCGCAACCCAAATTTCCCACTCTCAATTTGAGGAAAAAATAAAACATCAAATAAAAGATGACACAAAGACACAACGTACACATATAAGAAAATGTGGAAGCTTGCGGCCGTCCGCTGTCACACAGAGACTTACAGTTATGTGTTGCTTCTCATTTCCAGTCGTGATTACTCGCACCTATTTGAAGTTTTATTTTTTCCTCAAATTGAGGCGGTCTGATCAGCATTTCCGATCTGTGCAAGCTGGTACTGTTTGTTAGAATGGAGCCTAAAAACAAAAAGCTGAAATTGTAAAGCTTCTCTTCGAATACCCCAGGAAGCTAATGATGCTTCTTTGAAAATAGCTGCCTTTATGTCACGGATGATTCGAGATCGGGCAGTGACGTTTACGTTCGTCTTCTGGGCAGTCAGTCACGTTCCTGTTTGTGTACTCGGGTTTGAAGTGCATCTTAAATTCGAAGGAATGTGGTACTTCTCTTACATGAGGTGCAGAAGTGCATACTATCTCCAGAAGCAATAAAAGAATGTGAAATGTACAGACCTTTTCCCTTATTTACATTTTTTTCTGCCTCTTCAAAGAGACCTGGCAAATGAATCACTACTCCATTACCTAAGATCACATAAAAAACAAAATGGATTAACAGTGGTAGGCAGCCATTCCAAAAACAAGTTTGATTTATTTGAATACAAACATATGTATCGTATAAAAGGTACATAAAGGCTGCAAATAACTACACTTGTGATGCGCTGCATGTGCAATGAGCATTGAATGATGCACTGCCATTGCGGATTCTGATCCCTGTAGGTGACATGAGGTTAAAAGCTCAGGTCAATGCTTTAAATGTATGCACTGTACTTTAAAAGAATTCAGTTTAAATGGTTAAAAACATTTCTCACCTCTCATTATCAAATGTCTCAAAGAATTTTGCTTTGTATACCCAATTATTTTTTTTTCCTGCCACAATAAACAACAACAGTAAAGTTCTGATAATATTAATGGCAGCAGGTATACGGAATGCTGCCAAAAGTAAAAACAGCCATGCCCACAGCTGGACCCTGAACAAACAGGGGCCGAGGGTGAGGGGTTACTTTGAGTACGCATTCCACCACCCTAAAAATACTTACCAATAAATGCGGTGACATTGGGGTTGATGATACCACTTGGTAGAAGGTGGAAGTCATATTCAACACAATCCACCACCACAGTGTGCCCAGCATTGTTACCACCCTGCAAACGAAAAGAGCAAACAGATTAGCAAACAATGCTAGACTAGAAGAGGAGGGAAATGCATTTGTCAGGTTTCATTCTTCTTGATGAAGCTGTTATCAGCAGCAAAAAATGTTGCTTTTGCATGGTATAATTTATGAATTTAACCAGGACTTCATCTATGTGATTTCTAACCTTGACTTTTGCATTTTCAAACTGCATCAAATCACATCACAACACCTTAAATGATGTTTTATTTATTTATTTATTTTTTCTTTACTTTAGAATTAATGTCAAACATTCAGAAATAACCCTTCCTCATTTACAAAACTCAAATTCTACTGCACAATAGATAAGATGGGAATGAAGCACCCACAGAGTTTAGGGGGTAGAGCAAGTTGGAACTACACTGGGTTAAGGAAAACCTCAAAATCCCAACAACCTCTGGAACTCCCTCCAATCTCTAGGTCTATGAGTATGGATTCTGATTTTCGTTTTTCCAGCAACTTTTCTACTCTCCTTTAAAAATTCAATTGATACCTGTTAAGCCTTTCGTGGACCTCAATCACAACTGAGAAACGTGTCAATAGTAAAATTGATTTAATTTACAGGGTTTTTCTATGAAACAACTAAAAATTGGAAGTCTTACTGTTTCATTTCAAAGCAGAAGTAACTCTTCTTTATTCATGTAAATACAGTCACACAGAAAGATTGTAATAAAGTGGGTCCAGCTTAACAGCTATCAATTTAATTCTTAAAAAGGAGAGTAGAGAAGTCGGCAGCCCGCATAAAAGATTAATTCTCAAACTGAACGCAGTAGGGATTCAAGGAAATGCATGCACATGGATTAGGGAGTGGTTAACATCTAGAAAACAGAAAGTACCGATTAGAGGAGAAACCTCAAAATGGAGCGAGGTAATCAGTGGTGTACCACAGGGATCAGTATTAGGTCCTCTGCTATTCCTGATCTACATTAATGATTTAGATTCTGGTATAGTAAGCAAACTCGTTAAATTTGCAGACGACACAAAAATAGGAGTGGCAAACACTGTTGCAGCAGCAAAGGTCATTCAAAATGATCTAGACAGCATTCAGAACTGGGCAGACACATGTCAAATGACATTTAATAGAGAAAAGTGTAAAGTATTGCATGCAGGTAATAAAAATGTGCATTATAAATATCATATGGGAGATACTGAAATTGAAGAACTGAACTATGAAAAAGACCTAGGAGTTTATGTTGACTCAGAAATGTCTTCATCTAGACAATGTGGGGAAGCTATAAAAAAGGCCAACAAGGTGCTCAGATATATTGTGAGAAGTTTTTAATTTAAATCAAGGGAAGTAATGTTAAAACTTTACAATGCATTAGTAAGACCTCACCTAGAATATTGTGTTCAGTTCTGGTCACCTCGTTACAAAAAGAATATTGCTGCTCTAGAAAGAGTGCAAAGAAGATCAACCTGATTTATCCCGGGTTTAAAAGGCATGTCGTATGCAGACAGGCTAAAAGAATTGAATCTGTTCAGTCGAACAAAGAAGACTACACAGCGATCTGATTCAAACATTCAAAATCCTAAAAGGTATAGACAATGTCGACCCAGGGGACTTCTTTGACCTGAAAAAAGAAACAAGGACCAGGGGTCACAAATGGAGATTAGATAAAGGGGCATTCAGAGCAGAAAATAGGAGGCACTTTTTTACACAGAGAATTGTGAGGGTCTGGAACCAACTCCCCAGTAATGTTTTTGAAGCTGAAACCCTGGGATCCTTCAAGAAGCTGCTTGATGAGATTCTGGGATCAATAAGCTACTAACAACCAAACGAACAAGATGGGCTGAATGGCCTCCTCTCGTTTGTAAACTTTCTTATGTTTCTTATGTAACACCGAAAATCAGAAGCCCTACCTATGAGTCACATGATTAAAGGGCTGGCCTATGATAACAGCAAACAGGAAACCAGATCTATAAGTTAAAAAATACTAAAACACACTTCCTCATAAAAAAAGGAGAGAAACGTGGTTAACCAGGAATTTGAGACAAACAAATTAAATCCAAGAATAATGCAAAACACAGTATGCAAGTAGTTTCCCTTTAATAATGACCTTAAGTGGTTAGCAAAAGCACTGCAGATGAGTTTTAACTCATCTGCATTTGGCAAATGCAAGCAGTTTAATAAACTTTCTGAAGGTTACACTGCTATAACTGGCAAGCATACAGTATATGCAGACGTGTTACATCAATGCTCTAGAGAAGCAATGTCGTGCAGCTCGGGGTTAAATCTTTGCTGCCAAGAAAACTGGTAGGGTATTTGTTTTGTGCAATCATACTTGTTAAGCTTAATAAAAACATAGCCATAAGCTACAAAATGTTTTCTCCTAACACCCCTGTTTTAACACAGCCCTGTGTCTGATAAAGGCCTTTGTTATTGTACCCAGTATGCTCACTCCCCAGTCTAAGCAGGCTATTATTTATTTTAAAAAAAGTGCCCTTTTGTGATATTCTAACTTTCAGAATTACTTGATCTAAAAAGAAACCAAATGGTTCAGGGAGTGATTAATAAAAACAACAACTGACTGTATGTACAGTGTTTTGCATTTCTTACCTTAGCCAGTCAAGTCCAACAATATCATTTAAATCTTTTGAGAAAAGAGAATCTGCTTTAGAAGAAATCAAACCAGTCAATAGGACACCAAAACAAGAATACTGAGCTGAAGAAACAACTCCACAAAATCAATTTATAGTAGTATTCTGCAATTAACCCTCAATTGGACTGTTTTTACTTAACACTAGAACCGCCACAGCAGTCATTTTGACAGTTTGAGGTTTTCAAATTTAAATTACTGCGTGTCTGAAAGTTCTACAGTTGTCCATTTATGATGTTTCCTAAATACATGTATTGAATACCTTGACGGCATTTGAAAGGCAGGACCACGAAAATAAGGACGTTATAATCCCACCCATCTAGAACCGCCACAGCAGTCATTTTGACAGTTTGAGGTTTTCAAATTTAAATTACTGCGTGTCTGAAAGTTCTACGGTTGTCCATTTATGATGTTTCCTAAATACATGTATTGAATACCCTGACGGCATTTGAAAGGCAGGACCACGAAAATAAGGACGTTATAATCCCACCCATCTAGAACCGACAAAGCAGTCATTTTGATTACCTTTTACAATACATGTTTTTATTTTGAATATAAACCTACAATATTCTATCTATCTATCTATAGACACACACACACACACACACACACACAAGCCTGTTATGTCTACTGGAACTGGCAGCCATCAATTCCTTCGTTTTTTACAAGGAATGCACCAGGGAAAATATAAGTAGGAGAGATTTTATCTTGAAGCTAGCCACAGCGCTTTGGCAGAAATATTTCGATCAGAAAACTGCAAAGCAACCTGGATTTAGTGCTGCACAGAGTGACACACGTGACAGAAAACACATTACTTTTGTTTTAAATTAAAAAATAATTTAGTTTTTACAGTTTTGTGTGTACATATACCAGTTTACACACTAGTTTCTTTTGAAATGTTTATTTAAATTATAGTTGATCATTTTTTTTGGAGTAGTGCTTTATATGTGGGAAGTTAGAAAATAATGTTTAATTGTTCATTTAAATACAGCGTTTTGGCTGTACAGATGTTTGATATGACATACTTGAATAAAACTTTAGAGTTGTATCCGATAGTTTATCTTTCATTTTAATATTGATGTTGTTTAAAATGTAACCGTCGTAATAACTGCCGGCGGTGGTTTTAGGTATGAGAATAACCATGGCGGTTCTAGTGTTAAAGGGTTATAGCTAATTAAATAATAAACTGTACTTACTGCATGTCTTACTTTGTAGGTTTCTCAATTTGCTATATTAAAAAGGCACAAATTATGTATTTTTTGTTACTATATATCCTGTACTTCTGTGTTCATATGTTATCCCAGTCTTCCACCGTCACATGTAGGAATTGCATGCAAGTCATAAATAGACATAAGATGTAGGAGTTCTTGTAAAACATGCTTCTAATGTCCCTGCAATGGGTACGTTACCAGATGAGCCACGTCAGCCCCCTGCCACTATGTATTGTTAAAACTAATTTCTACATTGTTGAAACCGACTTTCATTCTGGATTGAGACACATTATATCGGATATGTCCGACTTTAACCGTTACAATAGAAATGCTGTACTGAAGTCTGGGATTATTCGGCTCTCAAGATAAACCACAGAGCTTGTGCCCAGGGTTGCCAGGAGGAAATGCTTGTCATGTTCACATATTTGTAATTATTGTCACTGTGTCAAGGCTGCCCAGGCCCTGGCACTCCAGCAGTGGTATGTTTTTATCAATGATTCACACATTAGGCAGAGGGTTTGCACGCGGTATCATGAGGACTTCTAAAATTACCAACAAATCCCCTGTGATTAAGTTGCTCCAGGTGCTGTCTTTCTAGTACCGAGTAGAGAGAGGCTGTAGTTTTAGCAAGCTACAGCCACACTATTGGAAAATAGGAAATGACATGTGACCATGAAAGCAGACTGCAAAAGCAACACCCAAACCACTAACACGCCCACTTCTTCATGCGCACACTTAAGAACATAAGAAAGTTTGCAAAACGAGAGGAGGCCATTCCGCCCATCTTGCTCGTTTGGTTGTTAGTATCTTATTGATCCCAGAATCTCATCAAGCAGCTTCTTGATGGATCCCAGGGTGTCGGCTTCAACAACATTACTGGGGAGTTGGTTCCAGACCCTCAATACTCTCTGTAAAAAAAGTACTCCTATTTTTCTGTTCTGAATGCCCCTTTATCTAATCTCCATTTGTGACCCTTGGTCCTTCTTTCTTTTTTCAGGTCAAAAAAGTCCCCTGGGTCGACATTGTCAATACCTTTTAGAATTTTGAATGCTTGAATCAGATCACTGCGTAGTCTTCTTTGTTCAAGACTGAATAGATTAAATTACTTTAGCCTGTCTGCATACGACATGCCTTTTAAACCCGGGATAATTCTGGTCGCTCTTCTTTGCACTCTTTCTAGAGCAGCAATATCCTTTTTGTAACGAGGTCCAGAACTGAACACAATATTCCAGATGAGGTCTTACTAATGCATCGTAAAGTTTTAACATTACTTCCCTTGATTTAAATTCAACACTTTTCACAATATATCTGAGCACCTTGTTGGCCTTTTTTATAGCTTCCCCACATTGTCTAGATGAAGACATTTCCGAGTCAACATAAACTCCTTTTTCATAGATTCCTTCTTCAATTTCAGTATCTCCCATATGATATTCATAATGCACATTTTTATTGCCTGCATGCAGTACCTTACACTTTTCTCTATTAAATGTCATTTGCCATGTGTCTGTCCAGTTCTGAATGCTGTCTAGATCATTTTGAATGACCTTTGCTGCTGCAACAGTGTTTGACACTCCTCCTATTTTTGTCTCGTCTGCAAATTTAACAAGTTTGCTATATCTAAATCATTAATGTATATTTATACATATTCTTCATTTCATGCCAGCTCAATCATTCACATCCATTATTTAAGGTTTAGATTGCAATCCTTTTATGGTGAGAAAAGGGACAATAATGGTTGGAAAAAGAAGTCTTTAATAGGTAAATGCCTCTCGTTTTTACCCTTCACAGCATCTGCTTTCTCATAAATGCACATTGACCTGTAGCAATCGATGTTCTCAAACCACAAGGCCATTCCACTTCTTCAATTGATGAACCTTTTTTGCTCTATTTCATTGCTACTCACTAATTACTAAATTAGCCTACCAGTTGGTTTACCTTCCCCAAGTAGTTTAAACTGCAGCGACACAAGCTTCCTGCCTCTTGACGTCTTTAAAATAAAAAACAAAGTAAAATAAAAAAAAAAAACCTCCTACTGTATATCACAAAAGATCCAGGTTGCTCTTGATAAAAAGGGATTTGGCTTATAAAAGGATTAGTTTATACCCTCTGAATTTTGTATCTGTTTATTATCCCATGAACTGTTTTGAATTATCATGTATTACTGTTTCTGCACTTTTCTTATGACACGTTTAATAAAGTCACCAGCATATTTTAACTTTGGAACAAATTGGAATTTCTGTAATAAGACTGGTATAAAAACACGACCAGGCGCGGGGACTGGCAATTTATTACCTTTTGAAGCAGTTAAGTTTGTCAGATTTTTTTTTTTTAATACTCAGGTTTGCTCAGAGACTGCCCTAAAGGTAAAATATGCTGGTGACTTTATTAAACATGGTCATAGGAAAAGTGCAGAAACAGTAATACATGATAATTAAAAACATATCATGGGATAATAAACAGATTCAAAATTCAGAGGGTATTTTATCAGACTGCCCTAAAGGCAAAATATGCTGGTGACTTTATTAAACAGCCATGAATGCAGAAATATTAATAAACTATATCATTTGATAATAGATAAATAAAAAAAAGAAAATACTGACAATGCAAAAAATATATATATTTTTGGAGATGTATACTAGATGTTTATGGCTTGCTTTCTCTGTGGCCAAATAATTCAAATTGCTCCTTTTGGATCACGTGCCAAGCTGAATGGCATTCTCAGATCAACAGTGTATCATCATTACCGAGCTGTGCAAAGCCTATAGGGAGTTACATCTATTCCTGTTCACACAAATTCCTAGGCCAAATTTAGGATCCACGCAGACGCCTCTCCTTTTCTGCACTGCCACACCTCCTGTTGAATTACATAACCGTTCAAAGCTAGTGCTTAGATCACATTACCTGCATGCTTTTCACTCACCAGCCCACATTCATACTGTAAAGTGAATCGGGCAGTAAGTAACAACCTGTGTATTTGAAATAACACTTACAATTTGCAAAACACCCTTTGTTTTGGAAACCAAGTTAGACCAAGACGTAGCGTCAAGGGTAAAAGATGGAGGAGGCTGTGGTGTGCAAACAGACAAACACAAAGAAAGGTGGACTCTACTTCATCAGACCTTAGCTTACAAGTTTGTTTACATTCCCCAAATGGTAGTTTCAGCTACAGATTACAGATTACGCAAGATTCTAGAAGCCTTCTTGCCAAATTACAATCAGAACCACAATATCACACAAGATGCAAGACAGAGTATTTTGTGTTGGTTTTCCAATACCAATATTAATTTGGAGTACCATTTGCATGCTAAAACTAAACTTGAGCATTTTGTCATGAACACACAATCAAATCCTGGAAATGTCATACTGTGTTTGACAGCATGCACACTACCACTAGTGTGTGCCACTAAATGTCACAAGCAGTAACAGGTCAGAAGCTTACAGTAGGCCTTTGCCCTGCAAAAACAATGTCCCATGTAACACAATCATTTTTAATTTAAAAAATGTCTGTTTTTATTAAAACTGTACATTTAAAGTATTGTATAAAATTACAAAATTGATACAAATAATTCAGCAACCAGCCAGACATTTTACAAGCAAATCTAGCCCTTTGTACATTCACTTGTGTTGGTCAGATATATGACCTCCTTTTTGTCTTTCTGAACAGTGGTTAAATGTGACAAGGCCACACATTACCAAGAGTTCAAGTACTATATGTTTAGCTTCCTCAACAAGAACAAGATTTCTTCCACTTTTTGTCTATTTCTCCTATTATCAACAAATGTAGTATTGCATGTCCAGATCTATACAGAAACAGAAGTAGAATGTAATTTATATAAGTTGTATAGAAAGTCATGCTAGTGGCTCTTTCCATTACACATTCACTTGACAGTAACTATCATAACTCTCAATCAGCATACCTTTTCTGTTTATATCTGTATCTTAATGTTGTATGCTTTTACCACAATTAAGCAAAGACTGTATTAGAACAATGTACAGTGTGCATTTTTACTAGAGAACAGCAAGATAGGTAGCATTGTTTAGCTTGGCAGCTAAGCCAACATGAATTAAGTTTACTGTAAACTAATATAAAAAGTATTGCTGAAGATTGTCAAATTTCAAGACACATGATTAAGCCTCCTATGTTTATATTTTTTATGTTTACAAATTATTATATACAAAATGTGTTTAGTCTTGCAGTTGCAACACCTCTTAAAATCCTATTGGGAAGTGGTGGCAGCTGAAAATTCCATTTTCGAAATGTCAGATCTGGACAAGAGCCTCAGTAACAGGTACACAGCCAAATCTCCTGCTCTAAACTTCTCCAATATCCAAAATAACAACACGTTACTACATCTGCCCTTTGGGGCAAAAATGTTCTCTCCAAAATGCAGTAAAGGTATTGAAAAATGTTCTGTTAACGTGTCCACTTACGATGGTATACCAAGCTAAACATTTCAAACTTAACTGATGAAGAAAGTTTCAGAATGTATACAAATTTTAACTGTGGTTCAGGGGGCAGGCACTAGGGATCCTCCCCTCTGTTCGTCCCGCCAAAATATCTGTCAAACTTCTTATTTAAACCCTAGGTTACGCCCTTATTCTCTGTCTAGCTTTTTCGTTTGTGTCTTACTACACAGCTCTGCAAACTCCACTTAATTCCTTTACTCCTTACCACACTTTTCTTTCTCTTCTGAATCTGAATCCTCGGATGGTGACTACATTTCTCCCTATGGACATCCTTCAGTAACTCAGCAAAAAATGTACAAAAATCTATCCGCCCTACTGCTTCTCCTACATCTGATACCGCTACTGACCCATCTACCTTTGCCAGTGCTGGATCTGCTGCTTCAACTGATCCCCGCGTGCCCGCTCCTTCTGTCCAGGTCACCCAGGCCTTTGATGCTACTAATCTTCCCTGCCGCTCTAAATGCCTTTGCCCCAGGAATGCTTCTTCACTTGGCTTTTCTTTAAAAACTAGCCTACTGACACGCTTTTGAAAGCTCTTTTTAAAAAAGGAATTTTAATTCCGGCAGGGAGCAATCAGATTTCTTTATTTACCATCTACTGCCAATCCATCTCAGCCAAGCCTCTCTTTCCTCCTCGCATTTCGGAGCCAGGTTTTTCAGTGGACGTTCCTCCCCTGCTGTGCAAGTCAGCTCTTGAAGCACTCCATTCACCTCTAACCCCTGCTGGGCAGTTCCAAGCACTCCCGATCCTGCCATTTTACCCAATCCATTGGCTTCTCATGATTCGACCTGTGCCTCCAAATCACCAATGGCATCAAGCTTCTCATTCAACATGTCATCACTGCAGTTTCTTCAGTCACCGACCACCTGGATGCGCTTGAAAACTGGATTACTCACTTAGAACCTGCGGCCCTCCCTTCCCCCATGTCAGCCACTCTAGTTGCGCCTGACGCTTCCACCATTCCTGTTGTGCCCGCCCCTGCTACCAAGCTGCCATTCTTTACCCTCGCTACTGCTTCTAGATCTGGCTCCTCCTCTGCTTTCGTGGTCCACCAGTAATCTCTCTATCCACAGCTTTGGCGCAACATTATTGAAGGTAAAGATGTTAACTTGGTCTCTATTCTCATAGCCACATCAGAATTTCTAGATCATAGGGTTGTCGACTGTGGAGACCTGTCCGTTACCCTTAAATCCCGGGACCATCGGCTCCTAAAAAATCTTACAAAAATGGGGCACTGGTCTTACATTTGTTCTCTCCCGGATGTTTCTTTTGACAAACAGACTACTGATGGTATGCCCGGAGTGGGGACCATTTCTCTGCCGGAACCACAAGAGGTTTGCTCCCACAGGTTTTTTTTTCCCCTCTCCACTGAGCAGTGAGATTAATCCAATTCCCCCATCAGAAAAAAATGGTTTTGTTCTATTTCTTTTCCTTTGCATTTCTGGTGCAGTTTCGGGGTGCCAGGGGTCCTCTGCTGGGGACAAATAAAACTCACTTCCCAACCTTAGTGGCCTGGGTGCGCCTGCCTCGTCCTCTGCAAGCCTGAGGTGACCCCTGGCCAAAATTATCCTAACTTTGTTGTTTTCTTTTTCCCCTGCTCACTCTAGCCTTTTTTTTTTTTTTTTTTACCTGTGCCAGTACCCAGGCCCCTGGCATGTTTGTTTCTTTTTTCTCTTTCCAGTCTCCCCCTCAAGGTTAATGAAGCTCACTACTCGCCTTGGAAGATCAGCTGAGCTTACAAGCCGGGGGGACCTCTGGATTTCGAATCTTTTTGATTCTCCCACTATCTTATTTTTAATTTCTTTTGTGGGAAGCAAAGCTCGTTTCCCAGTCCTGGCGGTCCAGCCACTCCGGCCTCACCTCTGTGAGGGCAGCTCTTTGTAAGTCAAGGGGAGACCCTGTCCTCTTTTCTAAGTCACAAGCATGTTCCCCTCCTTCATGTTCTTCCTCCACGCAGCTCTTGCTCTTGTTCCATGAACTCTACATTGCTACAGTGCTCCCCATTTAGTTAGTTAAAATAAACCAAAAAAAACTGTAATAAATGAAGTAAATAAATTCATTCAACAGTTTTTGTTAATAGGTGAACTTGGTGTACTGTGGCTCCGCCCCCTTCCTGGGTGGCCGACTTCCGACTGACCCTGGAATGACCTGTCAAACCATCCAGTCTGGGGCACACTGTTCCCTTTACACAGTGCCCTCACAGGTCGGGAGGGAGATTTATAACCAAGATTCATTTGTTCTCTGTCACAAAGGTAACCTTCGTATTCTTGCGTTGTATGATGAACTCCACACACAACATGAAGCATACCAAAGGATGTAGACAAGAGGGTGGTAGGTTAGATGACAGTCTAGGAAGTCACTGATAACACAGTGAGAAAAAGCAGGCCGAGAGCAAGACGCACCCAAGTTATAATGCTTAATATAGGTCTTGAATAGGTAGCAGCGCTGCAGATGGCCTGTATTGAGACAGATTTTAGTTTTGCCCACTTAGTAGCCACTCCCCTTACCAAGTGGGCTTTGATAGATTCTGGAGATTCTTTTTGAGGCTGTAACCAAACTCTATGCAGGATGTGATCCAGTTTGAAACTGTCTGTTTGGAGATAGGTTTGCCCAGGGTTTGTGAGATAAAGAGCTTAACAGTTGTCACAGTAGTCTGATAGAGAGTCCTATGTATGTAGAAATTCAGTGCTCTCTGGACATCAATTAGGTGGTGTCTGTCCACCTAGCCCCCCCCCCCCCCAAACAAATCTAGACACCATATGGTGGGAACCTACAAGGTGACCTTCCCAGCTAGGTAGCATGTTACAGCAGCAATGTTAACCTTGAAGGAGGATAGGAAAAGACCCTTGTGAAACAGGTGGCTGAGGTATCATAATAAATTAAATATAGAGAGGTAGCCATATGGTGCAGAGACTTTGAATCACACAAAAGGTCAAATTCTTTCCATTTGCCTGTTAAGGCCACCAGACCTGCTGCATCTGTGGAGTAGTACTGCTGATTGAGTGCAATCGTGGGTGTTGCGGTACCAGAGACCGCCGCAGGGGCTACAGGCTGTGGATGCCGTGCCCGTTTTAGATCTTCAAATTCCTTTAGCCACTGGAAGAACTGATCCCGTTCTTTCAAGACCTGTGTTGGAGGTGACAGAGCAGCACAGGCTGAAGACAAACACACGCTTCGGAGGACAGCGTGTGTTCGTCTTCGCAGCTCCAGAGTCAGCACAGGGGTGGTTGCAGTGAGCTGAGCTTAAAAATACAATTGGATATATCAAATTGGGGTAAACATTTAAAAAAAAAAAAAACACCTAGGGTGCCTAAATAAAAGTTTTGAGTCAACACAAAGATTTTTTTCTGTCTGTTGCATCTTCTTTAGCAGCTGCAACTATCCTAGTTATAATAGATTTGGTTAAATAGTTTACCGTCAGTTGGTTAAGGAGTATTTAATTGCGCAGCAGATTCCATAGTTACATAATGAGCTGATAACATCTCTTCAGCCAAAGAAACAGTATGTAGCATGAGTTTTGTACCAAAGCAGGGTCAGCTGTTGCACGGAAAACGAACACAAATAAATACCTAAGACTATAATTAGGAAGCATACTGTGGAGAAAAAAAACAAAAAACATTTAGTGTTTTAAGAGCTGAAAACAATTAAAAAAGTCTAATTAAGCAAATGATCATTTCAAATTAAGGGTCTAGTTAAGTAATTGAGAGCTCAGTTGGAATGAAAACCAGCAGACACAGTGGATACCCAGGCCCGGGGTTGAAAACCACTACTCTAAACGATTAACAATTTTCTAATTGATTATTCGAATAAAACGATTACACGTGCCTATTCCTACAATGTAGATTCCCTGTATCACTGTCACAACACCTACTGCAGTTATGCGTCAGAAACAAGAACATAGTTTTCCAACTCAATCTGAAGTCAGCCAATATGGACTCCATTTAATTTCACCTCACCAAAGAAACACTAGACTCAGCCGTACAAACCGCCTGCAGCATCTAATCTGCTGCATACGTTACCCAGCGTTACAAAAGAAACAAAATCTGACATCTGTTTACTCTACTGTTGCTGTGGCAGTCATTGACTGTGTGAAACCAGACACTCACATCTGAGTGAATACAATCTGTGCACATTTCTTAGTACTTAATATATGGCTTTGTCAGTTCGTCCCTACATCATGTGGCGATGAACAAATAGGAATTTTGTGATGATCCTTTTAATAAATATGAAATTATATCTCAGTTTGAAAAGTAACCTTATATATACACAGTACACTTGATTACAATGCAGAAAATTACACCATTAGTACATTCATTTTGTGAGACCTGGCAAATATCCTTCCATCACGGCAACAACTCCTTATATTCATTTGTTGTAGTAAAAATTATTTGCTAGTAGATGTTAGTTCATCAGAAGAAAATGTATCTGTGTTAAATAGTTTTCAGCATGGATTTTTTCATTTAAATGCTGAATCCTCCAGAAATTTTTAAGTGTGACATCCTGTACAGACAGATAAATGAACGGACAGACAGACAGACAGACAGACAGACAGACACAGTATCCCAAGAATTTGATACTCTCGATAACTTGTACTAAATACTGTAATATTACTACCAAGTTTCATAGCAATTAGTTAAGCGGTTTTTCCAATATATGCAAAACTGCAAGAATACTTGCCTCACAGTCCCTACCTCGAATACACCTCAGGCATATGAATGATGAACAGGTTTTACTGTAGGCACAGAAATACCGACAATATTCTCCCACAGTGTGAACTTACAGCTTCACCTGGCTGTAATTTCAAAGAACTCAATGGATGTGGCTGGCTAAAAATGTTCATGGATTGAAAGAGGTGGGCCTTACAAGTAATCTAATTGAAAGGTTATGTGGAACTGGTTGAAACAAGCCAGAACCAAGGTTATGTGTGTCTGCTTTTGTCTGCATTGATAGCAGCTGTATTTTAACTGCAGTAAATTTCATGTGATTCTACACAAGTAGAGAGAAATGTAAAGCATGTGGCATCGTACTGTAGTCCTCCAAACCCTTTTCCTGGTTCTTAATCATTTAGATACTGTACTTTACATTAACTAGATGTAATCTCTAATGTCACTTAAAAGGATGAATCAGCATACATCAAGTGCACCGCTCAACTTCCAAGCAGTGAACGGCAGAGTCAACATTTCTCTCTCCATCTGGATCCAGAAATGAATCACATGGGGGTGGGAGGCTGAAATAGAAACATGTGTCACTTTTACTGGCACCAATTTGTGCTCAGGTAGCTTGCAATCCATCTCAGAGAATGTTTGCAAGTGTTCTGAAACACAACAGCAGGGGGGAAAGAGAAGGTTCAGATTCAGTGAGACCAAATTTAAAGACTCCTAAAAAGTGCACCGTCAGCTAAAGCAAAACTTGATCCTGTACAGCAGGGGTTCTCAAACTGGGGGGAGGGGGGAGAGGGGGTTCGCAAAGGATTTGATAAATTCAATTTTTTATTACATTTTTTTTTAGTTACCGTTATGCACATCGACTTGCAAAAACAGCACACCCTCCCTATATTACTATTAATAAGTACTTTCTTCTCCTTCCTTCATATTTGTGGGTCCCGTCTATATCGTTATATCTATTACTTAGAGATATACCGCCGTTTTTGGAGGTTACAGTCTAAACTGTTAACGGGGAGTCTCTTTAAATTGGGTATGATAATTATCTGATCCTGTCCTTGACATTTCTCACTGATTATTCTGGTAACCGTAAAAGAGGAGTGTCAAATCAATGAAGCAAAGAAGAGTTACTCTCATATGAAAACATAATAAACTAAGTGACCAAAGACAAGCTTTTTTGTGGATTAGTTTCAGTATTAGCGAACTACATTGTGTAATAATATTGACCTGTTTTTGAAAAAAAAAGCCTGTTTCTAAGACAGTTGCTAGTTTCAAAATCAAAAACTCAGAAATGACCAAAAAAATATATTGAGCTGGGGTTTACATATGTTGGATTCGTGACTAACCCGCAACCACAGTGTGTTCTTTGTGTTGAAACACTTGCTCATGAAAGTATGAAGTCTTCAAAAATGCGCCGCATTTAGAAACCAAGCATCCAGAGGAAGTTAGCGAATCTGAAAAAAATAACAGGATGTCCTTTTTCAAGAAAGCAGTGTGAATACTAAAAATTTCTGTGCGTCCTACATGGTGGCTTTAAGGATAGCAGAAAGCGGTAAGCACCACACGATTGCTGAATCATTATATCCATGTACTACTGGCATGGCAAACATTATGCTGGGACCTGATTCTGCAAGTAAATTAAGTTATATACCACTGTGGCAAAGTGGTTAACAGTGTGCAGGTGCAGGAGTGCTGCTGTGATTAATAAAACAGACAACGATAATCCAGGTGCAATGGTGTTTTATTTTATATTCCACAGTAAATAATAATGAGAACAGGCAATACAGCGTGGTGTATTGCTCCGTTGTAATCCACGGGTTGGTCACGAAATAATAGTCCCGAACTTAAACACCCACACTTAACACAAAACACAAACACAAGTCCACAGCAAGTGCGATAGTGCTCATGGTATAAATACAGCTAACCGTGAACACTGGTGCAGTGATGTCCGGGTAAGTGCTGGCCTTTGGTGACAGCTCCAGATCATGTTAGTCGTCTAATAACAACAAACAAGCAATTCTTTAGACGCGACAAACAACAAAGATCACCTTGCTACGTGCCCTTATATACCGTCAATCATGACCCCTCGGTTAAAGACTGCAACCGCTCCTCCAATCCGCGGATGCCACATCGTTTCCCTTCCGGGACGATGATTTAGTGTATCGTAGCTCCACCCCCTTTCTAGATGGCCGACTTCCGTCTAACACTGGGAATGAATTGTCTGGCCATCCAGTCCAGGGCACTCTGTTCCCTTTACGCAGCACCCTCGCAGGTCGGGAGGGAGATTTCTCACCAAGAATCATTCTGTCTCTGTCACAACCACTTTCAAATGTCTCATTCATGAAATGGCTGCTGACATTCATGAACAGCTTTACATGAAAGGGAAAAAGCGTGACTTTTTTGCTATCCAACTCGATGAATCAACTGATGTGTCAGGGGCTGCACAGCTCTTAGCTTTTGTAAGATACATTACTGATGGATCTGTGCAGGAGGATGTATTGTTTTGTCGTCCACTTTAAGGTCGAGCTACTGTGGAATGCATTCATGACACTTTTTCTGAGGCAGTTAAAGATGCTGGGCTGGACTGGGAGCGGTGTATTTTTGTATGAAATGATGGTGCCAGAGCTATGACGGGAAAGATCAGTGGTCTGGTGACTCGAATTCAGCATACTGCACGCAAAGCTACTCATAGCCTTTTCACACTTGCACAATGGAGCCGAGCCGAGCCGTCGCGGTACGGCTAGTTTCACACTTTTCATTTTGTCGAGCCGAGCCGGAACCATGAAACTCTGGCCTCGCATGATATCTGGTACTGGCTCGGTGCTGAGCAAGGTTGGGGGCAGGGTTAACGCGTACTGTCCGAATAAATAAATAAATAAATAAATAAATAAAAGTCTACCAAAAAGTTTCCCTGCAATAAAGTCTACCAAAAGATTTTACAGGAATTGAGAAATACAGGACTAAACCACAGCGCAAAACAGTGTTGTGAAAGGAAAAAAAAAGAAAAAACAGGATTATAAAAAAACTAAAAGATCATAACAATAAAGACAACAAAAAAAGTAAATATTATGATTTTCGTTTAGATTTTGTTTTTAATAGGCCAACTTTAAATCTATTTTTTGAAGTGTTTACTGACATTTTTCAAATACTATCTGTAATTTTTTTAAGTTATTATTATTAGTCAGTCCGCTGCCACGTTTGTAGCCTACTTTAAATTACTTTATGATTCCAGCTTGAGTGCCTTTAAGTAAGATGACACTGGCTGCAACTCTATTCTCGTTTTTTATACACAAATAAGCTTACTTGATTTGAAAAACGTCATGAACGATACAAGCGACTTCTTACACTACTTGTTTTGATTAAATGAGTAGTATACAACAAAATATGAAAGCTGAACCTTAATTTCAACAAAGAACAACGACAACTTGTTAATGAAAAAAAATATTGTAGCCTTCTTCATAGGATCATTGGCTTGCTATATTATATTAAACCAAAACAATAAAAAATAATAACGATCTGGTTCTCTCTTGCCTTTTTTAATTAATATAATTTACTTAATAGAGTATAAAAACAAACATACTAAGATAACAACTACCTAGCCTAAGTTAATCGTTTTTGTAATCTACCAGCGGCTTCTTTTGCATACATATAGTGCAGACTGTGGAAAACAATGTTCGTGTTGGGGTGTGTATTTCTTTTTTTAATCAATGTCATGCTTCTGTCCTCTGAATGCCTTTTAATTTTTTTTTTTTTTTTTAAACCATTTAAAAATGCAAAACCATAACAAAACATGTATAAAGGTTTTTTTAATTTTTTATATGTCCTGTGGTTGCCTTTAATTAGGCTCATTTTTCTGCACGTACTACTACTTTGTATATGATGTAGAATACGTGATTGTAAACATCTAACACTAGTACGTACAATACTCTTTCAAATAAACATGTTATGATTTTGAACATGCGCTTCTTAGGGTTGGTATTATTGTCATTGCTTGCGCCCCGGCACCTCTTTCTTTACAAATTAAGCACTGGTGCTGCGGTTTAGTCCATTATTTCTCAATTCCTGTGAAATCTTTTGGTAGACTGTCATTTCAGACAGTACGACCTTGTGATCCATTCTCAAAACAAATCCACACCACTCCTCTGTGCGCCTGTGTCCACAGTGCAGCTTCTACTTTGAACAGTAATGCGAACACACCCGAGCCACGCTGGGTGTGCTCGGCCTGGTTCCGGCTCGGCTCGGGTGTGCAAGTGTGAAAAGGCTATTAGACTCATTGTTCAATACATCGTGAAGCTTTAGCTGCTAAAAATATGCCTGCTGATCTTCACAAGGTGCTTGATGAGGCTGTAAAAGTGGTGAACTTCGCCAAAGGTCAACCAACTAATGCATGTTTGTTTTCCGTGCTTTGCAAAGAAATGGGTTATGAACATCAGCAATTGCTGTTTCATACTGAAGTATGACGGCTTTCCCATAGGAAGGTTGTCACGTTTGAGACGAGAAGCAATGTTTTTTCTTTAGAAACAATGATTTCCTTATGCTGGACTTCTCCAAGATTCACAGTGGCTTGCAATGCTTGCTTATCTCGCGGATGTGTTCGATCAGCTCAATGAACTACAAAAAAAAGTCTACAGGGTCGTGATATGAACCTACTTTTTATGAATGACAAGATCGAAGCAGATGTGTTACAAGCGTGAAATACATCACCAGGACAAATGAATAAAATCTGGAATGTGCGGTGGCTTCTTAATAAACAAATGTATATAATCCTTCCATTGTTGTACAGCAATATGTTCAGCAACAATACAGCTGCATACAGCTGTCTTCAGTTTAACTATGACATATCTTCTTAAAGTCTTATGCAGTCACAACTCTCCTATTTCTTATGTTTGTCTTTATTTCTTAATCTATGATTTTAAATTATATCTGTATGGTACATATGGTTGACAAACTGTACTTGCTCTAGCTACAAACTAACTGCGTTACTGTCCCGCTATACCTTGTTTTTTTTTTTTTTTACAGTTTTCTTTCCAACACGAATTTAACAATACTGCCTGAACCAGTATTGTTAAATACCAGAATGCCATATTACAAAAAATACATTCTGTAGGCATTACTAAAATAAAAGGTGGAGGATGAGTCCTCGTTGTATGAGACTTTCTTTCATGTGCCTCGGAATAGCGTTCCATCTTTTCTTAATCTCCTCCACCGTTCTTTTGCCTACACTCTAAGAAGTAAAGGCTCTTGTTAGAACCTTGCTTTGCCACTGTGGGGAGACCGTTTTAGGTGCTTCTAAGAACCTTTTTTAGATGGATTCTATATTCTCTATTTGCAGACTTTCTGTTTTGTCATGTAAGCTATGAAACATGTATTGAAAATTGGAGTTTGCAAAACAATACAGTACCGGTATTATAAACTGTAATTTACAAACGAGGAGGCTGTGTGGTCCAGTGGTTAAAATAAAGGGCTTGTAATCAGGAGGTCCCCGGTTCAAATCCCACCTCAGCCACTGACTCGCTGTGTGACCCTAAGCAAGTCACTTAACCTCCGTGTGCTCCGTCTTTCGGGCGAGACGTAAGTGACTTTGCAGCTGATGCATAGTTCACACACCCTAGTCTCTGTAAGTCGCCTTGGATAAAGGCGTCTGCTAAATAAACAAATAATAATAATAATAATAATAATAATAACAAACTGACTTGATCAGAAGGGTTAAAAAATGAGCTCTTTGCAAAATGTTATTAAATGATTAAATGTTTTTGTCCTTGAAAACGGTGTCTCCTTCTTGCTGCAGACAACTCTCCCACATCACCTTGCCTTGTATATAGCCTACTGTCTGACTGCGGCAAATTAACACCTGCTTTTCAGTTCTTAAAATAATCACGCAAATACGAGGCCTGCAATTACCGGCAGCTTTAATAAATTAGACTGAATATTTAATAGACCTCATTTGCAAAATCCCCTCCCAATTTTAGCGGTTTCGTTCAGATACGCCCCAGAATTACATATGCATATACAGAATTACATATGCATCAAGGGCTAAAGCGCACATTGTCCCTGCAAATCACATGTTAATTGCATGTTTATGCCATTGCGTGTGTTTTATAAATCCCATCCAAGAATTCAGAACCCTCAGTGCCGTAAAACATGCGCAATCCTTTTATAAATCCTTTAATAAATTTAAGAAACATTCAATGCTGTCCATTTTCAGGGTCTCCATTAATTGTCAGATTTTGTTCATTTTTTCATTTGTTTGAGTGCTACAGAAGCTGTAAAATGGTTCTTTGCTTTTAACGAAGCAGCTCTAACAATGTTCCTTCATGCAGTGAGAATTTAATTTAATGCCAAAAGACTATGACCTCCATGTGGCAGGGTAGAACAGAACCCTGCACATGAACAGGGGGCAGGGCTAAGCCCTGCAAGAAATGTATTATTTTGGGGGTTAAGAATGGGTGATTTGATGTATTGTTTTGTGTGTATTTAAAATAATGGTTTGTGTGCTGTATTGTATTGTATTGTATTGTATTGTATTGTATGATTTAAATGTGTTGGTTTGTGTTAATTTAAAATATGATGTTTGATTTATTATTGTAGTTAAATGTGGTCTGGCAACTCGTCTCTGTCAGACATCTCGTGAGAATGCGTGGTCGGTAGCGAATTAAGAGTTGCTGTCAACCAAGCAGATATTAAACTTGTGCAGAATGTGACCATCTCCAGATTGATTAATTTACTTCTGATCTGGAGATGGTCCATTGATAAAGACCTGCAGCATTTGCTGATCGGGATGGGGTGTTTTGGAAGGAGGAATGAGAGAAACGGGACAAAATGAAAAAAAAGCAAAAGCGAAAATAAAGCAATTGCTACTCGTGCTGGGCAGACCAACACGGTATTTGTTTGGTATTGTGTGCAAGATTTTGTTTTTGTCTACCGTTTTTTTTTTATTATTGTTTTGAATAAAAACCTCGCACCAGCACTTTTCACCCGCAAGTACCTGTGTGAATCTCTGTCAGCTTCCTGGTCTGGGTATGTCACTCAGCTGTCCTGCCACACTAAAAGTCAATTTAAATAAGGTTAGTCGTTCTTTGTTTTATAGACAGTCCACGCTTTCAGTTCACCAGCTCTTACATGACTTTAGTGCAACGTTTTACAAGTGTGCTGTATGAGTTGCTGGTTCAACAACATTTTTATAAGGCTCCTTCAAAGTAATCTAATTATAGCAATTTACCATTTATTAACATATGTATCTGGATACCAGGAGATGGTAGAAAGAGAAATGCAATAATATTATACCGGTTGCTGGAAATACCGCTTGCTACTGTAGACAAAGCTATGCAAATATACAGACACAGCCTGACAGAGCAGATGACTGCTATGTACCTTCATCACCTGGAGCAATTCCCAAGCAAATTATATTATAAACAAAAACCCTTCTACCAAGTCACCAACACTAAAACAAAATGCCTCCCCATAAATTACACCCCTCTCTCACAAGTCAAAGCTCTCTTCCCTGAGGTTTCAATACTCTGCACTCCCCCGTTTCCTCATTTTTGTCCTGCAGTTTTGAGTGAGTGGATAATGGAATGCTAAAGAGATCAGAGGCTTTTTCGACAGACATAACATCCTGGATGACCTTTTTGGTCTCATCAGATTTTTCGAACACCTCTTAAAAGCAGAGAATGTAATTTAGTTAAAACCCATAAATAACCAGTCAGCACAGGTTATCAAGAAAAAAAAATCAACTAATCAATTCAAGATTGGTGTGGAAACCCATTTGTAATGACACACATTAATCTCACATTCACAGGCTCACAGAGCATCAGTGATATGAAAAAAGTATTTTTACAACACAGGAAATTATTATTAAGCAATAGTGCCTTCATCAAGAGGACACTATAGATTTACCGGGAACTTGCAATGATTTGTCAGGTACCCTTCCGCTAGAAGTTTTAGGAAAATATGTTCATAAATGATTACATACATAATGAGAGAAAAAATAAATAACCTTATTAAAACAAATAACTTATTTGTCAGACTTGCTTATAGTTTATCTGGACAGTCCCAGATATATGAATAGAGCAATATTACTGAACGGTCTGTGTGTCGGTTTGTTGTTGAAAGATGCTGTCTGAGCGCCAGTCAAGCTGACAATAGGCTGTGATTGGCCAATTCGGCAGTTGCAGGTACTGGTTGCTTTCTGTCAGTGCAAAGTATCTATTGGCTAGTTTGGGTGGCTAATAAAATGTATTTGGACCAATTGTGTCTTTGTTTAGCATTTGCTGTCCAATAGATATGAACTGAGCTTTCATTAAGGCAAGCCAAAATGAAAGAGCCAGTACTTGCGTGGATTGATTTTAAATTTGATTCACAGTGTATGCTGTGACGTAGCAGCAGGCATCTACTGTCCAACAGAAGCCCGCTAGAGCTGGATGCAGATTGGTTGATGGTACTGAATCGTTTTCCAATAACAGCACAATTATTAATGAGAATTACAACAGTGCTTGAAGCTGTGTTACAGTATCTGGCAACCAGGGTGGAGCTGTGACAAGAAAGCTCAAGGGCTGGGGAGGTAGCTTGTGGCCTTACAGTTAAAAAAAACAACAAAAAAAAACCTTTTAGCATCAACAAGATTGCTTCCTGATAATGCAGAGCACAAAGATGGCAAAACTACAGAAGATCAATGTAGCACACTAAAGAATTTAATTTTAGTGCATCATTGAGCTTTATTTGAAAGCAGAAACTGCAGAACTTTTTCAGAATAAATATAATACAACCTTAGTCATCTGTCACCAAATTGAAACTGTTTCTGTTGCATTTTTGGATACAAATGCCCCTGCCAAATGATCATCTGCCATCAGCCCTCTATCAAAGTCAGATCAACTGTCTAGCCCATCGTGAACAGGGAGAACACCTGGAAACAATATTTGTAAGAAATTTAAATGATACCTCTGCCTGATTCATTGTTTTGAGACTGCCTGAACAATTGTTTGAGCACACCTGGCATACAATATTTGTTTAAACAAAATATTATAGGAGAAAAGGGTACATTTTATTTACAAGTTCCCTGAATACTAAATATAAAAAGCAGCTTTTTCTTGGCAACATTCAAATTAAATATAAAAGATTACAAAAAAGAACCATGGCACTGCCTGAATAATTGTTGTAGACACACTCTCATACGGTATGCTGCACGCCAAATCTCCTTATTCTTTAAAAGTGCCCAAGTTGGTGACTTTAGTTCTGAAAAACTAAATTAAGAACCCTGTACACCCTGTTTAAGCAAACGACGGGTGGTTTACTCAAGGTTCAATTTGTAGTCACTTTGGTACATTTTAAGGCTGGTCTTAATTGTCAGTCAAAACAAGCTTCTTTGCCACTGTGCGGCCTAGCCTCCCAGTTGCTAACTTGTGGAGTAGCCTTTGAAAAATGGAAAATTAAGGCTGTGCATTCGTGTACCTTTCTGTCCGTATGTATTAAACATTCTCACAAAGTATGAAACACGGGAGTGCAGAAATAAAGGAGATATATTACATCATACCTAAAAGCCCCAGGAGCAGTCACATTGACAGCCACACAGAAAACAAATGTATTTTGATTATACAGAACGGTATTTTACTTATTATTTTTATTTACCAGTCCACAATGTGTTTAGCTGTAATCAGATTAGTCTCTACTCTCTGCCGGAGTGAATGACTGTCTATTGTTTTCAATCAGCCTATTGAAGGCTGCCGTCTTCTTGCCAGCTGCGCTGCTCTGGTCATTCAATTAGCATCGGGACTAGTGAAAATAAATACCAGAGACGGTGGAGTTTTACAACGCAACAAAATATGGAGTTGATGTTTTGGATCAGATGGCACGGAAGTATTCCTTGAAAGCTGGCTCCCGACGGTGGTCTGTTCAGGTGTTTTACAATATATTGGACCTAGCAGCCATCAACTCCTGGGTACTTTACAAAGAATGCACAGAGAAGAATTTACCAAGGAGAGAATATATTTTATAGTTAGCACAGCAACTTCGCAAGAAGCATTTGGAACAGAGGGAGACTGCCAAGCGTGTACCCACAGCTGAAGCTGGCAACCCCGCTGACAGCCGCAAGAGACGCCAATGCCAAGTTGGCAAGTGCAATAAAAATAAAACTTCAGACAGCTGTGCCCTGTGCAGAAAGGCGACGTGGAGAAGCGTATTATCTGTGTTGATTGTGAACAGCCTTAGACTCAAGGTAAAGGACTACCCTTTTGTCAAAAAAAAGAAAAATAAATTAGACTTTTTTTAGAACTTCTTGCGCTGTGATCTTCTGTAAAATGTTTATTTATCTACGTTGTTCAGTTGCTTTTGTGCATCTGATAATAAACCGATTGCTGTTGAAAAGTTAAAAGATGTATTGCTATCGTTTCAGTTTTATAAATATGTATGCTGTAAACTGATGTCTGTTCAGATGTTTATTTACATTTTATTGTTTTGATTTGTAAAATAAATGTATATATATATATGCTTCTGTTGTTCAGATGTTTATGTGACGTACTCAATTAAAAAATTAAAAAAAAAACAATTACATCTGACTGTTTCTCCTTTTGTTATACAATTCGTTATACGAGGTTGACTCTATAAACACCCAGCTGGCTACTGACACAGTGAACGAGTTAGCTGGCTAATTTACATATTTAAATAGCAGGGCGGCAGTGGTGACTGCAGTCTGTTGGCTAAAAAAATAAATAAATAGAAGTTTGTTATTGTACCATGGTACTTTTAAAAAATGTGTAGTATTTACTAGGTAAGTTTACTAGAGTTTAAATGTTCAGTGTTAGTAGTTTAATCAGTTCAGTGTTTTATCTACGTTTTTATCATCCTACTTAGATAGCAAAAAAATCACTCACTTGTTTTGTGCTGGAGCTGGAGCGACATGACTGTTATCTTTACTTGCAAAGTTTGTGTGTGTTTTTTTCATTATTAATGAATTCGTTGAAGAACTCCTTTGTCGTGTGAGTGCATTACTCTAGGCCTCCACATCGGCACTTGTTAATAAAAGCAAAAGCAGATATTATTATTTTTATTACTACAAAAATTGAATCCCGGGATTAAAATATAAATAAAATCTGTAAATCCTGGGATTGGGAAACGTGTCCAGAATTGGATTCCCTACTCCAGACCTATTAAGTTTGTTCATATCATACAGCAAGTGTCCATCAACAAGCTTTAATTGTCTTACAGCGAATTAACACGAACAGACTACTGTACTAACCACTTTAACTTGTCAGCATTTTTGCATTTTTGACTGCCTGATATATTTTTTTTTCAACAAATTAGCTTTTGGAAATATTCACTTCAAAACAATGTGCTTATTCTGGCTAGATTCGATACCGCACAAGACACGTATATGATTGTACATTGTCTCTGCTCAAGTGTTCAACGATAACATTCGAGTTCAATTTTAAAAAAAAAGATCTGTTTTCTCCTTACACTTCTGCATTTTTTGGAAGAAATGCATGACGTTTGCTGAGAATTTGAATTAGTTTTAAATTGGAACCTTAGTTTTGTTATTCAGAACCTGTTTTTTGGACTCTTCATTTGGACTCGTTTCGGCATACTTATTGGAATAATTTTACATAGCATTTTTAGTTGGTGCATTTGCACCGTCGTTAACTAATAACATTTTATTTTGTTGGTTTTTAACAGCAGTTTTCCATTTACAGTACTTAATCTAGAAATTAGAAAAGACCATTATTTTTTCCTGTTTTCATAGATATATTATGACTAGGGGTCTACTTAAATCGGAGAATTTACATATTTATCCCGGGTAGGTTATGTAATAATTTGGATTTCGCAACCTGTTTAAACATTAAATAAACCTAAGTAGATCATATTTCAGAGCACTATAAAAGCCTAAAGATAGTGGTACTTGCTTCCTTACTAAAACAGAGTGCAAGCATGCAACATCCCCCAGCAGTTGCTGCCGTCAGTCTCTGGTGTGAAGACTTGCCCATAAATTGTACTGATTCAAAATAAAGAAAACGTGTCTATTCGGGTCTAAAATTCTAAATGCGTTTAAATTACGCAGCAGGTTGTTTGAGGCGAGGTGGCTGTGCTGGATCGTACCTGTAGTACTGATTTAACTTGGATACAACCGACAGGAATACTTTTTGTCTGCGCTGACTTTTCTGAAAGCTGTTGTTTCTTTTACATTCTGTTCCGCGTAATCGCAAGTTAGGCAAACCCCTAATTATGACTATCTCAGATCGGGGTACGTGGTAGACTAGATTTGGAAAGGGGTATGGGGCCTAAAAAGTTTGAAAACCACTGGTCTAAAGGGTTGTGCTGCATTGTTTGGAAATCGGATAAGAACAAAAATATGAAGCCACACCTTTCTAGCAGACATTGGCTAACTTGATAACTGAATATATGAATACTGTACTTGTTTAGGGGAAGATGGATGCAGATTTACCTCATAGCCACCTAAAAACCTGTACTAAAACTAGTCAGTTTCTTTGTTGACATTGTAAGGAATACTTTACATGTACAACAGCACAATACCAGATCCACGCCTTTTTTCTGGTCTACCATGGTTGCCATAATGATAGCATGCTTTAATGTTCCTCCACCACATAGTAACAGAATAACACACACACCACTGTGGGAATATGCATGATAGGTTTCCTTATGATTTTTAAATTAATTATGGCAATTCATAAAAAAAGTTATAAAAATCTGCATAAAAAAAGTTAACGTTAACGGTGTGAAATTCCTTGTGTTTTCCCATTTAACTGCTTCAGCAAAACCGCAGCACGCACACACTACCCAGAAATATCTGTGTCCAGTAATGCATTCTTCAGTTGAATTCTTACTTTTCTGAAACTGAGAATTTAATTTGAACGCCATGTAGCAGGGTTTTTTTTTTAGTAGTTTAGTAGTCGCCAATTGATTTCTACCCCGTTTTTCTCCCAATTTGAAATAGCCAATTATTTTAGGCTCAGCTCACCGCTACCACCCCCGCGCTGACTCAGGAGCGGCAAAGACGAACACACGCTGTCCTCCGAAGCGAGTACCGTCAGCCGACTACTTCTTTTCACTCTGCAGGCCCACCATACAGCCACCTCAGAGCTACAGCATCAGAGGACAACGCAGCTCTGGACAGCTTACAGGCAAGCCCGCCGGTGCCCGGACAGTCCACAGGGGTCGCTGGTGCAAGGTGAGCCGAGGACACCCTGGCCGACCTAATCCCTCCCCACCAGGGCGATGCTCGGCCAATTGTGCATGGCCTCTTGGGAGCGCTCGTCCACGGTCGGCAGTGGAATTGCCTGGACTCGAACCGGCAACCTCCAGGCTATAGGGCGCAATATCCTGCACGCTCCAAGCGAAGCGCCTTTGCCAGATGCGCCACTCTGGAGCCCCCTAGCACGGTTTTTTAATTGACATTTATTCAATAACTACAGGGTACAAAAGTGTACGAGGAGATCTTCTGAGTGGACAAAATCCGAGAAAGAATCAAGCTGTTTTTACTAGTGAGGGAGATTGTAAACTTGGTGTCCTCTGGTTATAACCATTATATGATGAGTGTTTTTATTTTTTTTATTTTTTTTCTGGTTTGGGTGGGGAATATCATATTTATCTTATATGTAAAGAATCATTTTATATAATTTTCTATTTCAGTAAATCACACTCTGGTGACCTTTTAAAAACACCAGCATGTACTGTAAGCATGAAATTGTAGAAATGCACGTTTACTGTCCCTAGTGGATGTAAGAAAGTACCAGATTTGCTGGTAAAACATTCACATGGTATTTACTAAAGGGAATACATTTTAGTGCATGCATTAAAATTTATTAGTGCGTATGGAAACCAGGCTTTAACAACCGATAGCCGCTCTATTTAAACCTCTTTTTTTCTGGGCTGAAAACTAGTGATGTGCAGTTCGATTCTTTTTATTCACTCCATTAGTTTGATTCATTCAGTTTAGTGAATCAATTCAACAGATTTGCTCATTTGATTCACTAACATGAAATAAATACATCTTACTGACACATTAAATGGTATACAGTTAAAATAAAATAGAAAATACTGTAAAGTTTCCAATAATTGCTGGGTCTCAAATAATTGCTGGTCACCAATAGACACCAGGTCTACTGGGAAGTATAGTAAACGCCTGGTTATGAATATAATGTGCGTCATACTGGATGTTCTCGCTAGTACACCCAAATGGCTGTACAGTGAGCTTACCAATTAGATTTTCAATGGCGCTGAAAAGATGTTACAATTTAAAATTAAAACTTGAAGCGTTAAGGTTTGCAGAACAAAATGCAGGTGAAACTGCAGCACGTCATTATGGCATCGACCCCAGGCGTGTAAAAGAATGAAAGCCAAAAACAAATGCTGGAAAATGCATCAGAAACTCAGCAAAAAAAGAAGAGACTGGATGGCAGGGGAAGAACAAAAGTAAGTGAAATGCTGGAAGCACAGGTTTCTGAATGGATAATGACACTGTGTTCGAAAAATATGTGAAACAAAGCCAAATAGCTATTTCTTTATTTAGAGGATAGCACTGCAGATGACTTTAAACGTAATGGGTTTTCTGTGTAACGCTGCACCACCCTGGCTCAAAAAGATGCAGACAAGATATTAAAAAACAGATATTACACATTTTGTGAAAAAGAATTTTACACAAATGACATCCCCCCCTCCCCTACTTGTACCTCCCCTGACTCAGAGGGCACCACTGGCTGGATACTCACGTGTATAACACAACTTCCTGCCCTGCTAAAGCTCACAGGGAATTATATTAAAATTTCCCACACAGAGGACAGGTTTACAGGACATCAAAGTGGGCTTTCACCAGGTTGCTGGCTTCCCCAGTGTGATGGGTGCTACTGATTGTACTCACATAGCACTGTCACCCTGATCCATGAAGCCTGATCTGCAGGTGGCAATGCCGACAAGGAAGAGAATTGAGTCTCAATCAATCAATATTTCTCGAGTAAGCAGAACAAAAAGAAATATGCCATTACACAATGGCTTATATGCATTAAAAAGGACAAAGGATTTTATTATTATTTTTTTAAATATAAACAGACTAGGAGTACGTGTTAATTAAAAGGTTAGAAGGGCACTTTCACTTTACGTTGCCTCTGCCTGTCCCCTGCCGAGTGCTGTGTCCGTTGATCGCTCATTTTCACTCAATGTAAGCCACCTTTACCTTTCACAATAAGCTACTGACCAAAAGATACACCTGGACTGCTGTGGCTTTTTTATATGAAGGTGGTCACGTGTAGTCTTGGACATTATCTTGCGCAATTAATTATTGCTCGCAGTAAATTTAGTGCGCTATGGCATATAAATGAGCCAAATAGTGTGCACATAAATGAATGTGTTCTCTTTTAGTAAACAAGGCAGTACATTTTGATTTATCACACAAGGTAGGCTCACTACTTTAAGTGCACGCAAATGCTAAACTTAGTGCCCTTTAGTAAATGAGATTCCAAAGAGTGTGCAACAGGCAAAGGGGTAGCTCTTGGCAGTTGGTCCTCTGTTATCACAAGCATTCAACTGGAGTAATTCTAATTCCGAGCAACACTTCATCCATAACAATCTAATCCTCTTGACTAAACCGATGATCTTTCTCTAGGCAAACATTCCAGAGTATGTTGAAAACAAATGCTGCGATATGGACAACACAGCAAAGATAAAGTAACATGTTTCATGTAAACACTACAGACGGGTTCTACACACTAACAGGACACAAATATTGATAGTCATGTGACTGTTGAAAGCCTACTCATACAAGCCTACATACAAAAAAGGTAGAAAATATACAAGTTGTATAACAAGATCCTGTAAGAAATATTGTGATCCTCGCATGTTTTGCACTTTTGAATGCTATATTTACAGAGATACTGCAAAGAATGTAACTAGGGAAAACCTAATTTACAGAAGTCTTTAGGCAGGAGAGTACAAAAATGCTAGCAACTACCTAACAAAACACACACCAAGTGTTTACGGGGTTAAAAGTCTGACGCAAACATCTTTGCAGCATGCTTTAGCCAACATGTGACATGTGTAAACCAGGCTATCGGGTTCTTCCAAGGTCTATGAGGCTCAACAAGAAAATGTACACCATAAAACGAGTTCTGTACTTAATTAGTGCACAGGTTCAGGTTACACTTAAAACTAATCTTAGATCTACTGCTTGACTGAGGGGTGGGGTGGGGTAGAGGCTATTTCACCCACTGAAACAGCCTACCTTTACAGTACAGTACACAGCATGAAACCAGATGTTTTACCAGTGTGACAAATGAGACTCCCATTGCATAGCAGTATGGGATGTTCAAGCATTGATTTAACATTAGCTAAATTATGCTATGTTTTCATCTGCGCCATGAAACTACTCTTTAAAACTGTATCTCATTGGAACACTGACTTCCAGAGATTTTTTTACTAGAATATACTTAGTTATCCGTGCAATATGCACAGCACTCAGTTGGTGTCCTGCCATTATGACGTATACAGTACCTACCATTATGATGTATACAGTATACTGCCACTTGTATAGCAAACTAATCCAGTCATTCGAGGGACTTCACACAAAATGGTGTTTTATTTAAAATAAAAAATAAAGGTAAGTAATGTTATAAACAATTTATTTATTTATATATGCGCTTTGCTTGTTTTTTTCTCACAATTTACAGTACAAGCACGGCTGTTTCTTATGTGATGAGATCAAATGTGATTGTAACGGGGGGAAGGGGGATCTGTGCTGACTATCTGGCGCATGCTTGGTTCTGCAGGAAGGGGGCAGCAGCCTCGTAAGATCTGCCTGTCTATCATGGCAATGCCACGGAGAGGTTGGGAGGAAAGTGTGTTGGCTTTCCCTCTCTCTGAGTGGTTGAGAGGCGGGCCTTGGGGGGTTGCTCGGCCCATAAGTACTGCGCTTGGTTATGCATTCGGCTGGCCGTGATTGGCAATAGACAGAGACACTGGCTGAAAAGGCCAGTGCAAACATAGACCAGGCAGGAACGCCAGTGGTTCGAGCGAGTGACCAAAATAGGCAAGCATGGCTGAGGAAGACAGCCAGCCTAGAGAAAGAAATTAATACAGAAAATAAATTGATATGAATAGAAGAGGAACCTTGGCCACCCCAGTGTACAATGCATAACAGCATAGGACAGAGACACAAGCTGACCGGCATAGCGGCACTGGGTGCACTGCTTAAGCAGCACTTTTGTTTTGTAGTTTTATTACTGTGTTTTGTTTTCCCTTTTTCGTTTCGCCTTTGGTATTCATTATTATTTTTTGAGCACCTGTGAGTGCGCCTGCAAGTACCTGTATTGGTATAACTGTGGACCTGACTACCGTTGTCAGTATTCAGGCCACAGAGAACAGCGCCCTCTGCGGGCTAAAAAAGAAAATAAAGCCAAAAGAATATAATAAAACTGGGCACCAGTGCAGTGTTGCAAATAAGACTTCTGTCTCCCATGTGTGTCAGTGAATTGCCCACCACCCTTCCACAGTGATCCACGATATTTATTTTATTCTGAGTAAAATTAAATTGTCCTGAACTGTCGCCGTATAGTCTATAAAACAATAAATAAAATAATACATTCTAATTATATTTGTACTGATACAGTTCTTAATTTGTTACAAATTAAGAAGAAAAAAAAAAACAGTTCTCCCTATTTTACAATTAACCCCGGTCAATTGCATACGCGTGTCAATCATATGCAAGGACCCCCATATTAAATCAGTCCTGTGGAAAGAAGTTCACCATTTTCTTCAGCTGGATTTGCTGAATGCAAATGTGGGCATTTGTGTGATTTGTCATTTTATTGGATGTTGAGCTTCAGAACAAAGTCACGCCCCAGGGGAAGGGCGTGGTACAGTATGCAGAGCATTGTGGTGATTGAAGTCCTGCACTGATGACAACCTCATAATCAAAAGGAATAGAAAAAAAAAAAAAAAAAAAAAAACATGCACAGTAAAAAAAATAGCCAAACCTCCAAAGACAATATTTATCATCTAGATGTTTTAAAAACAAGCCAAATCTGACAGCCTTAGTCAGCAACATTACTTTCATATATGATTTGCTAGCTAAATAAATAAATAAATAAATAAAATAAAATAAATAAAAATAAACTTGAATGACAGCATATATTAAATAGACCAATCAAAAGCAGAAGTTGTGGAGCTTATTGTGGTGACATAAGTTTCTTGTTGTTTTAGCCGTTTAAAAGGGACAGCAGTCTGTCGCAAATTCACACCACCGGCACAGAGCTGCTGGAATATAAGTATGTGAAATTTACCCGATCCCTGCAATTGTGCCAGACTACTTGGCACCTAGAATGCCAAATACTGCTACTGCAGGACACACTATTTGGCACCTAAGGGTGCAAATCCTGCCAGGAGACACTATTTGGCACACCTGTACTTTTATTCTACATGTTTTACAAACAGTTCACAAATCATGTTCGCTTTTGTGTACAAGGTACCGGAACTGAAGAACAGCATCATGTAAGTAGAAGACTTTTTTTAATGAGTTATTATATAAGCAATTGGCAATACCCATGACCCCCTGAAGGATTCCAGACCACATATGGAATTCTGAGCAAACCGTATTGAATACTAAAAACTAACACTGCATTAAACCACAAAAACACACATACAAACACAAAAAACAAAACTTTAAATGTGTTTTTTTTTGTTACATATTCATTTTCTAATAGAAATAGCACCCCCATAGGAGGGCTTCGGGGCTCGAGTCAATACCAGTCGGTACAGCCCTCTTCTTCCAGGTATTGCTCAAGGATAGTAAAAAGAAGGTTAGGACAATCAATCCCGTTGTTCAATCGTGCTATCCCATGATTCAATGCGTGTATCACTACCGGATCCATTATTGAAGCCCACTCAGGTGGCGGGTAATACAAAGATTGGACAAACAGCAGAAGAAACTGACTTTTCTAAGATTGCTAATTTTTTAAGAGAATTTAAGAACCAATCTATGATTATGTGACAGTTTAAATTGATTTGTAATTCTGTCATGTTATGTATATGTAGAAACCCGTGAAATTATTTTTATTGATAATTTTTCGTTTTATTTCACAAATTTAGTTTTACTACAGATACACATTAATAAAAGTCAAATGTATATCAATAATAGTATAGTATATCATGTTTTAACTACATATTTTTTATTAACCATTATCCGCTTTTTTTTTTTTTGACAGAGACTTTGCACAGAAATTTAGTTACCATAATTTCTCATTAGTGGCAGTAATGGTAACATACAGTCCCCCACACTTTAATTAACTGCCTATTTATAGTAAATACTGCCCATGCCCTCTATAAAAATACATTAAGGTAAAATAAAAATATATATTTGCCCTACTATTGTGGGGCTGTCATAACAATTGCACATACAACAATCCTACCTATTAAAAAACAAAAAAACAACAGGAATTGTATTTCAATCCCATTGCACTGAAGCAGTACGCTTGGGGTTTCTCGGTATTTAAAAACTAAGCAAAGCAGTTTCATTCATTCAAATCCATTCAAAACCAAAACAGCATTTGCTCCACTTGAAATAAAACAAAGAATAACATACTAATACAAAATACAAGCAAATAAGCCATCTTTTCCCCATAAGGAATAAACAGCTAACGATTAACGACAGCATCGATGGACTCCCATTCCACCTGACAGTTGCAAAATCATTATTTTGTCATCGTCAGCGTCATACATCCCCTCATGCTCAAATTCTTTGCAGCGATGTTTAATTATTATGTGAGGTTTAGGCATTTCAGAAAAAAAAAAACAACTTATAAATATACATACATTTACTGTTAATCACGTTGATATGTGCAAATTGTACTCAGTATAACAGATTAAAATACAAAACATGACTTAAATCAATTGAAATCCACTAATAGTAATAATGTTCAGTTTAAGGTTTATGCACATAAGTAGTATTAAAAATCTATTTGTTGTATGGTTAAAATGCTGATATATTATTGTGGCAAAGTGGTTAACAGTGTGCAGGAATGCAGCAGTGATCAATGAAGACAGACAGACAGACAACAGTAATCCAGGTGCAATGTTATTTATTTTTATAATCCAAAATCTGATGACAAAACGGCAGTAATGGCGTGTATTGCAGTTTTAATCCATGGGTTGGTCCCGAAATAAAGAGTCCTGATCTTATACACCCACACGTAACACAAAACACAAACCACAGTGAGTGCTAAAGTGCTTGTGTGCAAATACAGTTATTTGTGAAACAAAGTGTAGTGTAGTCCGGGTTTGTGCTGGCCTCTGGCGACAGCTCCGGATCGTGTTAGCAATCTAATAACAACAAACAGTATATTTAATAATGACAAAACACTCACGATAACAACACACGTCTTTCCTTCCGGATCAGCTTACCCATAACAAGGAACAGATCACTTCGCTACGCACCCTTTTGTACCGTCAATCATGACCCCTTGGTTAACTAGAGCAACCGCTGCTCCAATCCGCGGCTGCCACATCATTTCCCTTCCAGGTCGATGATTTAGTGTATCGTAGCTCCGCACCCTTTCTAGATTACTGACTTCCTTCTAACCCTGGGAATGAACTGTCTGCTGGCCATTTCGTTAAAAACAGTACTTAACTCGACAGTACTTGCACACTTAAGTTGTACCTTCTTTCCTTTGCTGTCTTCCACAACGAAATCCCTATGGTCACGGCTACATTCTTCTGGGGTTTTTGTGTGTAGGCATTTTTGTACATTTCGCCACAACTCTGTTTTAAATCCTCCGTGTCAACTGTAATGCAGCTTTAAATCCCGCTAACAAGCCTCCATCCTGATTGTAATCTCGTTTCAAATCTTGCGAGTCTCCAATAGAATTTTTTTTTTGTAAAATTGTACTTGTAATTGTAACTGTAATGGTAAATGAATAAAATAATTATAATTGTAATTTCAGCTAACAATTATTTTGTAATTCTAATTGACCCCAGATATAGCTGCAAGAACCCCTTTGTACAGATCCATCTCTTCAACACATTTCCTAATCTCTCTCTTTGGGATACAGTATACAAATACAACCTGGGCTGCAGACCATTGCATCAGTTGTTCAAAGACACTGATAAGGAGGCAAGATATAATAAAATCACCTTTCGGTATGCCATCAAAAGCAGGCTCAGTCCCAACCTAGTGCACCATCACTGGAACCAAGCCCTTCCACAACCCATAGGACACCCTCATTGCAATTCCAGGCACCCTGTTCTGTGCAAGAGGTCACCTCTGTTCCTCTTAAGACCACACATTTATATCAGGGAAAATGTGTAAGTGTGCTGTGCCCACTGCAACACCACATCCAGAGAATACATGGACACAAGTTTGAAAGTCATAACAGTTATGAGGGAGGGGGAGGGGTGTAGAAAGTTAAAGCTAACAGCTTAAGATGAGGGATGGTAGAAAAGCAACAATTAAAAAATAAGTAAAATATCTACTTTAAAAGACCCTACTTCATAGAAAGTTGATTCTAAATGACTAACAAAAGTATTGTCCACCTTATATTTGTAGCAATGCAGACTATTGAAAAATAAGCTGGCCATGAAGCCTTATTTAGATATTAGATATTTCTTACAGCTGTGGCTTTTGGTGTGACAAATATTTAACAGGGTTTGGTCATCACTCAGCTAGGCTACTTGTGACAAAGATGGACTGTGAAAGCTAACATGACTGTTTTATGTAATATTGTTTAATGCTGTATGTATCATGGAACTACATTACAGATCTCATTATATTCATTTTTCTATTCTGAACCGTCGTTGTAAATTGGACAATATTTTCAGAGGAGTAAGTTCAGGAAACAGCTTTTAATTGTACCTTCTAAATGAAGCTTGTTTAAAATACTGTGGTGTGTCTGGGAATCAGTTTTTAAAAAGCTACCACAGTTTAAAGCTGGTAATTTTTTTGTTTGTTTGTTTTTTTCTTGCTGCACTTTGTGTTAAGCATTTCATTAAATAATTCTACCCAATTTTTAAAATTTTATTTATTTATTTATTTTTTTAAATCACCTGAAAATCAGAACCCCTAGTTATAAGCCATAAGGGTAGTCTGTGCCCCAAGGTTCACATCTCTCCGTTTCAAAGAAGAATTTTTTTAATTTCATGCAGCCTTTGGTCCCTTTTCTTTCTTACTTCAATAATCCACCTCTGCCTTAGCATTGTTGTAATGTGTTTTATTTTTATTTGTTCTTTTTTCTTTTCTCTCTTTCTATATTTTAAGTTTTTAAATTAGTTAATTTTGTTTATTAGTAGTATTATATAATAACATATCTCTCTATTTTCATTATTATTTTTGTCTGATTTAATAGCATTCTGGTGGGTCGGGGGATGGGTGGGTGATATGATGGGTGACTATCAAAAAATGTTTTGTTCAATGTGATTGTTGACTGGATCTTGCCCATGTTAAAATCCAATAAAAAAACATTGAAACCAAATCTTATTTTTGGCCTCCGTAATTAAATCTTAATTACGGTCTTGTTATATTTCTTGTTTGTTGTTGTTTTGGTTTTACTCTGTTAACATTTTACATTCCTGTTGTCTTTGTTCAGTCACTTATTTATTTGTGTTAATGTGTGTAATAAAGTTTTTCCTTTAATAAGTTTCACAGGCCACCACGAGAGCAAGGTCATAAAGGAAAAAGGAAGTGTCCTGAGGGCATCAGATGATTCGAGGGCATGTGACATTTACTCCCACCTTTCACTTCCAGAGCTCGGCAATGAAATCAAGCCACCCTGTCCCTAACCCAACCCTGAAACCTAACCTCAAACCCAATACCCAACCATTAAGAACCATCTGATGCCCTCAGAGCCTGTGTGCTGCGGCACCGCGCCCCTATCTTAGCTCCGCCCATCTATGACATAGTGATTTTTTTTTTTTTTTTTAATTTGTGTTACTTGTGTACTAAGAAGGCTACGTTAAAAAAAAAGACGCGCTAAAATCATTTCGCTTAAATTTAAAATAATATTTGATTATTTTCGCATTGTACAGTAGCCTAATGTGTGCAATACAACAGCATGATTTATGTGTCACCGGTATCCATAGGTTTGCCTAAAGTAAAAAGAAAGTGCTACAGAAAACACATTGTTATTTCAGCGAAATGATGTATACATTTATACGAAGCACTATAAAATGTGTGTGTGATTTATTATTATTATTATTATTATTAAACCGGACCACTCGTTTCAACTTCCAGAGGTTTTAACCAGGGACTACTTGGGCCCACAAAAATATACAAAGTGCACGATTTCAAACTTTTAAATAAACATGATGTGGGTAGACTCATTTACAGAAGTTATAAAAAACATAAATGTGACAACTGTTCCTATATTACAGAAAGGTATTTCGTTCGCTTTATCGGTAGAACGGGAATAACGTTACGTCATAACGTTAGCTCCAAAACACATAAGCCTTAAATAAAAAAATTAAAAAAAAAACATGCTAAATGTTAAACCAATGGTAGGAAATTTAACTCAGCAAGCAATTTCTAGCAGTTAAACAGCTTATGAATGTTTTTTTTTCTTCTGTTATTGTTAATTCGTATTTGTATTATGTATACACATTCATTTTCCGTTTAATTAAACGACACAGACACTACCATTTATTTTTCCACTTCGTTTCTCATCTGTGTGTCATGCTTAGACTCGGTATGCAAAACTACTAGTGTTGTGACAAAACCGTTGCTTGGAAATCATTACAACAATGACACTGCACCAAATAAAACAAGCAAGTCATCTAGCAAACTGTACAAAATGAATTTTACTGACCTAGTCACTGAAACCAACGTGGCATTAACAATGCGATAATTACACAAGCTTGCTAAACCGTTTCCAAACAAGAATGGCTCAACAGCAACTCAATACAGTATTAACAACTGGTATTTTTATTCATAACAGTTATTGTACAGAAGAAATGTTACTTTAAGAAACAAAAAAATGCTGTCAAAATGTCTTCCTTGTTGTATTCATATAGCCAATGTTGTACTGATACAGATTTCAGGAGGTATTATTCCATACAGTTTAAGGCCAGGATATGTGCTTTTCTCCCTTCTCGTGTCCTGGGGTTAACCTTACCTGACATCTGCAGACGATGTCCGCGTCCTGAGCAAGCAAATCCACCACTTTCCCTTTTCCTTCATCACCCCACTGAGCGCCGAGTACCACTGTCACTTTGTTGCCGACAGCGACACACCGATTCCCAGCTGGATGATCCCCGCAGCGGTGGGATCCATTCTGTGTCCCTGCCGGCTCAACAGTCCTGCTTTCCGACATTTCTTTTGGCAGAACTCTACACTCTCACACGACCGGTGCCTGCGCGTAATCAGTTCAGTCACTCCCACCCTTATCTAAATTGAGCAGCAGTTGTCTTCACTGGCTATTTCGTTTGGGTGATATCCGTTTTACTCTCTGTGTGTATTGTCAGCCACCTCCCCTTTGTGGCAACGAGGCTGTTCTTTACCTGCTGGTGTGGTCTGTTTCTTATACTCTGGCGAGTGATTGCTTTGTGCAAACTATTTCTAAATGTGGGTGTATTTTAGGATTTAAATCGACGATGTTTCATGCATTTTAGTTGTAACCTTGAAAGCGCAGAAGATTTTTTTTCACTCCTTTTTGTTACCCCGGACGTCATTTCCATTTAACACAGAAGTGCCGTTCATCAGGTGACAGAATGCATTCTGGAACTTGTAGTCGAGCATTAAATACATGTATTACAATACAGTAATTACAAATACATAAACTTAAATGGAAAAAACGACTTACTAAAAAAATACACATTAGAATACGATGATGAGTTAAACTGCTAGATCAAGATTAGGAATGGATATACAATCTGTAGCTCCCTGTTTGCAATTAGCAAGACATCAAATGTGAATGGTTTGTGTGTATGTGTGCTCGGTTGGCAGGTGTTTCTGTATCCAAGACTGCATAAATTACTGATACTTCACAAGGATTCGTAAGAGATTGACAATTCTGAGTACACTTCCATGTAGATGGCCACCTACAACTTACTTATTCTTGACTTTTCTTGTTGCCCGACAGCCATCTCATTGCTTGTCATGGCTGTCCAACATAAATCTGTGTTCTGGTTTCTCTTTGGTTGAGGCTATAGCAAAGAAATTAGTCACCTGAATATAATGAAACTTTGCTTGTACATTATTACAATCTATTATTTAACGTACTGTGAATGCACTACCTGTATTTTCTGTCATACATGTAATTGCTGTTGAAGTCTGTAGGTAGTAATGTTTGTGTGTAATATATATATATATATATATATATATATATATATATATATATATATATAGTAACCAATGGTAGTGTGGTGCTGTTATAGCCCGGCGTTTTCGCCTCCACAGACAGAATTGGACACACTGAGTAATCAGGTGAATAATTTTATTTACAGAGGATTTAACTCAAATCAACACGCAAGCAGTGTAAGGTGTCTCTTCCAGATGAATTAGTCCCAGAACACAGGTAAGTGAAATAAGGGCTCCCTCTGGTGTAGTGAGTCGGGAACACAGGTAAGTAGAGTCCAGGGTCCCTCTGGTGGAGTGAGCTGGAAACACAGGTCAGTAGAGTAAGAGCTCCCTCTGGTGGAGTAAGCCGGGAACACAGGTAGTGGAGTACAGGCCCCCTCGGTGGGTGTGACCCAGGAAAACAGGTTAGCAGGGTACAGGGTTCCCTCTGTATTAAATCGCCTGGAACACAGACAGGCAGACGACAACAGCACTTTTTGTGGATTGAGACAGGAGCACCAACGTATGGTAACAGCAGAACGTAGAGAGACTGCCACCACTGACGTATTCCAGAACGACCACGAAGTGAGGCTGGCTTTACCAGACCGGCGGGGAATTGACAACCCCACAATAATAAACAATTTATAAAACAAAAAGTCCTGTGTCTGTGTTTCTTATTCTTGAACACCTTCACAGTGGCTGCAGTTCGCTGCTCCTGCAGCTCACACATAGAAAGGCCGGTCTTAATCAGTCCCGGGTTTGCCTTTCTTTGTTTGCACAAACACTTCTAGTTATACAGCGCAGGCTGACTGCTCTACGCATTACAAGTACCCAAATCGATAGCGTGCAATCCAAAATACTTGGCGATATAGCATATAATAATAAATGCTGAACAATCATCGGTGATCCCCTGATTGTTCTGCCCGGCTTCCTTTTAAATCTTGTAACCCAGCCTACCAATCCACACTGAGCTTTCTGGGACATGTCGTTTTCTCCCAGTGACGCCATTCCTTAAAGGCGTCGCTGCTTTTACCTTTACAATATATATATATATACACACACACACACACACACATTATATATATATATATATATATATATATATATATATATATATATATATATATATATATATATATATATATATATATATATATATATACTGTATATATAGCCCTTTCAATTCGAAGATGACCACTAATGACATTACGTATGGGATATGCCTGCCTATTAGGTAGGTATTGCTGAGCTCTCTATACCAGAGCTGCTGATAAGCCTCTTCCTGGGATGATGCACTTGGTCCCACCCACCAAGGGGATAAAACTGTCATTCAAAGGAATCCATTTCTCTTTTTCCTTCTCAAGATGGTAAGGTAAGACCTCTATGTCTTGCTGAGTGTGTTGATAGAAAAGAGCTTTTCGAGTCTTTTGCCTTTCTGTCTTTCAGCGGCCTCCTCACTTGCGTCGTAGGCCGCTCTTTGTTATCTGTGCCTGTGCAGTCACCCACGAGTGGTTGTCTATTTTTTTCTGAGAGTACACAGTTCCTCCACAGGGCTAGGCCTTGCTGCATCCCCGCTGTCGAGTAGACCTCGCCAGCTGTGTAGGCATGCCCACCTCGGTGAGTCGGGCCTTGTAAACAAACAGTGTGCTCTCCCCTATACTATTGCTCAGAGAAAAGTTTTTATTAACAAGTAATACATTTTTTTCTCAAAAAGATAGGTGTAAGAATTATTGGCACCCCTAAAGATTCTTATAAATAAAATCAAACAAAATTAAATCTGCATTAACATTCTACTTCTTTAAGTTCATCTCAGTCTTAAGGAACTGTATTGTGGCTTTCCATGGCTTCCTGTTTCACTGGGTTATGAAAATGAGGTAACACGCATATTAAATCCATTTGTCATCCATCACCATGGGTAAAGGCAAAGAACTCACAAATGAAAAGAGACAAATGGTTGTTGACCTTCATAAATCAGGCAATGGGTACAAAACAATAGCTAAAAAACAAAATATACCACTTACCACTATTAGGGCAATAATTAAGAAGTTCAAAACAGTGGTAAACTTGCCTGGTAGAGGACGCAAGTGTATCTTGCCCCCATGCACAGTGAGGCAGATGGTTCGGGAGGCAAAGGGAAATCCAAGGGCCACAGTTGGAGAATTACAGAACTTGGTTGCAACTTGGGGTCACCAAGTCTCCAAATCTACAATTAGACACCACCTCCATGCCAATAGGCTATTTGGAAGGGTTGCCAGAAAAAAAGCCTTTATTGAGAGCATCCAATAAAGCTAAACGACATTGGCACTTCTATAGGAACCGAGCGCTATGGTCAGATGAGATGAAAATAGAGCTCTTTGGCCATGAACACCAGCGGTGGGTTTGGTGTCGAAAAAAGGATGCTTATGCAGAAAAGAACCTCATACCTACTGTAAAATATGGTGGTGGATCTTTCATGTTATGGGGCTGTTTTGCTGGTCCTGGGGCCCTTGTTAAGGTCAACGGCATCATGAACTCTACCCAGTACCAGGACATTTTAGCCAAAAACCTGGTTACCTCTGCCAGGAGGCTGAAACTTGGTCGCAAGTGGATCTTCCAGCAAGACAATGACCCCAAGCACACATCAAAATCCACAAAGAAATGGTTAATTGACCACAAAATCAACATTTTGCAATGGCCATCTCAATCTCCGGACTTGAACCCCATTGAAAACCTGTGGTTTCAATTGAAGAGGGCAGTCCATAAGCGCAGACCGAAGGATATCAAGGATCTGGAAAGATTCTGTATAGAGGAGTGGTCTAAGATCCCTCCCAATGTGTTCTCCAATCTCATTAAACATTATAGAAAAAGACAGTGCCGTCATCCTTGCAAGGGGAGGGTGCACAAAGTACTGAAAACAAGGGTGCCTGAAAAGTCTTCATTAGATAAGTATTCACCCCCTTTGCTATGACACTCCTAAATAAGCTCAGTTGCAACCAATTGGCTTCAGAATTCACACAATAAGTTAAACGGAGTCCATCTGTGTGCAATAAAAGTGTTTCACATAATTTCAGATTAGATACACCTGTCTCTGTAAAGTCCCACAGTTGGGTAGTGCATTCAAAGCAAAGATACTACCATGAAGACCAAAGAGATTTTAAAACAACTCCAGGATAAAGTTGTGGAAAGGCACAGATCAGGAGAGGGGTATAAAAAGATTTCAAAGGCATTGAATATCCCCTGGAGCGCAGTCAAGTCGATCATTAAGAAGTGCGAGGTATATGGCACCACCCAGAATCTGCTTAGAGCAGGCCATCCTCCCAAACTGAGCACTGAACTGGGCATTGGTCAGAGAAGCCAGCAAGAGGCCAATGACAACTCTGAAAGACCTACAGCGTTCCATGGCTGAGATGGAAGAAACTGTCCATGTGTCAACAATAGCTCAGGTACTCCACAAATCTGGCCTGTATGGAAGAGTGGAAAGAAGGAAGCCATTTCTGGAATTTGCAAAGCCTGCTTGGAATTTACAAAAAGGCATGTGGGAGACTCTGAAAAGATGTGGCAAAAGATTCTGTGTTCCGATGAAACAAAAATTGAACTATTTGGCCTAAGTGCAAAGCGTTATGTCTGGTGCAAACCCGACACAGCACATCACCCAGGTAACAGCATCCCTACTGTGAAGCATGGTGGTGGCAGCATCATGCTATGGAGATACTTTTCATCGGCAGGGACTGGGAAGCTTGTCAGGGTAAATGGATGGAGCTAAATACAGGCAAATCCTGTAGATTTGAGGTTGTAACACAACAAACTGTGAAAACGTCCAAGGGGGGTGAATACTTACTATAGGCACTGTATATATAAAAGCGCTGGTTTAAAAAAAAAAAAAACAGTCACACGCGCTGCCGTGGTGACTGACATTTTACCCTCACAACTTTGCTGTTGTGTGTGTGTATGTGTGTTTTTTCTTTAATGCCTTGCAGTTTAAAAAGAAAAAAGTAGTAGCAGCGTGATTACTCCCCAGGACCCAGCTCTGCTGTGTCCCGCTGTTGAGTTGAATCAGCCGGCTAGTTTCAGCCCGCCTACTCGGCGGGCTTGGTCACCCGCCTGGCATGGTGAATGTGTTTCTCCCATAGCTGAATTGCTGTGCGTGTAAGCCTCTATGTTTTCCTATTACTGCCTTTGCAGTTAGAGAAAAAAAAAAGCAGTACACTTTTATTCCTGCCTAACACGCCGCAGCTCCTTGAGCCTGTGCTCCACTCTGGCATATGCGATGCGCTGCCACGTTGTGTGACAGCAAGCGATCCAGAACCAGATTACTGTGGTGCAGCACCCCTGTACTGCTCTCCTGATTGTCTATTGCAGCCACTCGAGCCTGTGTATCCACCCCGGTATATGCCTCGGTGCTTAGTGCCACAGCATGTCAATAACACCTGCACTCGGTGCCCCGATCCTTCGGTGCATCAGTACTGTATTCTACCTCACTCAGTGTCCTTGGTGCCTGAGTGCTTCAATACACAGAACTACACCCTCCGGTGCTTAAACAATGCCCTTGGGGCTGTGCAGACATCAAGCATGGCTAAAGTCCACGCTTGCACATCCTACACAATATCCCCTGCTAGCACGGCTGAGCCGTACGCAGCGTTGGGAGCCCCTGGCCAGGCAGCAGGCTCAAGCCCTTTCTCTGGCCCCAGCTCAGCCGATAAGCTCAGTTCCAGAATCCAGCGTTTCCCGGGGAGGGGAGGAGCAGCAGCAGCGGATACAGCATGGAAACCGAGTGAGCAGCCAGCGATTCCTGAGTCAGAGATGGAACGGCGCCATGCGGTTCTCATTAGCAATTCAACACATAACACAATAAGCAGCAGATCCAGCGTGTGAGCGGTGAGGCAGCAATTCCTGAGTCAGAGACGGAACAGCGGCGAGGGTCCCGAGTCAGAGACGGAACTGCGCCGGTGCGGTTCTCATCAGCAACAACACGAATTAAAATAACAGAACTAAATACCCCACATCTAACAAAGACATCCAACTACATGATTACAGCCTTCCACATTAATCAGTCTGTGGAATTGGAGTCTTTCCATCCACCTCCATTTGCTTCGGAGGAGGATAGGAGATTGAATGTGGACTGCGTATGATGGTGCTGGCTTGACCCCACCTGGGAGGGTAGCCGCACACTCCATCAGAGGGGCCTCGCTGTCTGATATTTGTACTGCGGCTAGCTGGGCTACGACGCATACTTTCTCCAGGTTCTACCGCCTTAATGTGGTAGACCCTGCCCTGCCTTCATTAGACATGAGGTTCCTTGAGGATGTAAGCTCACACCACTAACCCTTGGGTTATGTGGTTCTGATGCGTCCCTCATATGGTGCCATTCCTTCTCCCTCGCGACGGCATTATACATTATCCCATACATAATGTCGTTGGTTGTCGTCTTCGAATTGAAAGGGAACGTTAGGTTACTTACTGTAACCCTGGTTCCTTGAAAGAAAAGACGACCACCAACCACGAGGTCGCTTCAGTCGCCCTCACGGGTTCGATGGAAAAAGAGGGAGATCTTCCTGTGAGTGACGGTTTTATACTCTCGGTGGGCGGGATCAAGTACGTCATCCCAAGAATTGGCCTATTGGCAGCTCTGGTATAGAGAGCTCAGCAATACCTACCCAATGGCCGGCATATCCCATATGTAATATCATTGGTGGTCGTCTTCTCTTTCAGGGAACTAGTGTTACGTTAAGTAATCTAACGGTTTCTTATCAGTGTAACGCTCATTGTGGTCCCTATTGGCGCGTGGTCCCTCTCGATACTTGCAAAGATCTTCTATATAGAAGATATTTGATACTGGTTGATGAGAGTAATGCTATTTTTGACAAAAAAAAGGACATTAATTTCTGAGAATTAGCTTTGCTGAAGGATAGCCTATATATTTGGTAAAAGTAAAAGTAAAAAAATAAATAAATATGTAAATAAATGAATAACTCTTTCAATAAAGTAATATATAAATCAATACATAGGCATTTATTTATTTATTTATCTTGATATTTATTTATTTCTTTTTCACTATAAGATATAAACACTGCCATTTAATACTTTATGAAATGAAAATAAATACTCAACAGTTCTTGTTCAGTTGTATATTAGTGAAGACTTTTGTGCATAAAGTTCATCATGCTTTCATATATTTTTACTTTCAAATTTTAAAATATATTGTAACGACAATTGCTTTGTTGCAGGACTTGTTGTCTATTCAGTTTGTCTCGTCTGTCTTTTATGTTACATGTATTGTAAGGGGAACGGGTCACGCCATTACTTAGCATGGGAAGGGGGAATGAGTGAATGAGTGGTGAGAATGTGTGTTGTTTTCGTGGGTTGTAGAGCATGGATGTGATTGGTCGATGAGCTGGACAGCAGCAGGAAACGATGGGAGGTTATATAGTAGGCTGTGTGGTCCAGTGGTTAAAGAAAAGGGCTTGTAACCTCGAGGTCCCTGGTTCAAATCCCACCTCAGCCACTGACTCATTGTGTGACCCTGAGCAAGTCACTTAACCTCCTTGTGCTCTGTCTTTCAGGTGAGACATAGTTGTAAGTGACTCTGCAGCTGATGCATAGTTCACACACCCTAGTCTCTGTAAGACGCCTTGGATAAAGGCGTCTGCTAAATAAACAAATAATAATAATATAAAGGGGTGCATGAGCCTGGGGACTGGAGACAGTCCAGCGCTGAACTTGAATGAGAAACTGTGGGTGCGACTGAGCGAGTGTGTGAGCTGTGACTGGAGAGAATATGCAGTGAAAGTGCCAAGATTAAAACGGAGGGTTATTATTTTGGTGCCGTGAATTCCGGCCCCTGACAGGAATTCTCTGTAGTTTCAAATAAAGCAAACATTTTGAGAATTCAACACTATCTCCCTGAGTACTACTTCCTAAACATGAAAAGGTTGCAATATACTAAATGAACGGATCAAGCTTATTATGATAGTTTGCAAAATCAGATGAAAGCTTTCAATGCAATTGGGATAATACATAATCATTATTTACAAAATCTTGTTTGTCTCGTTACTTGTTAAAAACGGTAAACAACAAATGTTGTAAAATTGAAGGACAAACTTTGTGGCGTTGCAAGCTGCATTGGGTTCAATTCCCACACAGGGTTTATATTGCAAACTTAAAATTTTTTTTAATGTATTTTATTTATGTATAACAAACACATTTTTAATGTGAAAAAAGTTGATATGAATGACACTTTCATTGAACATTCATACTTTTGCACACATAACTTTAACGTCTATATATATTTATGGCAGGATTTGAACCCTAACTAGTCATACTTTCACTCCAACTACATAACTACATAACCACTACGCTACACAGATTCACACCTTAACCCTTTCAACAGACTAGGCTACTATTTGCATTTACCCTATCCAAATATGCCTCAATACAGGTTGAACAATTTTGCTATTCTCGTAATGTGTGTGTGATATTACCCATTACGTGAAAAAAGAAGTGATATCTGACACACATTGGAAATGTGAAAAAAACACCAAGTTATCAAAAGTGCCACGCCATTTAAAGTGGAGCTATCAGGGCGGCAGTGTGGAGTAGTGGTTAGGTCTCTGGACTCTTGACTGGAGGGTCATGGGTTCAATCCCAGGTGGGGGACACTGCTGCTGTAGCCTTGAGCAAGGTACTTTACCTAGATTGCTCCAGTAAAAACCCAACTGTATAAATGGGTAATTGTATGTAAAAAATAATATAATTGTATGTAAAAATAATGTGATATCTTGTAACAATTGTAAGTTGCCCTGGATAAGGGCATCTGCTAAGAAATAAATAATAAAAAATAATAATATCAAAGACACAAGCCAAGTTTCAAGAAACCATTTTAGTTGCTAAAATTCTTGTTTTATGAGATTTTGGAACAAAGGAGGCTAGAGGGAGTTTCTAATTGGCTGGTAATATCAAAGTTGAAACTTTATTTGAAGTGAAGGTGTTGAGCACTGTCTCATCTGTGAATGAATTTCAGAATAATTTTCTTAAAATCAGTGCTTGTAACTTTTTAAGGAATTAAAACTTACCAGCAACTTTGCATTTTGTCATTAGGATTTGAGTGCTTGTTCATGTACTGTATTATAGTAATTACAAACATCTCTTAGTCCACATGTGTTAATTCTGATCGTGCTATTTGTGCACAGTGTGTTTAAAGTTTATTATTATTATTATTATTATTATTTATTTCTTAGCAGATGCCCTTATCCAGGGCGACTTACAATTGTTACAAGATATCACATTATACATTATTTCACATTATACAGATATCACATTATTTTTACATACAATTACCCATTTATACAGTTGGGTTTTTACTGGAGCAATCTAGGTAAAGTACCTTGCTCAAGGGTACAACAGCAGTGTCCCCCACTGGGGATTGAACCCACAACCCTCCGGTCAAGAGTCCAGAGCCCTAACCCTCCTTCCTGGCTTTGTTAGAGAAGAGAGCACAGTCTTGTGTTGTTACTGTGATATGCTGAAATAACATTGCTGAAAGTAATCAGTCTGCATCCAGTTTTTAATTTGTTATTCAAACTGGAGATTACTTGCTATTGTGGTTACTGTCTTGCAGCTGACATCAAACAGGTTTCTAGATTTTTTTAAAAACATTATTTGCTCTTGTCACAGGGTGGCTTTGTGAATGACGTCAGACCAGAAAGGAATACACAGAGAGACAGTGGTGGTGAGTGAAACTGAGTCGCGGTAGCGCTCAGTGTTTAATAAACAAATAAATAAAAAGGTTGAACAAAACAGAAGACAGGACACGGCACTTGCGCCAAAATAAATAGACAAATAAAACGGATTAACACTACACAGACTAGACGAACAGACAGATGAACACGGTGAGTTTTAAACTCGTATAAATTATTATTTTAGTTTATTTCTCTTAACTTTACCTCCTTCTCCACTCACTGAACACCCAAACCCTGAGTGAGTAAAATGTGCATCTATATATACTGTTGTGCCGGGATTCAATTACTAATTAATTATTCACTTGAATCCCAGCACGTGAATTAATTATGTGCAACCTCGTGCTCACATATTAAATACTTTAAATGCACGTGAAGTGATGTGCCATCCTCGTGCCTAAATACAATTATACATTTTAAATAACTCGTGCTGCACACACCCATTTATATCCCGTGTACCAACTACAATACACCAACATTAACACACGCAACATACAACATATAACACACAAATGCACACAGGGGCGGGGCACATTGCCACAGCTCTACTAAATTTAAATAGATAGATTGAACATATAGGACACAGAATTAGTTTACACTGGCAGACAATCTTCAGAGGGCGTGTACTAGAACAGACATTTTCTTTGATCAAGCTGAAAAAAAGGGAACATACATGAATACTGTATTTACATATTTTCCGGCGGATTGATTTGGAACAGTGATGAACGATAACATTCAAGGTTCTTTACCAGAGATTAAGGAAATTGTATCGACCAATTAGGTTAAAGAAAATCTCCAATACATTTTCTAATAGACAGCAGATGCCTGCTGGAATGATACTGCAATCAACTGAATCAAACTTAAAATCAATCCACGCAAGTGTTGGGCTTTTCATTTTTACTTGCTGTATTGAAAGCCCAGTTCATCTATTGGACAGCAAATGTTAACCAGACACAATTGGTCAGTCAATAAATACTTTGCACTGATGGAAGCAACCAGTCCTGTACCTGCAACTGCCAATTACATCCTGTTGTCAGCTCGAATGGAACTCAGACACGACTTTCAACAGTTGATCCACTTTCTAATTAGTCTCAGTGTTTTCTTGATTCCTGTGGATTTCTGTATTATTTCATTTGCTAAATATATTTTCCATTTACTATAGTTATGTTGGACCTTTGAGAGGCCAAGAAGTCTGGGTCGTAACCTGGTTTGCCAAAAGGTCTTCCTTTGAGGTGTTAAGATCCACTGCTTACACCATGTTGCTTAGAGTCTGAATAAATTACCTTGATTAAGGAACCGTTGTTGGAAAACCAGTCAGTGTCTCTGAATTTGTAGTCTTAAAGTAATTACTTAGATTACGTATAAGTCTATATTGTTAAAATATGACTTACAACTCAGAACCACTAATCAAATTGTGATTAAACATGGTAATCACATTCTTTACTACAAAGTTCTCAGACTCCAGCTCATTGTGCCATTTTTTCTGTTTGACTAAAGAAGTTACTGTATATGTTGACATGTGTGGCATTCTTACGTGTTGTTCCCGCCCTGAAGCAGGCAGACAGGCAGGCGAGAGTGGGAATGGAGGCACGGAGACACAGGAGTGCAGTAAAACACGCCAGCACGGCGCTTAGTATTTATTAACACATAAAACAACAAAAAAAAAATAATGTAATGTGACACTACCAGCAATGGCAGTGCACAGAGGACAGTACAAGACTGTAAAAAAACACTAAAAATAAAACACAATACAACAAACTATAAATCAAAGGTGCCGTGAAAACGGCAGGCCTTGCAGCAGCCCCAATCATAGTGATCTCTATGTTTTTATACTGACGCTCCGCTGAGACACGCCCACCTGCCTGCTGGAACAGCTGATTGCTTTCAGCTGCTGCTCCACGCAGACAGGTAATCGTCCCCGGTGGAGCGCCACAGCAGTTAAACAATTAATTAAATCAATCTATTTGCAACAATTAACCCAAACATATACAATAAAACTACATATTTCCCATGTGCAGGGCTTCCGCCCTGCCACACATGTCATCTGTAAACCTGAATTTTAGGACATTTATTACAATAAGTAATTGAACATGTATGGCACAGTGTCCTGATCAAGGCTGGTCTGCGCCCCTGAAATACCCAGACTCAGAAACTGCGGTTTAATGCTCTTGCTCACTTTTGTTATTTACAAACAAACCAAACACAGGAACAAACAAAAGGTTTTAAACAAAACACTTTTAATTAATATAAATCAAACACTCAAGTTTCACCTATCATGGTGCTTTCTTGCTTTTCCTTCTCCCACTCTTCAGGCTTGGCATCTCCAAACAAACATTTCACTCTGTTATAGGGTGTGGCCAGGGGTTAACTGACAGCCTACATCTTGACAGGTTACTTTCCAACTCTCGACTGGTTCCAGTCCAACCGCTGAGAATACAGAGCTTATGCACCTTTAAAGGTATTACGTCAATAAAGTGGAAGAAATCATCACACATGTATTAAAGAACACTTTTAAGCAAGTTACTTTCACAACAGATTTTGTCAATTTTGGTCTTCAGATTATCTTCAAATGTGCAGATATAGCACTGTGATCTAAACAAATGTTGGTCTAAATACCATGATTTAAACCATTAGTAATAAGTAGCTTCAAATGACAACGGTTACTGCATTTTTTAAAAAAAATTTTATAAGACCTAAAGTTAGTGCTTGGAACATGAGTTCAGGAGCTTCTCTTCAGTTGCAGTTGTCTGTTATTGACATATAAAATGTAGGCTAAATTAGCCAAAGTGTCTTTATATTAGTAAGTGCCGGCATCTCCAGTGCACAGCAGTGTATTGCCAGCAAAATACAAGTTGCAGATCACTAGATTGTACTGGCTAATTGTAGCTAACAAAACAGTTCCATAATTTATTTCCACCATGCGTGGTCTCAGTGTGCAGTTGTGAAACAAACACACATTTTAGCAAACATGAATTTTAATTTTAAAACCTGATATCTGGTACTACACTAGAATAAATACATCTCTGTTTACAAGCCATGCTTTTAGACTGCCTTGCACTTCCTGGGTCATTTCATCTGAAGACCCACCACTTCACTGGCTTCCTTCCTGTTAATAACCAATCAGCTGCTTCCCAAATTTACTGATGCGTTCAACCTGTAACATCATGCTTTGACCCTGTTGGGGTGAAATGACCAAGGAAGTAAAGCAGTGTGGCAGAGCAGGGCTCTGCCCTTAGAAATACTGGCAGGGAAGGAGTTAAATTCTCCTCCCTGCCCAGATTGATTGCTTCAGGTGGGAGCAATCAACTAATTAATTATTCAATTAAGGACTGAGCCACCTGGCATAAAAGGAGGCTTCAGCCTCCCATTAGAGGAGAGATCTGGAAGGAGAAGGAGCCAGTGTTTTGTGTGTGCTGGTTTTCTGTGAAAACCTTTTTGTTTGGCCCTTGTGCCTATTTATTTGATTATTTTTGTTTATTAAAAAACTTTATTTTGAATTTTAAAACTGTCTCTGAGTCTCAAACCTCTGGCATCCTTGTCACAAGCAGTAACAGACTTTCTGGAAAGCATGCCATGCAAGCACAGATTTCTTTCTAGTTTCTTAGTGTGGTGCCAGATATCATGTTTGAAAATAAAAATGCATGTTTGCTATAACATTTGTTACTAACAACAACTGAAGAGCAGCTCCTGAATTCCAAGTGAAAACACAAATAAAAAATGGTTACTCTAATTGCAATAACAACCACTTAGAATGATAGCAAGCACCATTAAAGGTGTCTATGAAAAGAATATAAACATAAAAATGGTTTTATATTTTTACCTGAAAATAATTACCGTGGGCCTTTACTAACTATTGAAGCCGTTTTGAACAATTGAATAGGCACCTAACTTTGAAAGTGTATGGACTAACTGCCAAGCGTAGAGGGGCAAATTATTATTATTATTTTTTTAACAATTCAAGCCTTGACACACATGAGCGGTGTGGCACCGCTAGCGGGGAGCAGTGAGGGGCGATACCGCAGAATTGCTGGACACACAACAGTGTATGCAGCAGCGGTTTCCATAGTAAATCATGCCCCTTCCATGATGAGACGGAAGAGGAAGAATTTCAAAACAAAATGATCCTGTTTAGCAGTATGTCCAGTATACATCGTTAATTTATTAAAGAAAAAATGTCTCAGCTGCACAATATCGCTCGCCTAACCAATATTTTGCCGTTCTAAAATTCTGCTGCTGCAATACTGTTCCGCTACGGTATTTTTTCATCAATGTGAGTTCAGTCTCATAGAAATAAATGATGAGCTATATGCACAGCAAACTGCTGCTTTTTCCACATGATGCCGCGTCACTCGTGTGTCCCAGGATTTAAATAAAGTAAAGCAAGTACTGTTCTTTTGAAGGTGAATAATCTTTAAGTAAGGCAGTTCAAAATACTTGCTATGCCAGAATCACCCCCTTAGATCCCCTTGCTCCCTCTGCCCCTTACTCAGAGCCCCGTCCCCATAACTTTCAAGCCAAACCTGCACCTCAATTCCCCTACACACACAACATACACACCCAGTGTAACCCCCTGCACGCACACACACAACATGCAACCCCTGCACGCATACACACCCAATGCAACCCCCCTGCATGCACACAAACATGCAACTCCTGCACGCATATACCCACCACGCAACCCCTGCACGCACACACCACTATGCAACCCCTGCACACACACACACACCACCATGCAACCCCTGCACGCACATACCACCATGCAACCCCTTGCATGCACACACACTCTCAACTATCCTGATTTCCCCCAGCATCGCTACAATAATTTAAAACAATAATGTACCTGCCGCTACTGCAACCAAGTAATTTCTTGCTATTTTTAAAATGTTTATATTTTCTATTATTGGGGCAAGTTTTGGATCAGATACATTATTTTATAGCTTTAAAGGGCTGACAGACATTATTACGCAGAACGCCTGGGAGAGTACAGTAAGCAAACATATTGTATATTAGCTTACGATTTCAGTTACGTGCCTTTAAAGTAAGATGACACAAAACGTCTGCGACTCTTGTTTTTTTTATACACTAATAAGCTTGCTTGACTTGAAAAACGTCCAAGCAAATTCCTACTTGATTTGATTGAATGAGTAGACACGGTTCAATAAGAAAGCTGAACTTTCATTTCAATTTAAAAGTTAGACTACTTCACTAAAGTAAAACCCCATGTCGTAGCTTTCTTTCTTTTTTTTTTTACTTTACATTATATACAGTCACAATATGCTTACAGGCAGCAAATAAAGTTGTTGTTTTTTTGTCCAAATAAAAACTCCATTGTGAAAACTGGTAATGCAAATAGTAAAACAGTAAATATAGTAAACAGTAAATATAACTTATGATGAGTTCTCACTTGTTTATAATACACGCTCCAAAAAATAATTGCACTAATGTAGCGCTACTTCGTCTGGAGGATCAAAATTAAGCAAGGTAAAATTCGGGAGCCCTGCATGAACAGTATGCAAGAAACGTTCTGATCACGTGATTTCGAACCATTCTTACCTTAGCGGGGAAAGGCGAACGCAGGCGCAACTTGGGTTGTACAGCCATACAGTGAACTGCATATAGCTTATTTATGTTTCCAGAATTCCACAAGCTATAAAACCGGTGGTGCGTTTTGCACAGTTGAAAACTAACAATGTCAGTTTTAATTTTAACAATACTGTCAATTTCTGCAGTGTTCGTGTGCAACGTTGATGTCTGCGTAGCAGTGTGGAGGTGGGTATGGCCAAGGTTTTCATTATTGAGAGCATTATACCACGAGGGGAACACTTAACAATGCAGCAGGCATTGTAAAGTAATTTATTAATAGAATTAATAATAAAAAAAATAATAAAAAAAAATACAACGTTTATGTACCAGTGCCACGGGAAATTGGTAGGCCGTGAAAAAAAAAAAGTACCTATCGCCTTACTGCGCATGCGCAGGTGTCTGACATGAACGGGAGTGTTCTCGGCGACAGTTGGTATTTTCTATCTGTGAATTTTAATCGTTGAACACCGTGTATATCGTCGTTTTTGTTTTAAACTGGTTACCATACAATTGTAAAATAAAACAAACTATTTTAAACTTTAACAGTGTTGTCTGAATCTTTATTAAAGTTACATTTTTCGTGAAAAACTAGTTTCGAATGGACTAGATCACATCGTTTTAAATATAACACTTTTTAATATGACATACCGTTAGATTAATTAATACTGTATTTTTTATATATTTTATAATTGAATCATAGGGTAACTTTACCTTACTACCCTGTTTACAAATGGTGGTAAGATAAAGTTACATTTAAATGGCAGGAAGTGTATATTAATTTTAGTGGTGCAAATATTAAAATAAAATTAATAAATTCATTGTTTTGTATATGCGACTATTCATGCATTTATCGTGATATTTATTTGTATGTGCAATTATATATAAAAAAATTAACAGGATTTTTAATGACCCCTTCTCAATACAGTTGAGTGTAAATTATCTTAAAAAAAAAAAAAAGTTGTAATATAATCTATAGATCAACATTGAAACTGTATTAATTATTTTCGTTAATATATGCATTACACGTATTCCATGACAATCAAATGGGGTTATTGTCATCGTGGATGTAAAACAAACATGCATGCAAAAAAATAAAAATAAAACCACGTTTCATCTGCAGTGCTACACCCCCTGCTGAATTATTTATTGAACCCTAATCACAATAACAGTTAGTACAGCTCTTATAAACGTTTACCATAGAAAAATGCATTGCAAACGTAATGCTGCTGTTGAAGCAGTGAGGTATGGTACAGCATATTAAAAACATGGTAAATGCACAGGATTACTATTGGAAAACTGCAAAAATAACTGCAAATTTAAAGTTGCAACTTTTCGTTTAAGGGAGTCTACATAAACATTTACTTGCTTACAGTATGGTAGGAAGGTGCTTACTTTGTCAAGTTTGTCAAGGAGTGATTCCAACCACACGCAAATATAAAGTATAGGCCTAACTAAAAATGTAGTTTTTTAAATTACATTTTTTGCTAAAAGTACATTTCATTAAATATTCAAATGCAGACATTTGTTAAAGAATACAAAAACAGATTTGTCTGTAGTCCATCGATCTCCTGAAGATAAAAAATAAATTAAACCTAGATAGATAAGGTGACAAATGTCACATTTTTAAACAAAACAAAAAAACACTTTAATAACTTTTTTATGTATCTGATGTTATTAACAATTGCTGTTGTATTTTATGCTATGTATGGCACTTTTGAGATCTTCTACAGGAAAAGCGCTATATAAAAATAAAATTGATAGAATTTCTAACAAACCCTTCCTTTAAATTCAGAAATGTGCGCATGCGCAATATAGGCGATATCTAGGCTACTTTTTTCACGGTCTACCAATTTTCCATGACACCCGTATTGATTTTAAATTGTGTAGGCAGGGCCGCAGAGAGCCGTCATGGACCCTGGGGAAGGATCGGTTTGTGCCCCCCCCCTTCCCATCCAATTATGACGTGTATATTGCAATCACTTGATGATCAAACGAAATGGCAGCTTCAGTGATAAAGACAATAGGTGGAATCATACAGTCTATGCACGACAGATTACAATATATTAGTGCTGGGACAAACATAGGATTTTCATGTTTGGATATTAGCTCAGAATTTAAATATTTGTTTGGATATTCGTTAGTTTTTCAAAAAGTAATAAAAGCCAGCTCCTGAGTGGCGCATCCGGTAAAGGCGCTCCATGTGGAGTGCAGGATGCGCTCTATAGTCTGGACGTCACGAGTTCGAGTTCAGGCTATTCCTTTGCCAACTGAGGGCGGGAGCTTCCAGGGGGCGGCGCTCAATTGGCCGAGCGCCGCCTGGGGGGAGGAAGGGTTAGGTCGGCCAGGGTGTCCTTGGCTCACCGCGCACCAGCGACCCCTGTAGTCTGGCCGGGCGCCTGTGGGCTTGCCTGTAAGCTGCCCGAGAGCTGCGTTGTCCTCCGACGCTGTAGCTCTTGGGTGGCTGCATGGTGAGTCCACAGTGTGAAAAAAAGCGTTCGTCATCGCCCTTCCGAGTCAGTGCAGGGCTGAGCATAATAAAATAAGTGGCCATTCCAAATTGGGAGAAAATAATAATAAAAAAAATTATAAAAAAAAGGAAAAAAAAGTAATAAAAGCCATTATATTGCTCTGAACGCAAGCAGAGATAGCATAGCAGCAGGGGCAGGGGCGTGGCCATGGCCCCTGTGTGTGTGCCTTTATTTTACAGCAAGACCTTACAATATGTAACACGTTAAAATAGAAAAATATCCCAGTAGTAAAGAACAAGTTGTGTAGGACTAACTTTACCCCAGTGAATTAACTACAAAACAAAGGATGCCAAATAGCAGTTCAAGTTAAATGTTGTTTTGTTTATTCCCAAAATAAATAGTACATAAAGATGACCCCCATTTTAGTTATTTTTTACTTTTTTCATTCCTTGCCATTGCCGTTTCTTCACAGTAAACAGAGGTTTACTTGTGCCTTTTTATAGCTGAACTAGCAAACAAAAACTGAAATGTAACAGTTTGTCATTTGTAACGAATACAAACATCTCATTTTAGTATCTAAATACATGTCAAAAAATATGCGTTTGAATATTCGGATATTTGTCCCAGCACGACACTATATATACATTTCTTTACAATTACATATCGTCTTGCAGTCTGTTTCTAATGCTGTAGCCTTCCAGCCTATTGTTTTGAAATGACATTACGACTGGATTATGTATACATATTTTAAGGTTCTTTAGCAGTACTCACAAGCTATGTTTCCATCAACAAGACAAACACATTTCTTGCAAACTTGCAAAATTTTGCACAAAAATATATTTGAATCATATCGTACAAATACAGGTTTTCATCAAACTGGATTATAGTGAACAAACGGTTGTATGTAATGACGTCATGAGTTTAATAAAATGGTTATCGCATACATTTTCTTGATCCGAGCAAAAAAAAAGTTTGATGCATTTCCATAATTTTTTTTCTATTTTCTCGCTAGGCTAGCATATAAACTCCAGCGAATAACCAACCTTGCTGAGCATTCTGGTTATAAAACGTGTAGCTGGACTGAAAATGGACCAAGAAACAACGTATTTTCAAGAATTAACTGAAATTGGACAAATGTTGATTTATATCTACATTTTAAATAAAAACAACTTTTCATATTTTTTTGAAGCTGTACTGTTTCCCTCATGTAATTTAAGTAATAATAATAATAATAATAATATAATAATAATAATAATAATAAGACATATTCAGTTGTTTGGAAAATGAACAAAATAATGATCCTGTACAGAAAATTATGGGGTTTAAATCGGACGGTATGTCAGTAATGCTTATATTATAATGAAATGTACGCAATACTAACGGACATGATATATGGTCATATCCATTAGTGAGGTCAGTGTTTTGTAAGGTGTCCGTCATGTAACATCACTGTGCCGACTCCTGCATATGATGTATGTTATTTAAGTTGAATTACCGTAACTGCTCTGACCGGTGCTCCCCAAGCAATTTTATTTTTTTTAATTACAAAAAAACATAGATGATTCAAGAATTATTCTTTTTGATAAATACAGCAATTACAGCTATGGAAAACATTTTGCAGCAGCCTGCAGAATGAACCAGTTTTGCATCATAAAGTCATCAAACCTGCTGAATAATGTTACGTTAACATATTGAGTTTCATAACCGCTCTGTAGTTTTCCATATACTTAATGAAAAACTATACAAAATTGAAGAATTTGACATTTCGAAATCTAACATGGGTTACTGTACTACTATTATGGCTTACACGTTTGTGATATAACAAACGTCTACTGGGCAGCAGTGTGGAGTAGTGGTTAGGGCTTTGGACTCTTGACCGGAGGGTTGTGCATGCAATCCCAGGTGGGGGACACTGCTGCTGTACCCTTGAGCAAGGTACTTTACATTGCTCCAGTAAAAACCTGACTGTATAATGGGTAATTGTATGGAAAAATAATGTTTTGGATTAGGGCGTCTGCTAAGAAATAAATAATAATAATAATAATAACTGTGTAGTTTATTTGATTGAATGGTGTTAAATAAAATATCTAAATTATGTTCATGTAGTTTTTTTTTTTTAATTATGTCTCAATCCTAAAATTTTAGGTGATGCAAAACTTTTGGCCATAGCTGTAGATTTGATTGACATATGAGATGTCAGTAAGTTTTAATTAAGTGCCCGTCCGGGTAGAGATGTGCTGCGTTGACCGCGTAAATACCACCATATGATTGAAAAAAGTATGCGCTAGCTCATAAAATTTGTTCTGAAAGTATTTCCATTGCATTTGTGCGCATCATTTATCGTACAGGATACATTTTTATCCACCCCTATCGACATTTTTTTAGCACATTAAAAAAAGTTTGATGGAAACATAGCTACAGTAGACATTGGTTTTGTTTATATTTTCTTTGCTGATCTGCCTTTAAACAAGTCAAAAGTCTTTAAACATGTATACAAACTACGTTTTAACTGTTAAATCAATCTGTACATTTTTGACAGTTCCGTTGCCCAGGTGAGGTCAACAAAATTCATAAAATAAATGCGCAGGTAGCTTTTCGCAAAATGTAAACAAAGTAAACATTTCAGTAAAAAATTGGTGTGTGAAAGTTAGCTAACAGTTACTTTAAATATACTTCCAGACTTCAGTCGGTATTCTTACTATAGGCACACACATATGTTGCTGTTACATTACTCACAGAGACAAAAGCATGATAAAAAAAAAAAACAATCCAATACAAATATTTTCAAGTACTGCATAACCCTTAACCTGTGAAAGCACGTTGATGGATAAGTCTTTACAATAACAAGTGTGCTTGGTTGGTTTTACACAAGCGGTTTTAAAGGGGAACTGTAATGCAAATGAATATAACCATTTCAATAGAAAACATGTTAATTAAAGCTTTTGATGCATTTTCAGCCTCTCCTTGAGCAGTATATGGTATAAAAACCATTAAAACAAATGAACATTGAATGTATTGGAGCTCTCTATTGTATTCTATTGAGCGTATGTCCCGTTCCTATGAGATGTAGCCATTGTTTTGTTATGGCCGCCCTTTGTTACTGTTTTTCCTTTTGTTATTTTTGCACCCAAACGCTCTGCATTCCGACATAATTCACCGGTGTGGGTGGCTGTCAACGACATGATGTAACAGCGGCGCCAGAAAGGTTCCAATATGTCGCATTTCCAGCTGACCCAGAAAGCTGACAAAAAAATTTAAATATTGGCCAAACGCCTGACTTTTTAACAAAATTGGCGCAGCGAGACGCATTTGTTATGTACAGAGCATTTAGAGAGCCTTGTTATTTTGAGTACAGTTCCCCTTTAAGCAGTACTGCTGTAGTAAAAATATGCCCTTCGGTGGTCAAATGAATTGGTTCAAATCAACACAAATAATGTCCACATTATACACACCACTCTCCTTTCCAGGGTCCAAGCTTCACTACAGTACAGAACTGAGAATAACATTACAACTGACAGAGCAACTTATTCAACAAATCCACATCCAAAAAACCCCCCCAAAAAAACTACTGTATAATGCTTTCATAGAGCAAGATTAAGGCGTATCCTCATAGTTGCAAGTTATAAACACACATCCAACGATTCTCACTATATATTTCAAATATTAAATTTCAAATAAATGAGTAGTATTTTGACAGCACCTGCACTGCCGTACATTAGGTTACCACAGAAGCACATCAGTTCAGTGTACTGTACTATAGATTCTGTAGTGGTGGGCATGAACGCAAATGGTCCTGTGCAGGGCTGAGGGCTGGCGCGGTTACTTTTTTTTGTTTTTGTTTTAAATGTTCGGAATTGATTGACCAGAATATTTGCCATCTCCGTGCCCCCTTTGGGGCAGCGGGCCCTGGGGAAATTTCTCCGGACTCCCCATCATTTCGGTGGGCCGGTGTGTAGGCCTACTGTTCTGATCAAAACTATTGGTATGTTGTAGGCCAATTCATTTTAATTGCACAATGCACCTTTCTTTTTAGGTACAAAAACATATTGGAAAACGATTTGTTATTCAACACCAGAAGCACAGTGAGTTACTTTTATTATTTATATTCTTATTCTTATTCTTGGGTCATTCCATGCCAACTCAAACAAAAATGGGCATTTTGTTGCCCAACTCCCAGATTTTGCTAGAAAAATTCACCTGGGGGTTTTCGGGCCCGCTGAGTTCAGAAATGCTAATAATTTTTTTTTTAATTTCCCCTTTGAGCAGTGACCTGGCAAAGGTCAACCTAAAGTGAAAAAGTGACCCTGACCAGAAAAATCACCCTGTGCTCAACTTAGATGCTACCATCATGTGTAGCACCTCGTTCGACTCATAATGAATAGGGCTTTCGAGAAAAAAGTACCAGGAGCACCTAACTCACTTTTGGCAAGTTGCCAGACAAGGGGTAAGTGACAAGTTTTATTCAAACTTCAGCCCAACCCTTTACCCTGTAAGGGATACAGGTCTTAAAATGTTAGTATTGCTGTAAGAACCTGTGGCGGGGTGCCCCACCCCTGTGCGTATTTTGTGTTTTATGTTGTATATGATGTGTTATATGTTGTATGTAGTGTGTTATTATTGGTGTATGTATTGGTGCACGGGATATAATGTGGGGTTATGTAGCACGAATGATTTAAAATGTATATTTATATTTAGACACGAGGATGGCACAATCACTTCACGTGCTGATTAAAGTGGGTATTTGTATGGGGGCATGGGGAGGCCACGTGCAGACTGTGCCGAGATTCAAGTGAATGATTGATTAGCAATCGAGTCTCGGCACAGCTGCATAAAAGAGTGAGTGCTTCACGCACACAGGGTTGAGTATTTGGTGGATGGAAGGAGAGAGAAAGAGAGAGAGGAGGTAACAAAAAGAATAATAAAACAATTGCTACTCCTGCTGGCTTTAAACCAGCACAATATTTGTTTATTCCGTGTCTGTTTTGTTTGTCGGTTTCTTTTGGCCAACATGCCTTTTGTTTTGTCAAAGTGTTTGTTTTGTTTAAACCTTTTATTTTTGTTAATAAAACACTGAGCGCCGTAGCGTCTCAATTTCGCCTGCAGTTGCTGTGTGTTTTGGTTTCATTTCTGGTCTGATGTCACCCCTACAGTCATCCTGTTCACAGAACCTTAGGGACCACTTTTACAAATTTTGTGAAACACTTTTGGTTTCAAGTCCCCCTACTGGTCATTAACCCCCTCTGAAATTTGAATTTGTGGTATTTCTACCAAGTTTAGTCTGAAATAACTCAAGTGTGGGGGCTCCAAAAAATCACCCAAAGATATTTTTGGATAGATGTTGATTAGATCTACAGGAATCAAGCAAAACATTTTGGTATCTGCGGATTTGGATTTTTGGCAGATTTTTGAAGTTGCATTTGTCATGCATTCGAGCATTGCTTATGGCCATTTTGATGAAGCTAAAGTACCACATAGTCTTAACCAAACTGGCATTATTCTTCAGTATTGCATTGTCTGGGGTTAGATCTAGAGTAAAAAGTGACAGGGTGTGCTTTCAGTGGCACTAGCTTGGAGCCGAGGGGTTATGAACTTGCGTGTGGAACTTAGATTTCTTTGTTACATTGACACATTTGAAACTACCAAAACCTCAATTAGTTGCGTTTTAAAAACTACAAACTGATAGAAAAATCAAAATATTGATTACCATGGTAAACTTAAGGAACGTAAGGGGTTAACAACTTCCGGCGTCACTAGACTTTCACGTCTACTTCCACTGGAATCGAAATAAAAATCTAAATTCTTATGACGAGTATGTAACTACGTAAAATAGAAAGGATCTTAAACATTTTAAAAGTTGCATGCAGAAAGTGGTTGGATAACAACTGCTATAGAAACCACACATCACAAAGTTCAGTAATCATCAAATTCAAAATGATTGCGGGCGTGAACTGGGACGGGGCGCGAGATTTTCTTCACAATGTTCTTCCATTCATTGAACAGTCTGTCTTCAGGGAAGGGCCACTTGAAGGTGTTTGATCCAGCAGGATGCATAACCTTCACTTGTGCTCCTTCATCAGAGATGATCTCAACTTCTCCAGGGAACATTTTATTTTATACAACACCTTCACCCAGTCACCAACTTGTAGACGCAGCTGAGCTGGACCCTTCTGGACAACTGCGCCTTTCAACACTGTCACCACACGGAATTCCGTACTTTAACTGGTAAATGAGACCTTTATTTTACCTGGGGTGTTGGGTACTGTGGCAAAGTGGCTTGCAGTGAGCAGGTGTATAGGTGATGCAGTGCTCAAGCAACAACAAACAACAAAGTTCACGGTCCAAACAGTTCTTTATTTTGTTGCACGGTTTGGCACAGTTAAATAATAATGCTGGCAACTACACAGCAATGTGTAATTGCACAGCTTAACAATACAGGGTTACTGTCCCGGAATAATAATAATAATAATAATAATAATACAGGCATGGCTCTGCGTCCTTTCTCGCGGTGCTCCCGTGCTGGTGGTAAATACAGTGATTGTGACTGGTTGTGGCAGGCTAGCTGCAGTGATGACGTCAGACCAGAAAGAATCACTCACAGAGGCAGAAGTGATTAGTGAAACTGAGCTGCAATGGCTGCGCTCAGTGCGTTTAATAAACAAACAAGGTTTTAAACAGAAAACAGGACACAGCACTTGAGGCCAAATAAAACAGACAAACAAAACGGACTAACACTTAAACAAACAGTGGATGCACAGACAAACAAACACAGTGAGTTTAAACACTTATTATTATTTTTATTACTTTTTGTTTATTTTACCTCCTCTCCACACCCTTTCTCCACTCACCGAACACACAACCCTGAGTGAGTGAAACGTGCACCTACATATACTGTTGTGCCGGGATTCAGATGACCAAAAGTGCATACACTGTCGATGTGGAGTGTTGCATTTCATTACTCATCACTGCAACACTCATGTGCTTAAGTTCACCATCCTGACGGAAGTAGAACACAAACTGATTGAGTGTTGCCTGAGAATTGTTCCAATGAAATCCTTGGGCAGCGTCTTGGATCACAAAACTGCAATTTTCTGCAGAATCGAGCCGACAGATGGCGTGGTCCTTTCAGATCTTTCAGGCACCTCAGGAAGTTGCTTTGACTCATGGTGACGAAGTGATGCTTCCGCAGGATCAGAAGTTTCGGAACCAGGATTATTTTGAAATCCATGACCTTCTCCATCAAAGTCAGTAGGTTGGAGCGATCAACGTACACCCACTAGTGGAATACAACATTGTCAACTGTATACAGACTTACAATATCAAAGTATTCCTCTAGGGGTTGACAACCAGGACATGCTTCACAAGCGCCTGTCATACAAGCTTCTTCCTCGAGGGAGCACACAGTCTTACCAAGCAAGCTTTTGTAGTCCTCCTGAGCACCACACGCCTTTAACATCAACTTTACGTTCTGATGGTACACACAGACGCACACAGAGTGAGTCCGAAAAGCTCCAGGCAGTATGCACCACTTTCCGCAGAGCTGCAAATGATGAGAACCCAGTCTTCTTGTCTGGGGTTCGCTCTTGGAAGGTACGATGGGCCTCACGAAGGTCGACTTCTTCACTTTCTCTCCATTGATACACACGGTTACCACCTTTTTTCCCCTGGACATACGCAACTCACTTCTTGCTCTCCGTAGAAGACTTGTATGCAGTCTTTGAAGTCTTTCGTCAAAATCCAACCACATTTAGAGTCAGGCTTCACCATCAAACCCTTTTCCTTTTTTAGCTTACGTGCCAGCTTGACTTGATGAATCTGGACCCGTAGTCGACCTGTAGTCGAAGAAAAGGCGTCTTTGAGGTTCTGAATCATATAATCACCGTCTGGCACTCTTGGAACATACGATGGATTGGATGTACTAGTCGAGGGGATTTCTCCAACACCCAAAACTGATATTGTAAAATAAATCTTCTTTAACTTACTGACAAGAGACTCATTTAGAGCATCCTCATCAATGAAGGAAATGGATGATGAAGCCAAGCTTTCTTCACCAGATGTGCTTTGTACCTGCTCAGGCTGCTCCTGCTTACTTTCCTTTCCTGGTTTTGCACTTTGGGATCGTTTATCCAGATGGCACATCGAGGACAGAGTTTTGTTTTAAACATTGGGAGGTCTTCCGCCTGTTTCAGAGTAATAACTTTAATTCCTTTAACCAAGAGTCTTGTGGCTTTTAGTGGGATCAGCACACCACTTCAAAACTATGAGATGCTTATACTTATCAAGAAAAACTTGACGATGGTACAAGCATATATTCACAGGATCACCTTCTTCAGAGCATCTCAGCCGTAGCAGCTTTTGGTCATCTTCAGAGAATTCGACCAAAGGTGTCACTTGATCAGGGACTTTTGAGTTAGGTCGAAGATAAGTCAGTTTGTGGCACTCATCTCGATACCAGAAAGAGCAGTCCTCCATCTCTGTCAGATATGGCGGAATCCCTTTAAAGAGTGTGCCGCTCACTAGTACGTGCGCTTGTGCACGTGCATCAGTGGCGCAAGCACCACTTGGTAGAGAAATCTGTTGGCTTAAACTGACTTAACCCTTTACGGTCCATTTATTCAGCGCGTCTCAGGCGCGTCAGGTCCAATTTATTTTCACACGCGCAGTTTCTTTTAGACGCGCTGTTTAAAAGTATTTTTTTTTCACAGTAAAACAGGTTTAAAAAGGCACTGCATATCAACAGGACACTCAGTACTGCATCTCCAGCCCCGCTCCGCCCCCTGTTCGCTATATTTTTCACATACCTCTTCATAGTAGTACATACCGATAAATCATCTCCTGATCACTCGTTTTATCACCAAACTCCTCAATAATGCGATCCAAGTCATTATTTTATTACTGTAACATCTAAAAAAAGCTCCGCAAATGTCTGTGATATTCTTTGAGCGCTGGATACAGAAGCAGCTATCTTGTTTGTTTATGTCCGTGTTATCTATGTGGTGCCGGGGCTATCTGTATACATGAGATACGCCCCTTTTTTCGGCTCCTATTGGTCTCACTCGGCCATTGAATGGTTTTCTCTGCTTTTTCCGAAAAAAAAACGACTAGAGACCTGTTTTTTAGGTCTTTTTGATGATGTCGGACAGGGTCCGACATTGGACCAGAAAGGGAAAATTGCAATGTCGGACCGAGTCTGACATAGGACCGCAAAGGGTTAAACTGTTTGTAATTCCTGTTAATATTCAGAAAGATATGAAACAAAATGATCAAATACAGTTAAATGTTTTATTTCTTACTTTAGCCTTACCAAAGTGGCCATAAGCAATGCTCAAATGCATGACAAATGCAACTTCAAAAATCTGCCAAAAATCCAAAATCCACGGATACCAAAATGTTTTGCTTGATTCCTGTAGATCGAATCAACATCTATCCAAAAATATCTTTGGGTGATTTTTTGGACCCCCCCCCCCCCACTTGAGTTATTTCGGACTAAACTTGGTAGAAATACCACAAATTCTTATTTCAGAGGGGGTTAATGACCAGTGGGGGGACTTGAAACCAAAAGCGTTTCACAAAATTTGGAAGAGTGGTCCCTAAGGTTCTTACAGCAGTACTAACATTTTCGGACCCGCATCCCCTACAGGGTAAAGGGTTGGGCTGAAGTTCGAATAAAACTTGTCACTTACCCCTCATCTGGCAACTTGACAGAAGTGAGTTAGGTGCTTCTGGTAATTTTTTCTCGAAAGCCCTATTCATTAGGAGTCAAACGAGGTGCTACACATGAAGGTAGCGTCTAAGTTGAGCCCAGGAAGATTTTTCTGGTCAGGGTCACTTTTTCACTTTAGGTTGACCTTTGCCAGGTCAGAGCTTGAAGGGGAGGAGGAAAAATAAAAACTCAGCGGGCCCGAAAACCCCCAGGTGAATTTTGTGGCAAAATCTGAGACGGTTGGGCAACAGCTCTGGTTGTGTTGGTATGGAATGACCCTCTTATTCTTATTAGTATTAAATTGAGCCTTATGTTACTATACAGTAACAGATGTGTAGGTATTATCATTTCGGAGTAGCTATGTAGGTAATATGAGTAGTATTGTTATAATTATCAACATGTGTGTTTGTAATAATGTGTATTTGTAATAATATTACTTTAAAATTAAAATAATTTGCAACACTCAAACTATATTTCACATATATGACAAATAATGTAATCATTGTTTTATTATTACATTTTGTTAATGAGTTACATTCGATAATACAGTAGGTCATCATCTCCCCCCCCCAAAAAAAAGAATGTTTGTATTTGGATCCCAGCTTCCATTGAACATCATGAAGTAAAGCATTTAAACCAACAAATGATCCTTTCTTTTCAAACACACTTGATTATCATGTGTGTTAATATCAGCTTTGTCCAAGGGAGATGTTAAAAAATATCCTGTATTTTTTTAAATATCTTAAAGGGGAACCCAAACACCCATACCTATGTTCACACTAAAATTATCCTTTGATATCATATAAATACAATATGATGTGTCTTTTTTCAATTTCCAATTTAAAAAATAGGTAATTTAGCAATTAAGTCTGGATTTTCTTTAACCTTCTTTTACTTTAACTTTACTTTTAGTTTTAAAGCAAATCTTAATGTTAAATTGCTTCAGTTAAATTTCTCCTACAAAACTTGTTGAGAAAATAAAAAGTTTCCATCAATTTGAAAAACAAAATATTAAAGCAGAATGTCTGTATTTAATGTGGGAGGGTAGTGGGTGGAGCTTAGGGAAGGACCAGAAATGACGGCACACAGGAGCCGGAAGTGACGTTTATTCCTGGAGCCCTGTACCAATAATGGTATCTGGGCAGGATTTTATTTTAACACAATGAAAATAAACAGTCCAGTATTGCAGAAAACAAACAAGAAAACCACCTGTCATACCAGCAACGGTAAACTCAGGTTTCAAATAAAAAGAGTAAACAAAAACATCGCAGTTACAAAAACAACAACTAAGGAAGCACTGGGTTTCTCCGTGCTACTGCAGTGGATCCTGGGTTTTTTCCCCACCGCGGTAATCCACCAAGGTTTTCCAAAGTTTCAGGATTCTGTGAATTACAGCAGGTTTGTAAAAGCAAAACAAAGCACAACACGTCTCTTCCGTGTTTTCAGTTCAGTTCAGGATACTGCTGAGTCCCGCCCCTGCAATCAGCACGCTGCCCCACGTCAGCCAATCGACGAGCACAGCACAGCTGATTGCAATGATAGGCCTCGGCGGCTGCATGGTTCCACCTTGGGCCAAGATGACCGCCCGACTTGTCTAGTCAGAGTTCAGCCTCCTGACCCAATCACGTACTGGTGGTTGGGAGGGCGAATTACGACAGGGACTCCTTTCAATCCTGTCACATTAAGTATACCATACTAATTAACTAGTCTGGCTTTGAAATCTCCATTTGCAAATGAAAAAGGTGTTCTAAATTTTACAACAAATCAAATTACAGAGGCAGGGGGCTGTTTTAATAAATTAGCACACACCTACATACATGATGGCTGTTTTTTAAAAATGTAGTACTAGATGCGCAAAACATCTAGTACTACAAAAGTAGACAAATCTAAATCTAAAACAAAATGGCCAAAATGGTTTAATAGATCAATTAAAAATATTCAGCGAAAAAAGGCACTTTACAGAGCGTTTAAAAGGGACCAAAAACAAAGAACACAGAAAGAGTACTTGGAACTGCAAACACAAGTCAAAAAGGAAGTTAGAAAGGCCAAGAGAGAGACAGAAATCAATATTGCTAAGGGGGCTAAAACCAATTCCAAAATGTATTTTCAATATTATAACAGCAAGAAACATTGAAAGAGGAGGTTAAATTTCTAAGAGACACAAATGGCAAAATCATAGATTAAGAAAAAAAAAAATAGCAAATATATTAAATGATTACTTTTCACAGGTTTTTACAAAAGGAGGACACGGACAACATGCCCCACATGTCGACCTGTTCCTATCCAATTTTAAATAACTTTAGCATAACAGAGGCAAAAGTTTTAAAGGGACTAGGAGCTCTTAAAATAAACAAATCCCCTGGGCCGGATGAGATCCTCCCAATAGTACTCAAAGAAATGAAAGCCGTTATTTACAAACCGCTAACCCAAGATCATGCAGTTTCTTGACACAGGGGTTGTACCGACAGACTGGAAATAGCAAACGTAATACCGATCCACAAAAAGGGAGACAAAACCGAACCAGGTAACTACAGACCAATAAGCCTGACTTCTATTATATGTAAACTTATGGAAACTATAATAAGATCCAAAATGGAAAATTACCTATATGGTAACAATATCCTGGGAGACAGTCAGCATGGTTTTAGTAAAGGGAGATCGTGTCTAACTAACCTACTTGACTTTGAGGATGCAACATTGAAAATGGATAATTGCAAAGCATACGTCATGGTTTATTTAGATTTCCAGAAAGCTTTTGACAAAGTCCTGCATAAAAGATTAATTCTCAAACTGAACGCAGTAGGGATTCAAGGAAATGCATGCACATGGATTAGGGAGTGGTTAACAGGTAGAAAACAGAAAGTACTGATTAGAGGAGAAACCTCAAAATGGAGCGAGGTAACCAGTGGTGTAACACAGGGATCAGTATTAGGTCCTCTGCTATTCCTAATCTACATTAATGATTTAGAATCTGGTATAGCAAGCAAACTCGTTAAATTTGCAGACGACACAAAAATAGGAGGAGTGGTAACACTGTTGCAGCAGCAAAGGTCATTCAAAATGATCTAGACAGCATTCAGAACTGGGCAGACACATGGCAAATGACATTTAATAGAGAAAAGTGTAAAGTATTGCATGCAGGCAATAAAAATGTGCATTATAAATATCATATGGGAGATACTGAAATTGAAGAAGGGAACTATGAAAAAGACCTAGGAGTATGTTGTCTGAGAAATGTCTTCATCTAGACAATGTGGGGAAGCTATAAAAAAGGCCAACAAGATGCACAGATATATTGTGAGAAGTGTTGAATTTAAATCAAGGGAAGTAATGTTAAAACTTTACAATGCATTAGTAAGACCTCACCTAGAATATTGTGTTCAGTTCTGGTCACCTCGTTACAAAAAGGATATTGCTGCTGTAGAAAGAGTGCAGAGAGCAGCAACCAGAATTATCCCGGGTTTAAAAGGCATGTCGTATGCAGACAGGCTAAAAGAATTGAATCTATTCAGTCTTGAAAAAGAAGCCTACACGGCGATCTGATTCAAACATTTAAAATCCTAAAAGGTATAGACAATGTCGACCCAGGGGACTTCTTTGACCTGAAATAAGAAACAAGGACCAGGGGTCACAAATGGAGATTAGATAAAGGGGCATTCAGAACAGAAAATAGGAGGCACTTTTTTACACAGAGAATTGTGAGGGTCTGGGACCAACTCCCCAGTAATGTTGTTGAAGCTGACACCCTGGGATCCTTCAAGAAGCTGCTTGATGAGATTCTGGGATCAATAAGCTACTAACAACCAAACGAGCAAGATGGGCTGAATGGCCTCCTCTTGTTTGTAAACTTTCTTATGTTCTTATAATGGAATATTGAACGTGTAAATAAATTAAAAAATATGTTAATGTACAGCAAGTTATTTTAACTTGAAGGAAGTTTGCTAGTCAGTGTACTGTTAACAGCAACACGACTGCATACTTATTTTGTTACAGTATCTGAGTTAAACGGAACAGCAAGGCGGACATGTTGCAGATATGAAGATTTACATTTTAAATCAGCATTGATTATTAGGCAGTCAGACACTATCTGGATCTGCATAAAAGAACATTCACAATTCAAATTTCCTCTTGTGGAGGTATTTATTCACAATGCATACTGTATGTTCTACGTAAAGATTACAGCGATTCCACTAAAAACAAGTTAAAAAAAAAAAAGTGGTGAAAATGCACTCTGTGCATGCTAACAGCCTGATTTTTCAAGAGGCAAAATAAAAACTAGGTTGCAAAGGGGGGTAGGGTATCTACAGTAATACAGTACAGTTTACACATGCTACGTAGATACAGAATTTGATTTATATTTTCCCAGGACATTTGGCAGCTTACTTAAATATACATAATAATAAAGTTGTGTACTTACTGTTCATAAGCCACTTCTCTCACGCATTTTTTTAAGAATATATTCTGTGGTAGAAAGGTATAATCCAGCTGTATTTTCCTTATGATGCAGTAGCAATACAGTATGATCTTGGCAAAACCGAACATGCAACACAATTGTTTTGTTTAGCACTGGGACAAATTACGCAGCTTGAATTAAAACGTATTCTATACATGTCACAGAATTTATAAATGACAGTACAGAAACTACCATGCAAATGAAACCACTGCATTAATGAGGTGTGAAATAAATAAAACATGCATTACCGTACTTTCTTCAAAGTAGTGTTCACTATTTTCTTGGAAGTATCTGCTGTTTGCACAAAATCTCCCCCAGAGTTTATGCTGTACTGTAATCCTAGAGTTAATGCACATGCTGCCAGAGCCCCTGAGTCTCTCGGCTACTACTGCTATGACAACATAGTAAAATATGTTTATTCTCAATTGTTTTAAATGTGGCGTTCTATAATTTAGATTTATTTTTAAGGTTTGCCATCCGACATCACAGTGAAAGCATAATACAGTAAATGCTGTCTCGCAGCAGGTGCTGATACGATCAACGATAGGTTGAAACCATGAACGCCCGCACTTGCATAGTATTGCTTAGTGCCAATTGGTTGAAATGCTAAATGACAGCACCCGCACAGCAATTGGCTGAAACAGTTGCTGCATCACTGTCTTGCTCATTCATAAACTAAAATTATCAGGAAACAAACAAACAAAACTCCAGTACCTGCCTACAGTATGAGACTGGAAGCCAGCTACAGTTGTTTGTGGTTAATAAATAAAAGACACTCACCTTGTCAGCGACTTTATATTCACACAATTATTGTTTTGAGATTCAGCTTTTATAAGGGAACTCCCCTAAATCCCTTGTTTACAAAGATGCAGGGTATTAATGCTTGTGACAGAGTAGCCGTCTGCAGTGTGGGTGCGTGCATTCGCTGCTTAGTGACAGGCAGGAGAGCGTGACGGAGGTTGAAGTTGATATGCCCCCCGCAGGAGAACAGGATTTATTTACATATCAAGTCAACACACTGAACAGCTCACATGACACTTCCAGCAATGGTTGCGCACGGAACACATACAATACAGTGTACAAAAACTCTGGTGGATCTGCAATCTCAGAACTAATCTTCCCTGTTCAATAATAAATTAACGTTGCTGAAGTGATTGATCATGGCGGGTAAACGGGTAGGGCGGATATGTGATGGGCAGATACGCGACAGATTACTGTATTTATAATTGTGATCACCTTTGTCATAAAGCTCTGGGTATTTTTTTAACGGCAAGTATTATTGTTTCCTGGATGCTGCTTTACCCTGCTGGACCACGTGCATTGAAGCTGTTCTGGAGTGCCCTAGGCTTCATTATTCCAGCGGTGGACGATGTTGTGTCATGGGTATTTCCAATTGCCTAAGTAATACCTCAATAAAAATAAAAAAAATCTTCTACTTACATAGAGCTGTTCTTCAGTTCCAGTACCTTGTACACAAAAGCAAACATGGTTTGTGAACTGTTTGTAAAACATGTAAAAGAATAAAAGTACCTGTACATTTTTAATTTTAATTAGGATTTAAGTGCACGTTTGTGCATTTCTGTAAAGTTATAGTAATTAATAATATCTAGTTGCCTACATGTGTTAATACTGATGTGGCAAAGTGGTTTGCAGTGCGCAGGTGTAGAGGTGATGTGATTACAAAACAGAAGACAGACAACAAAGTTCATGATCCAAACAGAAACGTTTATTTATAATTCCAGTCTGACGACCGCAAAGAATAATCCCAGGCAATACACAGCAATGTGTATTATACACAGCAATGTGTATTGCACTGTTTCAAAACAACGGGTTACAGTTCTGAAAGAATAAACACAGTTTGAAAGAATAAACACAGCAGAACACACACACGATCAGTCCAGAGTGATGGCCGACTTCCACCTTTCCCTTGGAATGAATTGTCAGACCATCCAGTCCGGGGGACTCTGTTCCTTTTACACAGCTCCCTCACATGTCGAGAGGGAGATTTATAACCAAGATTCATTCTTTCTGTGTCACAGCTGATCATGCTGTTTGTTCAGTAACTTGTTTACAGTGTGTTCATAAAGTTTATTCAAAGCCTCCTGGCTTTGTTATTATTATTTATTTGTTTATTTATTTATGTTTTATTTATGTTTTATTTTTCCCCGCTTTTCTCCCAATTTGACATATCCAGTTGTATTTTTAAGCTCAGCTCACCGCTACCACCCCTGCGGTGACTCGTGAGCGGCGAAGACGAATACACACTGTCCTTCGAAGGGTGTGCCGTCAGCCGATCACTTTTTTTCAAACTGCAGGCCCGCCATGCAGTCAACCCAGAGCTACAGTATTGGGGGACAATGCAGCTCTGGGCAGCTTACAGGCAAGCCCGCAGGTGCCCGGCCAGTGTACAGGGGTCGCTGGTGTGCGGTGAGCCTGGCTGACATAAGCCCTCCCCCCCGGGCGGCGCTCGGCCAATTGTGCGCCCTGTGTTGTTATTATGATATGCTTGAAATAAAGCTGAAAGTAATCAGTCTGTATCCAGTTGTTTTATTTCTATACTTTGTCTTTCAAACTGGAGACTAGTGCTATTGTGGTTATTGTGGTTACTGTATTTCAGCTGGCAGCAAACTCTATTCTGGATTTTTATTTATTTATTTTTTTAACTTTATTTGCTACACTAAATTTAAATAGATAGATTGAACATATAGGACGGCAAAGAAGCAGACAGTCTACACTGACAGACAACGTTCAGAGGGCGTGTACTAGAACAGAGATTTTATTTCATCAAGCAGAAAAAAAACTTTTTACCAATTCCATAATCTCCTGCTTGTGATACTCGGCAACCTTAGGTAAGTATTCATGTCTCAGCTGGGCTGATGAAGGAATCACTCCACCATTTGCTACACTCAGTCTGAAGAATTTACGTAACTTTTGGTTGTCCAGTTTTTCAAGAGGTATATTTGCGCAAACAAATGCCTCTGTCAGGTCAAAATTATATGTGATTTTCAGTGGACTTATGGAACATGGAAGTCACCGTTTTTTGTTTCTTTGTAAGTAAAGCAGTTGCAGTACTGCTCTGGATTTCTGCCTTTCTCTTTCGGTGAATACTTGAATCTAAATGCCCGTCAACAGCTGATTCTCGGTAGTGATCTACAGTAACGTTGCAGGACGTACAGAAGAGCTTACCTCCATTGCTGTGTAAAACTCCTGGTGGATACTGCTTTACGTGGTCTGCTGCAGACACATTTTTAGCCTTTTAGAGACATCCATTTTCTTGTTTACAGTGTGTAGTACTTTAATTTCCCGCCTAGACTGCATATAGTCACATGACATAATCACTGTACAACACTATGTGCATGGCGAATAGTACACACAGGCACACAGCAGAGCTGTACAGTTAATGTAAATTTTTTTTGGTATGAAATACAAATAATAATTTATTAAGAATAATGGAAAAAATCACGGTTTGGGCTAATCTCACGATTTCCATGCAGCCCGTGAAATTGCGATTTACACAGGGCCTTATTTATACCTCCAAGTTCATTTTTAATTAATGAGTGTGGAAGGGTGGTGGGCAATTCACTGACACACACGGGAGACAGAAGTTTTATTTGCAACACCGCACTGGTGCCCAGTTTTATTATTTTCTTTTGGCGTCAATTCCTTCGCTTGGGTTCAGAGACGCACGGAACTGGAAGGACTGGGAGAGTTCCCAAAAATAAACAATAAATATTTGTGAGTGTTTTGTTTGTTTGTAGCACTGTTAGCAATTGTCTTTTGTTTGTAAATTCACTAGACGGCTAACACGTCTCCGGAGCTGTCGCCTTGGGCCAGCACTACCCGGAGCAACAACACCACAGTCACTGTTATTTGTTATCACCCACTTTGAGCACTACTGCACGCACCCGGACTGGTGATTTGTGTTTTTTTTACAAATCGTTATTATTTTCCTGCCAAGCTTTACACCAGGGGTGTATTGCCAGAGGATTATTGTTTGGTCGCTAGACCAAGATTTGTGTAAAAATAAAAATAACTTCCAAATTGGATTACAGTTTTCACTTGTGGTTGTTTCTGCACTGCATCACCTCTGCATCCGGACTTAATCAGCAGCCACTTTGCCACACGTGGTGTCAGAACACGGGATTATGGATCACGCAGCACTTACAGCACTGCTGGAAGCACTGGACAGCAGACGCGAGGCTACAGAGAGAGGAGCGGTACACAGCGTTGGTGGAGAAAATCGGTCTGGCGATCCAGACCACAGTACCAAAGGCACCCGTGATGATGGCCCTGAAGGCGAGGGCACTGAAAATGATGGCGGAGGACGACCCTGAGGCTTACCTGGTCGCTTTTGAGCAGCTGGCTACCACCGCGTCATGGCCCAGGATGTACTGGGCAAGCCAGCTGGGATCCTGCCTGATCGTGGAGACTCAGGCAGCGTATCAAGCCATGACGGACACTGAAGCCGCCGACTACGACCTGGTAAAGCAAGCCATCCTATGCCGGCTCAACATCACGGGGGAAACACACGGTACGATTCCGGGAGTACCGAAGATCCCCAGATACATGCCCCAGGGTGGTTGCGCAGCAGTTGTATGACCACATGGTGCACTGGCTAAGCTTCTGTATCTATGGAGACACGGCGGCATACCCCACACTAAAAGTATATTTATCGGTAGGACCGATAAAACGTCACCTGGTAGTAGGGGTGGCGGAAAGGTTGCCACATCCAGTTATTCTGGGCCGAGACTGGCCAAAATTTAAATAATTAATGCAAATAATGGCAGTCTCAGCCGCATACGTAAACGTGGCAGAAAAAAAGAAAAAGGAACGAATTGGTGATGTGTTTCCTTTTCAAGCCAAAATGTTTTCTCCTATATTCCTTCCTAGAAAAACAAATAAAGAGAGAAGGACTGCAAAATGGGAGGGAGCATCACTGAGACAAGGCTGGGGTCTGGTGGGAGAGTCTTTGAATGGTAACAAACGCCAGTCAAAAGGAGTCGGAACGCAGTGTGACCGAGAGGGCGAGGTTACTAGGCCATCCAGGACAGATGCCACTCCGGCCCCTCTCAATATACCGGACATGTGGTACTCAAGCGCGGACATAGTGTGCGCTTGGGGGCAGGTCTGGTCTATTGAAGGTAAGGATGTTCGACAAACTTTTAGACAGACTGGGTAAGGTGAGATTTATCTCCACTTTGGACCTGACGAAGGGATACTGGCAGATCCCCTTAACCCGCAGTTCTAGAGAGAAAACCGTATTTTCAACATCAGAGGGGCTGTTTCACTATAAAACCATGTCGTTTGGGCTACATGTTGCGCCCACTGCCTTTCAGAGACTGATGGACCTGGTTTTACGCCCACATCATGAATATGCAGCAGCGTATATTGATGATGTTGTCATTTACAGCTCAACCTGGCGAGAGCATTTGGCTAGGATTGCAGCCGTCCTTCAGTCTCTAAGGGTGGCCCGGCTGACAGCTAACTTGAGAAAATGTGCGTTTGCCAAGACAGAGACTCAATATTTAGGATTTTTAATGGGGAATGGAAGGGTGAGACCTGTAGTCACTAAAATCCAGGCTTTGGTTAATGCAGCGATCCCCAAAACCAATTAAATGGTCAGCTGAGTGTCAGGGGTGTTTGATACTATTAAGCGTAGACTTTGCCAGGCCCCCACTCTTACCACACCAGATTTCACCAAAAGATTCATCCTCCACACCGACGCTTCGGATGTAGGTTTGGGTGCTGTCTTGTCTCAAAAGGTAGATGGAGTAGAACACCCGATACTGCACATCAGTAAAAAAACGCTACCTCGGGAACGCAACTACTCCGTAGTCGAAAAGGAGTGTTTGGCCATTAAATGGGCTACTCACTCTTTAGGATACTACCTGCTGGGACACTCATTTGATCTTGTCACAGACCACGCCCCACTCAAGTGGTTAAGCACAATGAAGGACAGCAATGCCTGGATACACCGTGCAGGGAAAGACCATCAAAATGCGGATTATTTTTCCCAAAAGAGGGGAGTAATGGGAAAGTAGATTCAGCCGAGTGTTCCTTCGGCTCCACTCTGAGCGGTGGGATATGTGACAGAAATACAATGAGTTCTAGTTGTAAATCTCCCTCCCGACCTGTGAGGGCGCTAAGCAGCGAGGACAGCGTTCTTTTGACAGGCTGGACTGACAGTTCTTTCCCGGGTTGGGGAGTTGGCCAGTCTGGAAGAAGGCGAGTCTATTTTGCAAGAACGTATTGACCCGGAAGGTAAACAATGTAGCAGCCGCTGATTGTAAGGCAGCTGCATTAGTTTACCATGCGTGACAGCAGAAAAAGGGGACGAAGACTTGTAATCGGTTCCTTTGCTTGGGTTCAGAGACGCACAGAACTGGAAGGACCGGGAGAGTTCCCAAAAATAAACAATAAATATTCGTGAGTGTTTTGTTTGTTTGTAGCACTGTTAGTAATTGTCTTTTGTTTGTAAATTCACTAGGCGGCTAACACGTCTCCGGAGCTGTCGCCTTGGGCCAGCACTACCCGGAGCAACAACACCACAGTCACTGTTATTTGTTATCACCCACTTTGAGCACTACTGCACGCACCTGGACTGGTGATTTGTGTTAGTAGTATTGTGGGAGCGGATAACGTGTTATTATTTGTTTTGTTTACAAATCGTTATTATTTTCCTGCCGAGCTTTACATCAGGGGTGTATTGCCGGAGAATTATTGTTTGGTCGCCAGACCAGGTTTGTGTAAAAATAAAAATAACATTTCCAAATTGGATTACAGTTTTCACTTGTGATTGTTTCTGCACTGCATCACCTCTGCATCCGGACTTAATCAGCAGCCACTTTGCCACAGGGTCTCTGACGTATGCTCAGCTATTCTCTATACCAGGGTTTCCCAATCCTGGTCCTGGGGACCCACTGTGTCTGCTGGTTTTCATTCCAACTGAGCTCTGAATTACTTAAATAGACCCTTAATTGAGCTGATAATTTTCTTAATTAGACCTTTTTAAATTGCTCTCAGCTCTCAAAGAGTTGCAGAGTTCAAGTTACTTATAAAATGTTACGGCGAACTTGAAATCTGCAAGTGTTTAAGCTGAAACAAGTAAACATGTCTAAATGAGCAAATTATCAGTTCAATTAAGGGTTTAATTAAGTAATTAAGAACTCAGTTGGAATAAAAACCAGCAGACACAGTGGGTCCCCAGGACCAGGATTGGGAAACCCTGCTCTATACACTGGGGTGGCCAGAGTTCCCCGTATAACTACACACGACCCCTCGGGTACGTAATTATTTCTTTTAATTCTTTGTTTATTTTAAGGCGGGCTATCTCCCTCAGCCGTGCTTGCCTGGCCTTTGTTTACACTGCATCTTCCGCCAGCATGACTGGGTATCCTCTCTCTGGCCACCCAAATGCATAACCAAGCACAGTACTTATGGGCTGAGCAATCCGCCAAGGCCCGCCTCTCAGCCACTCAGAGAGAGGGAAAGCCAACACACCCTCTTCCCAACCTCTCCGTGTCATCGCCATGACTGACAGGGGGATCTTACAAGGCTTCTGCCCTCTTCCTGCAGAACCACGCATGCGCCAGACAGTCAGAACAGACCTCCCCCTGTTACAATGAGTCATAAGATAAATTAGTTGAAACAGTATTCACTTCTAACGACATGACACCCCACTAATGACATTTTAATAAACAATTTGGGCAAGAGGAGTAAAACATATTATTAAACAACCAGGCACTAGGTACTTAGAAATCACAGCTTAAATTGTCTCGTGTACCAGTTTGTGTGCGCATGGAAACAACATTTTCACAAGCCATCTGCGAAAAGAGCACGAAAACTTTACGCATATCTCATTTACACATCAACCCCCACCTTTCCCCTTCATTTGCATGATGTCGGGTGAAAAGCCGTGTTTTCTCGAGTAAAATAAACAGAGCGAATAGAAACCCGAAAAAGCATTTTGCACAAGACATTTTTCTCGAGCAAATGTCTTGAGCTAAAAAAAACATGCATGGAAACTCCACCTTTGTAACCAAATTAGGTTCTTCCACAGCTAGCCAATCAGAAGTGATAGGGGTGGGACGTAAACACTTTTTAAAATGTTTGTGCTTTCCCTTATGGAACGAAAATATATTTTAATATTTTGAGACATATAATGTAATACATTTATTAATATATTTCAGTATATTGAAGATTACAAAATGTATTATAGAACATATGCCAATATATTTTCATTGTATTGTACAATATATAAATACTACTCTAATATTAGGTTTTTTTGACATGTGAATACTTTTAAAGTAGTTAGTAGTTATACAAATGCAAAAAAACCAACAAATAAATATTCAAGAACATAAAAAACCTTAAGACTAAAATGACAATATGTTGTATGTCAATATATTTACAAAATATATTTTCCTTCCATAAAGGTTGGTGCTAGACTGCCGCAATTCAGTTTTTAGAAACTTGCGTGTCTTTCTAACAACAGAACTAACATAGGAAAAAGAAATAAATAAAAACTACTTGTCCGATGGACAAAGTATAATGGCAAAAATTGTTGTCCGTCACACAAATCTTGTTGTACGAATTGCAAACCCCTGCCTCATGGACCAATCAGGTTGAAGGAAATCTCTGACCCATTTTCTAGCAATTATTTAATTATGACGAACAAGGGACTTCTCTGGATGGGTGGAAAGCAAGTGTTAGTTTTATTTAGTTTTAATAGACTTTAGTTGACCTAAAACATTATTATTATTAAATATATATATTTTTTTTAGATTATTCTAGAATATGAAGGATCCTCTTTTGTGAAGTGGGAATACCCAAATGCATGTGAAGTTCAAAACGAAAGGTAAGTATTCAATTAACATCAATACAGTGCGATACTTGAAAATGTAGGGATCTAATTTCTATCTTTATATGACATACCCTTTTTTTCTAAAGTGTGTGAAGTGAAGTCTGACACCTTATCAGTTGGGATTTGGAGAATTTAGTTGAAAGCACATGAATGAGATTAATATTGAAACAGATTAATATATAAGATTCATACTTGGTGAATTTTAGGGGCCATTTATCTAACAACGGGGTCTATTGAAACAATCCAAATTATTTGACTTTAACTCTCTATTTATGCCCCAGGGATGATTTATTGACCTACTTAGTACAATTATTGTATTCAATAAAAATATATTGAAATGGACTACACAAAAAATCTGTTTTATAAAATGTGGGGAATTGGTATTATGGGGGCAAGTCGATCAACCTAACTTCCCTGCACGCCCTCTTGAGGGGTCGTGGGCTAGTCGACGAAACACCGAGGATGGAAGGTGCCAACTTGAAGACCCCAGAGATGTACCCTACTTAGCTCAGTCCAGACGGTTGTCATGCTGATGCGCTGGGGAGACCACACTGTGGTTGATCCCCGAAGCCAGCATCACAGCCGTTGTGTGTGCTGATGCGCTAGGGAGGCAAAATAAGCTGATCCCTGGAGCCAGCATTACACTTCAGCCATCAGCACCAGGCAGAAGGATATCTACATCATCATATGGAAGGAAACGTAAATGGATGGAGACACAGATGGATCACATTAGTTTACTGTAAAGCTACGTCTTAGTTGGTGCTTATCTTGGCGAGAGCCGAGTTCAAATCAGCATGAAGTTTTAACATCTACTCTCGTAATGATAAATCAAATCGTACTAAAAATTCCCGCTCTTGACTTCCCTCAAGCTTTCCAGTACTAACTTCCTCGATGTTGATTAATGTCAACAATAGTAGTGACTGTGGAGCGGAAAGTCCAGCGACTTGCTGTGCGGGTGTCACAGGATTGCTTGAGCGGTGACGTCAGACCCGGAAGACAGTGGACACAGACAACAGCGCTGGGGTATGAAACGCGCTGATGTGCCGGTTTATTATTAAACAGAAAATAAAAAGGTTGAAAAAAAGCAAAATACTCAAAATAAAAGGTACAGGGGGCTCCCGAGTGGCGCATCCGGTAAAGGCGCTCCACGCGGAGTGCAGGATGCGCCCTATTACCTGGTCGTCGTCAGTTCGAGTCCAGCTATTCCACTGCCGACTGTGGATGGGAGCTCCCAGGAGGCAGCGCACAACTGGCCGAGCACTGCCCGGGAGGGGGAGGGCTTAGGTTGGCCAGTGTCCTCGGCTCACTGCGCACCAGTGACCCCTGTAGACTGACTGGGCGTCTGTGGTCTTGCCTGTAAGCTGCCCAGAACTGTGTTCTCCGACGCTATAGTTCTGGGCTGGCTGCATGGCTGTCCTGCAGAGTGAAAAGAAGCAGTCGGCTGACAGCACACGCTTTGGAGTACAGTGCAGGGGTGGTAGTGGTGGGCTGAGCCTAAATACAATTGGGCATTTCAAATGGGAGAAAAACAGGGAAAAAATTAATTAGCGACTACTAAATTAAAAAAAAATAATAATTAAGGGCACAATGGCCAAACGAACAGACAAACAAACAAACAGTGGACAAATAGACAAACAAGTATCGTGCTGGTTCAAAGCCAGCACGTATAGCAATTGTTATTTTAACTTTTATTTAATTTCTCCTTCTCTCTCTCCCATTCTCCACTCACAAATAACCAACCCGAGTTAAACATTCACCTTTCTATGCAGCTGTACCGAGATTGGATTGCTAATTAATCATTCAATTGGAATCTCGGTACATCTGCACGTGAACTACTTTGTGCACTTCCCTATGCTCACATACAAATACCCATTTACTCTGCACGTGAAGTGATTGTGCCATCCTTGTGTCTAAATACAAACATACATTTTATAACACTCGTGCTACATAACCCCACATTATATCCCATGCACCAATACATATACACCAACATCAATACACCACATGCAACATATAAACATAAAATACACACAGGAGCGGGGCACACTGCCACAGCAGTTTTTTCTCCAAACCACCCTGAATAAACTGAGACTGTTGTAAGGTTTGTTTTCTTCTCAAAAATAATCAGGTGTTTTCTTCAGATGAGTTAAATCTAAATAGTTTTATTCAGGAATAAATAAAAAAGTAGTAAGGGATACAACAGCAACAGCACTGTAAGTCCAGGCAGGTGGTATTCGAGTAACGAAATAATTGTTACAAGCTCTAATATACCTAGCAAATGCCTGTCCACTGGGATTGGAACTTCACCTTGAAGTAGTGGAAATTCCCTACTTCCACCAATGAACAGAGTTGGCCCCCCTTTTCTGGAGGTGTGTTAGTAGGCGTTCCGTGACGCAATACCAAAAGTATAGCACATCACTTTTATCAGAAATATGTGGTTTGATTGTGGTTTGTACATATGATCAAAACAGCTTTTTAAGCAAAAACAACTCGTGCGAAAACAATGGTTTTAAAATCCGTCCGAGGTCACAGCTGCAATCTGAGTTATGAAAAAACAGTTACTTATCATGAATCTCAGGCATGGCTGTAGTTCGGACTATGTGAAAAGCTACAGAGCTACAAGGTCAAGGCAATGTTAGGCAATAGTTCGAAAAGCCTTACACTGTTGTGCATTCAATTTACAATATCATAAACAGAATAAAGTATATTTTATTATTAAAAAATGGTTGACTCGTTTACAACTATCAATTATTTGACGGATGGCTTAGATGTGGTTGACACACAATTGCTTTATATTTGTTTCACACTAATCTGATCAGAAGCAGGGAATATATTTAAAAGCTATCACATACAGTTTGAAAGATGTAACATTGATTCATATTTTAATTTAGAACTGAGTTCTTCACCATTAGGCCTCGCTATGAAACATAGTTTGTTTTATTTCATGTTTCATTCTTATTTTCATCTATAGGTAGCCTATCATTAAAACATGAGACATCAAAGAATGTTCTATTGGTCCCTTTTGCAAATAAATATATGTATTTATCAGATGTACAAATAAACAAACAAACAAACCAAAAAAACATACCACACAAAATGTGGACAGGATGAATTCAGAACTATGGGTAGCTACAATGTTCAGAACCGTGGCTAGCTACCCAATACGCACACAAGCCCCAGTCGTGCACTGGTGCTGATGTAAAATAATACATGTTATGCATGTGTAATTTACATTACATCCCTAAGGTAGAAGGATTCAAAGTGGCGCTCAGGATTTTGCTTCATTATGTCTGTGTCTATATTATAAATAGGGCTGAAATTTAGTTTTTATATACTGTATGAGATTATTGTTTTTGGTTACTTCCCAAAATTCTTGGGTGTTTTTACTTATCGGCAGAGCTTATGCCCCTGATGCAGCGGGCTACTGCAGCCGTGGCCTGCGGCGAAGGAGGAGAGGCACTCTATCTACGATGAGCAGCCTACTATTTCTGCTGCTGCCCCTCTGGTCCACCCAGACTTCCTGTTTAAGCTGCAGTCCACCTGGGAACACCCAGCTACAGCTGCGGCCGTTTCCTGCTCGGTGGAGTCCTTATACAAGGGGTTTGAAGCGGACAAACACGGTCTTACCCATTTTCCACCAGTAGAGGCACCTGTTGCAGCACTAGTTCAGCCTACCAACCTGTCCTTGCTGTCCAAGGATGCAGCGTGCCCAAACAAGCAGTGCAAGCCTGGGAAGCTATAATAGCATCCTTGTGGCTTACCAAGCACACCTTCTTGGGTCCATTGCAGAGACACAAGCCCTTGTCTCAACAGCTGGACGAGCTACTCTTGATCTCCAGGAACCTGCTCCGGCTGTCCAAGCTTAATGGACAGGTGATAGGCAGAAACCTGGCAGCACTGGTGGCTGCTCACAGACACCTTTGGCTCTCCCAGGCATGTGCTTGACGGCGGCACTGCTGGACGCTCCGGTCATCCCAGGTCACACGTTTGGCCCTGCGGTGGATGAGATGCTGTAGCGATCCCATCATGCACTGGAATCCATCCACCAAAGAACCGCTGCTTCTTCTCCCTAAGCGCCCGCCTCCACCACGGCATGACAGTAACAACTGTCACGGACCCACAAGCTGCCGCTCAGGTGGTAGCAGCTCTGCTGCATAGTAGACCCCCCCCCAACAAGAGTGGGGGGTTCTGTTCCAGGTATTTTCTGGTGCCAAAACGGGAGGGTGACCTGTATCAGAGTCTGACACGGTTCAAGATGCTGACTTCACAATGGCTGTTGTAGTCCATCAGGATAGGCGACTGGTTCAACATGGTGGACCTAAAGGACGCCTATTTTCACATCCCCATAAAACCACTGGTTCCAGTATACCAGTTCTGTGTTCTGCCGTTCGGCCTCTCTAGCTCCACGCGTTTTTACAAAATGCATGGAGGCTATCTGGCCCCGTTGAGACTCAGAGGCATCAGAGTTTTCAACTACATGGACAATTGGCTCATTTGTGCCGAGTCTCCATCACAGGCACATGAACACACAGAGCTCGTCATCAACCACCTACATCAGTTGGGCCTGAAGGTGAACTATGCAAAGAGCTAGTTAGTGGCCACCCAGATAATTACCTATCTAGGGGTGCGTCTGGACTCGGCTCATGTTGGCCACTCTGTCAGACGACAGAGTGAGGAGAGAAACCTCCTGTCTAGAGCTGTTTCAGCTTGGCAAGGCACTTACAGTAGTGGTTTTTCAGAGGCTTCTGGGCATGATGGCAGCAGCATCCAATACCCTTCCACTCGGTCTTCTAGACGGGTTGGGGCGGAGTGTGGAATGGCTGAGGCATACAGGGGGTGTTGCAACTCATGTGGAAGGGTCGCAACATCAATAGAACTGCAGGCAGTGTACCTGTCCGTGCAAAAATATTTGGAGCAGGTTTGGGGGAGACACGTGCTTGTCCATACGGACAACATGTCTGTGGTGACCTACATCAACCACCAGGATGGTTTGAGGTCACCCAGTCTCCACCGTGTGGCCCACAAGCTTCTGCTGTGGGCACATGAGAATCTCCTCTCACTCCGGGCAGTCCACCTGCCTGGTGATCAATTGGGCTGCAGACCTCTTGAGGGGAGTGCCCAGCGGTGCTCGTGATGGAGTGGAGACTCCATCACGAGGTCGTGAGCCTCATTTGGGAGAGATTCGGGAGTGCAGAGGTAGACCTCTTTGCCTCTCAAGAGTCGACACACTGTCCCCTGTGATTCTCCATACGATGAGATGGGGGACCTCTAGGGGTAGACGCACTGGCACACCTGTGGCCAGCACATCTACTCTATGCATTTCCATCGCTTGCACTGCTCCCGCTATGCCTGGAGAAGGTCAGGCAGGACCGGGCCAGGGTGCTACTAGTAGCCCCATTCTGGCCCAGAAGAGTATGGTTCTCCCTGATGCAGAATCTGAGCAGCTAACTGTGGGAACTGCCAATATCCCAGTACGGGTAGAAGTGGGGTGTGTTCCATGTGTGGTGCTTGTCTCGTGGTTTCGAACCCACAACATGCACTATGGCAGTTTGTGGCAAAGTGGTTGATTGGGTACAGGTGCAGGAGTGATGCAGTGCGTAATTAAGCAGACAGAGAGGTTTCAAATCCGGTTTGGAAACAGTTTTTATTTTTATATCCAGGTCAGGTGACCAAATAATAATCCCCGGCAATACACAACAATGTGTAGTGCACAGAGTATATAACAACAGGGTTGCAGTCCCAAATAATAAACACAAATAACCGTCCCACAATATACTAATACAGTCAACAAGTCCTGGATGCATACAGTAGTGCTCATGGTGGGTGATACGGGTTTATAACAGTGACAATAGTGCAGTGCTTTCCGGGTTTTGGTGCTGGCCCTTGGCGACAGCTCCGGAACGTGTTAGCCGTCTAATAACAAACAAGACAATTATAGACAAACAAACAAAACACTCATGAAACGTATATCCACTGCTCTCTTCTCGGGTCCTTTCAGGTTTTAAAATACAAACCAAAGCGAAGGAACAGATTGCGATTCTCCGTCCTCTTTTATGCTGTCACACATGACCCCTTGGTAAACGAGTGCAACTGCCTCTCCAATCTGTGGCTTCCACATCGTTTACCTTACGGGTCAATGCGTTCTTGCAACTGAGTCTCGCCTTCATCCAGACTGGCCGACTTCCCAACTTTGGGAAAGAACTGTCAGACTAGACCGTCCAAAGAACTCTGTTCTCGCTGCTTAGTGCCCTCACAGGTCGGGAGGGAGATTAACAAACAAGAATCATTGTATTTCTGTCACACAGTTATACTGCAATTTTTACAGGACCTTTTTGATGAGGGGAAATCTCTGTCTACTTTAAAGGTCTATTTGGCAGCCATCTCGGTGGGCCATGTAAAAACATTCAGTCTCCACAGGAGCTCATTTCCTGGTGGGGCAATTTTTTGCCGAAGACCATCTCGGCTTTTCATGTTAATCAGTCGGTGGAATTGGAGGCTTTCCATCTCCCTCCTTTCCAGTCTGGCAGGGAGCGCCAACTCCATACGCTTTGCCCAGTGCAGGCATTAGCGTATTATGTTGACAGGACTAAAAGCTATTGGCAGTCAGAACAATTTGTTGTCTGCTACGGGGCTAAGTCCCAGGGGCAGGCGCTGTCTAAGCAGCGTCTGTCTAAGTGGTTGACAGGCACAGCTAAGACTGCTTATGAACTGGCCAATATGCCTCCACCAGAGAAGCTCCCTGGCCATTCCACCAGGGGTCAGGCGACTTCATGGGCTTTGTTCCAGGGTGCATCTGTCCAGGACATATGCAGTGCAGCAGTGTGGGCTTCCCCCCATACTTTTACCAACTGAATGTCATAGATCCGCAGAACCCTGGGTTCAGCACTAGAGCGCTGAGGGCAGCTTCCCAATCCACCCTCACAAAAGAACATTAGAGGTGAGTTCATCCTAACCATTTTGTCATGGTTAATATTCCCTACTTGAAAGGGAATGTTAGGTTATTATCATAACCCTGGTTCCCTGAAATAGGAATATTATAGGATAGGATTGGCTAGCTGTGGAAAAAGCTGATCTTCTGTTGGTTGCAAAGAAACCCAGAAATGGCTGCCTGAGAGTGAGAGCTTCTTCAAGACACAAGACTTTTAAACTTAAGGTATTATTTACATTTTTTGTAAATGAGCAAATAAGTTATACTGCTTTTTAATATATGACATTTAAATGCAGCAATCTAGTAAAGTTAATATGTTTATAATAATAGAAATGAAATGCGTAAAGTATAGTATAGTATAATTAAGTAAAATAAATATATCATAGAAATAAACAAAAGAAAAAACATATTTTGTGTCTGCAGAATTTGATGGAGCCTACTGTAAATATTGCATGCATTTTGGTAGAAAAACAGTTAAAAATAGGAGATACTTGACAGGTTATACAAAGCAGTTACAAAACTGAGAGAATGTCAAGAAAAATCAGAATTCCACCAGTAATCGTTGGCAGTGAATTTGTGTCTGTGATGCAACAAACTAAAACACCTGTACATCAGAAGTTGAATTCAGCTTATAGTGAAAAAGTGGAAGAAACAGGCAGAAGCTATATTTATATATATTAAGTACTGCTTATTATAGTTATACTCTTAGTATGTTACTTAAAATGTACTAGCAAATGTGTTCCAAACTGCACTGAAAGAAACATTTCCTTAAAGTGTGTTATAAATTTGTTGAGGTGAGGTCGGGTCATAGGGAACCTTTTGTGTATTTTAAGAATTTAGTGAACCTGTCAAGCTACAAGGTAGATATGCCCCTGTTAGTCACTAATTGATTTATTGTGTTCACTGTTAAATAAAACCTAAATCCTACAAGTTATAGTCTACTTTTTTTGTGTGTATGTATTGTGTGACGGGGAGGGGGCAAGTATATGTTTAAGAAGAACAAGTAGATTTTCCTAGCATTTTGTCCTTGGACAACATGTTTTTTTCAGAAATTGCTCACCCCTGCAGTTAAAACTGAAAATCAGAACCCCAAATTATAATGTAATTTTGGCTTGCATGTTTTTTGAGATTGACCTATTATAAATGTTCTGCATTAAGGTTTGTGTTACAGAATGCCTAATTTTTTCAGATTCTGTGGGCTGCGCAGTTAGCTCTCTCACACTATCACACTGGGTTTGATGTTATTTCTTCCTACATTGTTGTGTTTTTGTTTTTTTCATATGTATGCATAGCCCATATACATTCCCATGTGTTTTAGGATATACATTTTCTGCCTCTGTGTCGTCAGTGTTATATTTTTGTGATTTATTTGTCATCTTCGTCCCCTGGTTTTGATACCCTGTTTTTTAATGTTACTCTTTTTCAGCTCACCTAACACAGTTATGACTTGCAGAGTGTCTGGAATTTATTCCATTAAACCATTGGTTTATGTAAGTATTTTACCTTGAAATTGGAGAGAAATTAAGTGTACATTGCAGTATTATTTTTGTCTGTTTTACACATAGTTGTAGTTCAACCTGTTTTATTATTGCAATCATGAATCTGACATTGAGTATGCTTCAGGGTTAACTTAGGTGCTAAAAATAATGCAGTAGAATTCCTCTTACATATCCAATTTCATCCTTGAAAATAATAAATGAAAACATTTTTTTGTTAGTTTAAACAGGAAATGTATTGAAATGCCTAAAATAAAACAACAAACGGTATAATAAAAAAGCAGATGTTAGAAAGTGACAGTTTCTTGTTATGTTTTTAACAGATAAGAATTATACATAATGCCTGTTATATAGTCTCATGCTAGCTATGGAAACTACAAGTATAACACAAAAGCCAATGCATCACAGTTTGTGATGATACATAAATCTAGGAGGTCTGGTGACTTAAACATTCGCATTAGGCTTTTATTGAGTTTTAAAAGAATGGTTAAGTATTGTCTTTAGTATTGTGATTGCTACATCCAGACACTGAATTTATAATATAAAACTGCAGAAATTCTGAGTCAAAAAGTGTTCTCTCTATAGTAGGGATGCAATGGTTAGGATCAAAACTGATATTTGCATAAAATTTGAACTGAACGATACAGACAAAAGAGAAAACTGCATCAAAACCGAATTATTTGTACAGTTTCAGCACTAAGCTCGCGGCCATTGGGAGGTCATTGTACTCTTTGCTGCATATAGATGGTTCATATTAATAAGTAACCGATGGTTCATCTTCGGCAACAACAACATGATTTATTTACAAAAAATAGTACAGCATCTTAGTGTCCATTTCTTATATTTTGTTTTTGTTACGAAACATTCTTTGCTTTTAAAGAGGAACACAGCTTGTGTATAATTTGCCCAGCATTGCTGAAAACCTGCATGCTGGGGACTAACATTGCTGGGATGCTTAAAGAGTAAGAAGTGGGGTTCCGAAAAATATAGCGTTACACGTCCCCACGTGTTGCTGTTTAAATAACGTACCTGTAATTTTTCTTTTCATTGTTAACATCCTGACAACTTTTTATATGTATAACTTTAAAGTCTGTTTCAAAGCTCTTTTCAAAATGGCTCTAGTGCACTGATAGTGTAAGGATTATTGCCCACATTGTCAAGTGGAACGGAACAAAAAAGCCAGAGCACTTGTTGTTATGTTTTTTTTTTTTTTTTTACAACTCTTCTTGCAGTGATTTAGAGCAGTGGTTCTCAAACTTTTTGAGTTTGTCTGTGGTACTTGACACCCACCCCCCACACACACACACGTGTTAGTTAAAATCTGCAACCGCAGTAGATAATAGAACAGGTAAAGAAGGAAAGCAATGAACTTGAACAGTAACATGAACTGAACTCTCTAGTTTCTGCTTTAAAGCAGTAACCTCAAGTGTGTGGGGCTGCTCATTCTTCCTCATGGACCTGTAGCACTTGGCTCTCACTACCACAGCTTGGTTCACAATGTTTGAGACTACACATACACACACAGGAGAAAATCCGGAAAAAACTTAAATAATGTGACTCACTTAAAATGGCAACAATGTCTTAATTTAAAGGAAAATCGTGTTTCCAAAGACAAGGATAGTATGCTTTATGAGCTATTAAACTTGTAAAGTGTAGTGAAGCTTAGGACAGCTAGACTACTACAAGAAACATACTCAATAACCGCAATAAGTACATAGCCCTAAATTGCAGTGACATTCAATATTTTTATTTGTCTAAAACGCCAGTTAATAGTCAAATTGTACTTTTAAAATATACAAACTTAATTGACACGCACCTTTGTAGTTAAAAAATATACTTAAAGAAGAATTTTTATCAATTTTCCAGCTTTGAACGTTTCGTCTTAGAATGTTTGCTTACCAGCTGGACCACATCAGAAGTGTTTAACTTTGGTAGAGGGATCAGCGACTGCGTAAAACAGTAGTTGGCAATTAAATTTGACGGTGGGCCAAATGACCCGCGGGCAGCCGCAGAGCAAGCCACTTTCTATGTCTATGTCCCCTACTCCCCTGTAATGTTGTTGAAGCTGACACCCTGGGATCCTTCAAGAAGCTGCTTGATGAGATTCTGGGATCAATAAGCTACTAAAAACGAGCAAGATGGGCCGAATTTGTAAACTTTCTTATGTTCTTATGTAGGAAAGTGTCATTTCACATTGAATTTGTCATAATGCAATGAAACATTAAAAAAAAATGTATGTTACTTTTGAATTGTGTTTTATGTTATTCTGCATTCCTGTCTATGTAGAAAAGTGCCCTTTCTCATTGAATTTGTAATAACGCAATGAAGCATTAAAAAAAAAAAAATGTATGTTACTTTTGAATTGTGTTTCATGTTATTCTGCGTTCCTGATTCCAGTACCATAGCGAGGCATACATGTATCATCACAATCAGCAAATACTGTTCTTTGAAAACGATATTGCAAAACACTTAATTTTCTGCTTACTCGCAAGAAATATATGAAAGTCATAACCCCATGACAGCCCCTCTGCCAGGAGGAATCCACGGGCCAGATGACACCTGGGCTGCCATTTGCCGACCACTGCCGTATAAAATCGCAGCTACATGGATGATGTTAAAAAAACAAACAGGCAACAGCGAAAATATCCCAGCGCACAAGCTAAGTAATACCAGAAGTTGTTTTACCCTGCAAGTCGAGGTGGTCGATTTCAAAATGGCTGTGTGAAAAGGACCTATTGGTTATCAGTTTATCAATTTGGAGATGGCCACATTACACACAAGTTTAGCTGGATGGGAGATTTTAACCCCACCCACGCTGTAAAACAAAAGTAACAAAATTGTTTTTATTTTAAAAAACAAACACAAAACAGTACATTTAAATAATAATAATACAAAATAATACAAATAAACACGGGCGGGGTGTACTACCCCGTTACATAGCCCCCCCCCCCCTTGTGCGTACACACATGGCCTTAATGGCCACCTCCCCCCTTAAATTTCCAAAAGTCCCTGTCATTGTGTTCGCACAGGAACAGAGGTAACAATGGCGCCACTGGCAGCAGCAACAATAGATTCCTGGGGGTCAGCAGCAAAGGACCCCCAGATGATGGGAACCGGCCTCCTGGCTGCGGTGACCTATTGTATTTGAACTTATGAGCTTGCAATATAGAAACGAGCCACGGATCTCAAACCCCAGTGCTGTAGAGCGGACATTTTGAAAAGACCTTTGAAACTGACTTATAAGTGTAAAAAGTTGTCAGGATGTTAACAATGAAAAATTACAGGTACGTTATTTAAACAGTTGTAGCAACACGTGGGAACGTATAGCACTATATTTTTCGGAACTCTGAAAATTAATAGAATGAACCCAAATACAATTCCCTTATGTTTCTTTTTTAATGTGGTGCAAATGCGCATAGAGAAAACTCAAGCAGGGAGAGGAAGCGGTGTCAAAAGTAACACCAAAAAAAATTGATGCATATGTTTGACCGTCGATGGTGGTCAAATTATACGATGCAAGATAATGTATTATTGTTTTAATGTTCAGACTGCATCCAAAAAACAGTGCAATGCATTGGAGTAAGGGAAAATGTGCACACAGTGATGGTAAACTCTTTTGTTGTTATACTATCAGACCTATAAATATTCCCTAAATAGATCTAAATATGGCAATGGGCATAAAAATATATACCGGTATCTGAAGCTGTTTTCTGAACATTTTATGTTTAATAGTTTTCAGTGAATCTTACATGAATTTAAAGAAGAAATAAATACAGTGCAGGTGAAGGGATACTTGAACAGTATATTTCTGAGACCAAGCAATATCAAATTTATTTTTATCTAGGGCACAGATGAAGATAAGAGGCAACTTCATATAAGTGATTCTTTTTTTTGTTTTGTCTGGTATGTAGTAGAAGAGCCTCCTGACAAAACCATAAACAGGTATGTATTTACACCAACTCCACAGTTGATGTTTATTAACGAGTAACTAGTTTCAAATGACAAAGTTGTTTACTGCGCCCTTGACTTTTTCCATTGAGTTCAGGACTTGCTATGCTGTTCTAATTGCATACTATAGAAACATGTTACCCAGGCTAGATCAGCCAAAGTGTTTTATAGAATTAAGGGTTAGGGTTAGGGTTAGTTTCATCCAATGAACAGGAGTTAAGCATCAAGTTTATTTTTCTGTTTCCAGTAATACACAGCTGTGCACTAGATCAGTGCTTTTCAACCCTGGTCCTGGGGACCAACTGTGTCTGCTGATTTTCATTCCAAATGAGCGCTCAGTTACTTAACTAGACCCTTAATTGAACTGACCATTTGCTTAATTTTACCTTTTTAATTGTTTTCAGCTCTTAAACAGTTGCAGAGTTCAAGTTACTTATAAAATGGTATAGCTAACTTGAACTCTGCAACTGTTTAAGAACTGAAAACAATCAAAAAGGTCTAATTAAGCAAATTATCAGTTCAATTAAGGGTCTAGTTAAGTAATTGAGAGCTCAGTTGGAATGAAAACCAGCAAACAGTGGGTCCCCAGAACCGGGGTTGAAAAACACTGCACTAGATGACACTGGCTCTTCCTTCTATTAAAATACAACGTTTGAGTAATTACTATAAGAACTACTCAATAAAAAGGGCAGAAAAAAACTTTTAATATCTTGAATTTACCATATATTTATTATTACATGACAATTGGAATAACTCTTTTAAGTCAACACAGGACAGTTTGGATAAACAAACATCACAATGCGTTCATACAACAAACTTTTTTTTTAATTAAAATCCAAAACCTTAAAAAATATCAAAACAGTTGTTATATAATAGCCTTTTCTAAGCATCTGCTGTATATGGAGACAACAGTATCGCTTCTATAAAGTCCTCAAATCAGTCTTGGATTTATCCACCTGGAGGACCGTTGTCTTCTAGTACACTTGATGCACCAATGAGCTAAAAAAGTACAACAGCAGACCACAGACTGCCGTAATGCCAACTGCTCAAGTGACTTTTAAATCATTTTTCCATCTGCACCATGAAACCTGTCTGTAAAACCCAATCATGTTGATTCAACAACTAGGGCTACTGGCGGTATACAGTCCAATCTGCAGCTAGATCAGGAGTGTTCAATCAGTGCTGGAGGGCCATTACACTCTAGGTTTAAAGATCGCTTATCACCTATTGCCATTTATGAATTGATAATTAACAACCTAATTCAAGTATTCAGATCATATTTTGATTTATACCCCTCTGTTCAAAACCTTGATCTTCCATTTTTCATAGCTGCCATCTAGTAGTCCTGTCTGGGTCTGACAGGGTTCCAATTGAAATTGGTTTGGTCTGCTGCTGATGGAAACAGGAGAGATTTCAAATGGGTCCTAGTGGCATTTGTAAACATGGCATCATTTTTCTTACTAATGTAAAATGTGCATATCAGTTTTTATAATTTTTTTGTGCTTGCATTTAAAAAACATGATAAACTTGGTGCATATGTGTTATGCCCTTGACCTTATTTGTTTTTCAGCACTCAATTAGAGTCAGCAAATGCAAAGGTAAGGTTAAATTCAATTTCTTCATTTGCTAGGAAAACAATACATTTTCAGTACTGTTTTTAATTAAACAAATTAATTGAAATGTAAAATCCAAACAGCAATACAGTATGTGGTTTGAAGTAGAGGCGCCAGTGAGCAAAATAAACTTTTACTTCTGTAATGACATCACACGCAGCTCCTGCAAGCTCTTGCAGTCGATTGCACAGCCGGTCTGTGGCTGCAGACTGAAGAGATGGTGCACGGGTCAAGATTTACCTGCTGATCTCAATAAAAGTAAACTTCAGCTCAAATACTGACACCTTGATAGTGGAAGGAACGACACTCAGGTTCATTATTTCTTATAATAATGAATGATGGTACTTTGCTAACTTTTGTTTGCATCTCATTCGTAATAAACTTTTTATATAAAATATTTATATTATTATTATTTATTTCTTAGCCGACACCCTTATTCAGGGCGACTTACAATTGTTAGAAGATATCACATTATTTTTACATACAATTACCCATTTATACAGTTGGGTTTTTACTGGAATAATCTAGGTAAAGTACCTTGCTCAAGGGTACAGCAGCAGTGTCCCCCACCTGGGATTGAACCCACGACCCTCCGGTCAAGAGTCCAGAGCCATAACCACTACTCCACACTGCTGTTATTTAACGCATGCCTCTCACTGGTTTTGATTCAACTAGCTGTTCATATGTGAAACTTTCTATTTAAACGTTTCCTTAGTTTTTAGTTACTTTAAAATAAAGCACCTTAAAATATAAAAGAAACCTTTATATATATATATATATATATATATATATATATATATATATATATATATATATATATATATAAAAAATAACAATGGCTATAAATACATTTTGTTTTGGTTTATTTTATATGTTAAGGTGCTTTATTAATGAAGGAAGCACGGAAACAAATCATTGCAGAGTTCTTTAATTAAACACAAACTGAAATATTTTCTTATCAGTGCTTCTGACACTTTTAACTTGTTTTTTGCCTTCCACATTTGTGTAATGCAATATTGTATTTGCCACCTGTTCCATCAAAACATTACACACAAAAGACAACATTCCTCCACCCAGGAGAGCAACCACCAAGAAAAGGTGTTAAAATCAATCCTCACCCAGGACAACTGGAAGCTGCTAGAGACTGGAAAATGCTGGCAGATGTTGGTCAACGGCTTATTTTTCCACCTGAGATTGCCACCACTAACCTTCGACCAGATATTGTCTTGTGGTCTGGATCAGCACGCCTTGTTCACCTGGTAGAGTTAACAGTGCCATGGGAGGATGCTGTAGATGAGGCGTATGAGAGGAAGAAACTGCAGTATGCTCAACTAGCCACTGAAGCGGAACAGCAAGGATGGAGAGTCCGGGTTTACGAGGATTTGTGGCACACTCTACAACCCGGTTTCTCAGAGACGTTGGATTCAGTGGCCAAGAGTTGCGTCGCACAGTGAAGAACTTATCTGAAGCAGCAGAGAGGAGCAGTGGCTAGCTGTGGTTGAGACGGAAGGATTCTGGCTGGGGATCTCAAGCACAATAGAGGGAGAGAAACACTGATGTACGAGTAAGTAAGCTGGGCTGAGTTGAGTGGGGGACGGAGGGGCGTGATGCTGGGACGCCAGAATCACCGTCAAGCCCTCTTGAGGTGTTGTGGGCTAGTCGACGAAACACCGAGGATGGAAGGTGCCCACTTGAAGACCCCAGAGATGTACCCTACTTAGCTCAATCCAGACGGTTGTCATGCTGATGCGCTGGGGAGACCGCACTGTGGTTGATCCCCGGAGCCAGCATCGCAGCCGTTGTGTGTGCTGATGCGCTAGGGAGGCAGAAAGCTGATCCCTGGAGCCAGCATTACACTTCAGCCATTACCACCAGACAGAAGGATATCTACATCATCATTTGGAAGGAAATGGAAATGGATGGAGACACATATGGATCACATTAGTTTACTGTAAAGCCATGTCTTATTTGGTGCTATCTTGGGGAGAGCCGAGTTCAAATCAGCATGAAGTTTTAACATCTACTCTCGTGTAATGGAAATCATTAAAAGCTGCACCATTGGGCAACTTTGTTACTGTGGGGACTCTTTTAGAGACCCTATAGTTCCCCCAAAATGTAATCTGCCTCATTAAGATCCCAAGTCACAGGATACGGCTCTTCGGACTGCACTGGTGTGTTGGACCTTGCTGATGCAAATAGTTCTCTGCTAAACTCATTGTACGTTTATTTTGTGCCATCCTCCTTTGTAAGGACCCAGCAAAGCATAGTTGAATTCTTCCAGAACAGGTCAGGGATCTTGTCAACGCTCAGAGATCCCAGAGTTGATGTACAGGCTTTCCCCAGTTTGGAAGTTGAACTCTTAGAACCACTGTCAATATACATCATATTATTTAACCTCACCTGATCCAGGATAGCAGTCTTGACTTGGCTGTAGTCTTCTGCATTGGACTGTGCTTTTTTGTACAAATGCTTAATTTTCGCTATTTCAGCAAACACCAACGAAGGGAAAAATGAATCCCCACAAAAAAGGTCACCTGCATAAGTTATCCAGTTCACAGTTAGACAATTATCAACGTAAGGAAGGAATTAGATATCCCTGAAGTTTCCTAGAATAGAGTCTGTTTTCCCTGTTAACCCTCAAACTGCTTGTCTTTATAAATCTGACAAAATAAAGAACACTTATAGTACCTAGAACGTCTGTTTCACCGGGTAAGGTATATACACCCTATCCCAATCTGTAAAAACTATTTATGTTAAGATTGATACAAAGATATGTTGTGCTTCTAGAAACTACAAACTTTATGGTATTTACATTGATTCAAAGACAGAAAACTGTTGTTACTGTATGTTGTAACTACTGCATTAAACCAAACTAACTTTCTGTTTTTGTGATTTATGCAGAGACATATGCTTGAAAACTATGCTGGTTTAGATTACATATACTGTAACTGCTTAAATGAATGGCTTTTATTTTAGAAGTTCTGAAACTAGGTTTTTAATATTTTAGTTCCCATATACCTGTATGCTACATTAATGTTAGTAAAGAGACTAAGGCCTTTTTTGTTATACCTGTAAAGAAAAAAAAAAATCATTTTTATTTTAGTTTTCTCTCCATTGTCTTCTTTCTATTCCTCAAAAGTTCCTACTTTTTATTGTGTGTTTAACACCTTGTGCCACCGTTTGCACTAAGACCTACTCAGATATGGTCTGTGTCTGGCCTTCACCAACCAGAAGTAAAACCCTTTCACAGGGTAAAGTTTTATTTCATCCTTAACACCCAGTTAGCACCCTATACTTAGTTTAATTTAGTTAGTTTCAACCCTGTTTTACTGAATTGCCTGCAATATTTTGAAAAGACAGAAAAATACTTACCAGTATGTTATATATTTTGCCTTATATAAATCCACTTTCATAAAAGGGTGTAAGGATTTCTGTTTTCAGATATATGAACCTGTATCGTAAATCATCAAAACAGTACAATATGAACAAAAAAGCAACATTTCTGAACCCTTCCTCCAAGCTGCAGTTTTGTCAACTCAAGGTCATTCAAATCTGATATTTTTTATTAAGGTTATACGAGTGTGGGCAATGGATCCAGAAAATGCAGACCCCAGAGAGAGGAATAACACTGCATTACATCCTTCCAGGGTAAGCTAAATAGACATTTAGGAAACAGGACATTCTTTCAACAATTTATTTGGATATCAATGGGCCATATGCATAAAATGTACTCTCCTTTATCGTGCCTGAAATAGTGTTTAACATCAGTAATTTACCATCAAAAAACATCTCATCGTGGGGCTCCCGAGTGGCGCAATCAGTAAAGGCGCTCCGCGTGGAGCGCAGGATGGGCCCCATAGCCAGTACTTCACCGGTTCAAATCCAGGCTATTCCACTGCTGACCGTGGACGGGAGCTCCCAGGGGGTGGCTCACAATTAGCCAAGCACCACCCAGGGTGGGGGAGGGCTTAGGTTGGCCAGGGTGTCTTTGGCTCACCGCAAACCAGCGACCCCTGTGGTCTGGCAAACGAGCGACCCCTGTGGCCAGGCACCTGCGGGCTTGCCTGTAAGCTGCCCAGAGCTGCGTTGTCCTCCAACACTGTAGCTCTGAGGTGGCTGCATGGTGGGCCTGCAGCGTCTGCCGTTGACGGTCAGCTGACGGCACACGCTTCAGAGGACAGCATGTGTTCTTCTTTGCCGCTCCCGAGTCAGCACGGGGGTGGTGGCAGTGAGCTGAGCCTAAAAATAATTGGCTATTCCAAATTGGGAGAAAATGATAAAAATAATTGGCAACTACTAAATTTATAAACAAACAAACAAAAAAAAAAAAACTCATTGCAATATTAGAATTAAAGACCAACTTTTGCATTAACATATTATTCATCTGATTCATAAAGCTGTAGTAAACTGAGCACTATAAATGTGTATGTGTGATTTTTTTCTTTATTTTTTTTTTAAACCTGACATCTCGATATTTTGGACAACCTGTCTGTCTCCCGACATGTCCGGTTTAGAGAGGGACTACTGTAGCCATAATGTGATGGTGTAACAGACGGTGTAACAGGCAGTGTGTGCCACCGATGTCTTAAGTAGGGGATACAGCTCATTTGCATACCTCTGACAATTGGTTAGATACAATCTCTCGGTAACAATCCATGACGGCAAATCACATCTAAAACCATTACTTGCAGGTAAAATAACAAAGCTGTACTTTTATAAATCATGAGTTAAATACCGCCCAGTAATTTTTTTTAATGGCTGGAAATCACTGCATACCACTGATTTATGGCGATGCATGTTCGTACATACAAATTTATCTTGTGATCTTGAGTTAAGAATTTAAAATGTTGAGATCCTGGAATAATTTATATTGTGATTTCAACATACAATAATAACACTGTGTAACAATTTTTTTTTTTTTTTTTTTGGTTCCTGGGTAGTAAGTGTTATTTCCTAATTGCTTATGCCTCAAAAGTATAGAAAATGGCTATTATTCCCCACAAACTTTGCTTTTGTGACCAGGACAGTGATATTTTGAAATTTACCTATTTTCCAGAACATTCCAGATAGATTCAGTGCTGAGTAAACTTGGAGTAACTTCTAGAACTTTCTAGAACTTTCCAGTAATATAAATAGTAGTATAAATACAGGGGCCTTAAGCCCACCAGTTCAGTTTAGTTCCAGCTGCCTGAGTGGATACATATCTGCATTTTTCTGAGATGGCATCAAGGTCATAGGAGACTTCAAAATGGTGGCATTCCTGATGGGTCTCCAAGGTGGTTTTACCAAGTTTCCCTGCTATCTTTGCCTTTGGGACAGCAGGGACACCAAGGTGCACTACCACAGGCGGGACTGGCCACAGTGGACCGAGTTCTCTGTGGGGAGGAACAACGTCAAGTGGGAGCCACTGGTGGACCCCCGGAAGGTGCTGATGCCACCACTGCACATCAAATTGGGCCTTATGAAACAATTTGTCAGAGCTCTAGGTAAGGAGTCGGCAGCCTTCAAGTACCTTCAAGACTTCTTCCCTAAGCTGTCTGAGGCAAAGGTCAAAGCCGGTGTCTTCGTCGGACCACAGATAAAGAAGATCCTGGAGTGCAATGAATTCCCCAAGAAGCTCAATAGTAAGGAGAAAGCGGCTTGGAACAGCTTTGTCGCAGTGGTTCGGGGCTTCCTGGGCAATCACAAGGCCGAAAACTATGTGGAGCTGGTTGAGACTCTGGTGAAGAACTACGGCACAATGGGCTGTAGGATGTCCCTCAAAGTCCATATCCTTGATGCTCATCTTGATAAATTCAAGGAGAACATGGGAGCGTACTCGGAGGAGCAAGGCGAGCGCTTCCACCAGGATATACTGGACTTTGAACGCCGCTACCAAGGACAGTATAACGAGAACATGATGGGAGACTACATTTGGGGGCTGATTCGTGAAAGTGATTTACAGTATAATCGTAAATCTCGAAAAACTACTCACTTCTAAATCTTTTGTAGTCATTTTTGTATTACTTTAGTATAAATACATGTTAATTTGGATTCATATGTTGTTTTTTTCTGACTTTATGTGAACGAAAAGACACAAATTCACCCGTTTTCTCATTGGAAATAGGTAAATTTCAAAATATCACTGTCCTGGTCACAAAAGCAAAGTTTGTGGGGAATAATAGCCATTTTCTATACTTTTGAGGCATAAGTAATTAGGAAATAACACTTACTACCCAGGAACAAAAATTGTGTTACATAGTGTAATTTGAAATGCAGGGATAATTTATCTTGTGATTTTGACATAGGAATTTGAAATGTTGTGCTCCTGTGATAATTTAAAACAAATCTCTTTTTATTACATAAAGCAAACAAAACAATTCAAGTAAATTGTACCTGAAATGTATTGCCATCAGTTTAAACATCTGCCAATTTTCTATAAAAAAGACAAACACATTATAGTAAATGTATAGTTTATTATTTTAAAATGATAATTTAATGATCATTCCTTACTAATGTTTCAATGCTGCACTTCTGCTGTGACCACACATTCAATTTCACAAGGTCAGATGAAGAATGCATGAAATGCTAATAAGTGACTCATTGAAAAAGATTTGGCTCTCAATACAATAATTGCAGATTTTCCTGTGACTTTAATGTTTTCAGTGTCACTGCTTTCCTCCATGTAACCTTTTCAATTTGAACAAAGGAACACACAGGTGTAGAATTGTAACATCTGCAAGAATCTATATGCACATTTTTTAAATGTTGTTAAATAGTAAAAAATGCAGTGTGTACCAACTGTATTCTATGATTCTCTCTGAAGTTCCATTCCATGAGGTATCAAGCAGAAATTAACCAATAACCATTAAATTATAAAGATATTTTTCACATATCCATTTAACTTCATTGTTTACAAACCATTCAATCTTACATGACATTCCCTTTGCCTCCGGGTAGTCATTGTTTTTGATAACAAAATCTAATTTTTCTGTTAGCTGTACTGTATGTACTGAGCCACTGTGTGTTACCGATATGTCCATATTCAGTATAAAGGGGTTAATGTTGCTGTGAGATAAATTTCTTCCAGTTTTAAAGTGTGATGTATACTACATACATTGTAAATATGACAGTATCCTACAGTTGCAGGTAGTATAGGTTATTCTAGGTCATTTACTCAGTTTAAAAATAATATTGGCTCCTATTTATACCTGAAGAGTCAACATTGTTTTTATTTATTACAAGCTAAGGTCAAGTTTATTATCAGCACTTAACTTTATATAAAAGGAAATAATTTGAATAAGCCCAAAAAAGTACAGTGCTACCTCGTTATAATTTAATATTGTAGCGTACGATGGGAAATGAATAAAGAAGACACACACAATTTTCAGGTACTCAAATCCATGGTTTATTGGGACGATTATTCCCGACGCCTGCACATTCACACAGCAGCTTGTCTCACGCTTCAGCGCATCACATTTATTTCCTAGAGCAGGCCTCTGGAGTAAGTCTTGTAGTGTTTTAGCCATCCACGCTAAATGTAGATTCTGCAACATGTATATCTTTTGAAACTGCTACTTGAGTGTCACCTTTTCTTACTCTGTCCACAGCATTGAGTTTCATTTTAACAGAGAAATATTTTAGTTTTTTGCTGTCTGCCATGCTTTGTACTGTATATCTGGAACGTTCACCCAATGTTTGCGAGTCAAATTACATTATGGAGGAAATGGGAGTCACAACCTTACTGTATTATAACTGATTCTGCACTATAACAGGTTGCTTTATAGCGGGTTAGCACTGTATATTGTTTACTATTTGTGTACTGCAATAACATTAATATACTGCTACCATCTGATGATAATGTTTATATAAAATAACATTAATATACTGCTACCATCTGATGATAATGTTTATATAAAATAACATTAATATACTGCTACCATCTGATAATAATGTTTATATAAAATAACATTAATATACTGCTACCATCTGATGATAATGTTTATATAAAATGTTTCTTTTCATGCCATATTTTTGTGATGATGGTATAGTTTGTGACGTGTGCTCTTCTGTTGCAGAATTCTATGTTTATTAGCAGGCAGTTCTTCTCAATGGGACAGGACCCTATTGTTGAAATAAACGATACTTGGACAATTCACTTTTCTTTCAATTTTGCTGAAGGGTACGTTACAACGGCTTGTTTGTTTCTGTATCACAGACACTTTACAAATATTTAAAAGTTGGAGTTTAACTTCTCCTGTAGACATAATGTATTTTTCAATGCTGTAAGCTCATTTTGTTGCAATAGATTCTCCGAAATGTAGTCTTAAGAAGACATGGGTTCAATTGCAGTGCACCAAATTTAGTCCACTTACTGCGCCCAACATAGGGATTAAGTGAGTTTGACCCTCTTGTTTGGACTAAAGTTAGTACTGTTGCTAATCCCAATTTCAGCGTTCACATCTGTCACAAACAATCACTGACATCTGCCAACTGCTTCAGGCAGAGAGCACACTGTTTGCCTTTAGCACCAAGGGTACCCGCTGCACTAACATTTTATGCCACTGGCTCGTTCCAACGTACTGTGGGTTACTGTAAAGCCATAAATATTTGCGACCAACATACTGGTCGTAAATCAAACACATAAAACCTATTTTGCTCCAGAAATGTTGGCAATATACGAAGTATATATTGTTAGTGGAATTTGATTTTGTGTCAAAAATGTTTGCATTTTTTTTTTCAAACGAAAAACGCATAACAAAAGGCTCACAAATATTTATGGCTTTACAGTATACTACAGACATGTGCCAGTCGGCTGTGCAGTGTAAGTTGTACCTGCAGCTTTAGTAAAGGGGGCATGTGATAGGGAGCCAGGTTGTTGGTTCCTGCGCAAGTGTGTGTGCCTGTGAGAAATCAGCTGCAATGCGCAGCCGGAGACGTGTTACAAGCAACCAGCTGAGCGGGATGCTGCGCAGAGCTCAAAAAGCGGCTGCGCTACAGCTCGGATCTGCTGCAAGGCCATTGCTGTACAGACGGGCGCTGAGTGAGAGTGTTTGTTTACATCCAGGAGGGAAGCGTCCGCTCTGCAGGAACTACTACCATGGAGCCCTTTAACTGCAAGACGGGGCCTGTAAAGGCGTTTGCCCAGCCAAGACCATCGGAAACGCCTGGAGTCGCTGGGAGGCCAGGACTTGGGTTACTGTAGTAAGTTCCTGGAGTTGACGTCCGCGAGGAGCAGCTACTGTTCCATAAAGGAGGAACTGCCGTCCAGAGGGCTAAAGGAGGAGCTACTGTCTTGATCACCAGTGAGGAGGAGACTGCCTCCACCTCAGCCCCAACCACCACCCCTGGGCAAGAGCCCTTGACCCATGCTCCCAGACATCCGACCTTGGTGTCTGGACCTCCCATCGCTGAGCCTGGTTCCCAGGTCGCAGCATCAGCAGGCACGATTGTTCGCCCAGACTCCTGTTTCGCTCCCCCTGGTGAACCAGATGTCGCTACACTGTCGCCGAGGCTCGCACATCTGTCAGCAGCTGTAGCCGCCCGGTCACCTTCCTGCGCTCCGGTCGCCCTGTCCACGCAAGTCGGTTCTCCTGTTGCTGTGTTTCGGTCCCTTTGGAGGTGGCGCAGGGGACGACAGCAACCCACCCACTGACCCCCCCAAACCGAAGAGGAACCAGTCGGAGATATCGAACGGACCGGTGGTGCCGTTCTGAGGGGTAGGATATGTGACAGGGAGTCGGGTCGCTGGTTTGTGCGCAAGTGTGTGTGCCTGTGAGAAATCAGCTGCGACGCGCAGCTGGAGACGTGTTGCTAAGCAACCAGCTGAGCGGGAGGCTCGCCCTGAGCTAAGATGATCGGGAGGTCCAGATTGGCTTGGGGGCGTGCCTGGGGATGCTGCACAGAGCTCAAAAAGCCACTGCGCTACAGCTCAGGGCTGCTCCAAGGCCATTGCTGTACAGATGGGCGCTGAGTGAGGGAGTGTTTTTTACATCCAGGAGGGAAGCGTCCACTCTGCGGGAACTACTACCACGGAGCCCTTTAACTGCAAGACGGGGCATGTGAAGGCAATTGCCCAGCCAAAACCATCGAAATGGCCCGGAGTCGCCGGGAGGCTAGGACTTGAGAAGCAACAGAACAGAAGTAAGTCAGCTTAGGGGATGTGGATCCCGAAACAGTATAGACAGGGTTACCGTAGAGTAGTAGGTTCCTGGAGGGGGACGTTCCTTTTATGGGACTAGCGCTCGTCATTTTGTGTGGCAAACTTATTTTTAGCTTTTGTTTTTGTTTTTATTTCTTTATTAAATGTGACACTAGATCTACCACTGCTGGTACCCTAGTGTCAGCACTGTGTTTAAATTAAATCTGCGTGCCTGAGCAGCGTATCAACACCAATGCTCTGTGTTTGTCAATATTTTCCAGTGACTACCCACACATGTAACACATCACCCTGTTACAGGGCAGGATAATTCATCCATTTCCCTGTCTCTCACGAGCTGCAACAAAATACAGACAGGGTTTTCTTGGGAGGTTTGGGTTTCCTGGTGTCCTGGGAGGCATCGATTGCACACATGTGCAGCTACGAGCACCAACACAGAATAGGCACCTCTACTTAAATCATAAGGGGACCTATTATGTCAACATGCAAGAAGTGTGTGATGCCAACAACTACATCACAGATGTGTATGCAAACCATCCTGGCTCCCCTCATGACTCGCTTATCCTCGCTAATTCTCAGATGGCAGCTGCGTTTCAGCGGGATGACAGTCTGAGAGGCTAGTTGATAGTGGACAATGGGTATCCACTGAAGTGGTGGCTACTGACACTGCTGCTTAACCCCATGACCCCTGCCGAACACAGGTATAACCGTACCTTTAAATGTGCTCATACTGTAATTGAGCGAACATTTGGAATCCCCAAAATGCGATTCTGATGTTTGGATGTCTCTGGGGGAACACTACAGGCCAATCCTCTGAAGGTTAGCAATATCATGCTGGCTTGTTGTGTTTTACATAGCATAGCTCTCCGTAATGGATGTTGAACTTACAAAGGAAAGATTACAGGGTTTGAGGGAAGCAGATGCTGAACTTGAATCCCCAGCGGTGGAGGTTGCAGATGGTGCAAGTGCCAGGCAGGTCACACACAGCTTTAATAATAATTTTTTTTTATTTCGTAAGTATTCACTCTCCACCTAAAAAATTTGTAGCCTTGCTTGAGGGGCTTGGTCACCCTCTTCATTTGGGCTGCTGGACATTTTTTAATTTTTTTTGCTCTTTTGTCTCCTTTTTTTAGGTTTCAAAATGCCATCCATTCGCTATCGTAGATGCACAGGTGCTCTTAAAGGGAAAGTTAAATCCTTATTGGTTGTAACCTTAACCCCCCCACCACTGTGTTTTGATTGGCTGGGTGCATGATTCGCTATTTGATATGTGTTAGCTCACGCATGAGACCCGACTTCAAAAACACGTTTTTGTGTGCTATTGCGGCAGTTCTCTAATGCTGTCATTTTTGCTCTAGAGAAAGCCGCTGCGCACATATTTGCTAAATAGGGCCTGTGGAAGGGTGTGGGTATTCACTGACATGGGAGACAGAAGAGTGTATTTGACAACGCCGCACAGGTTTATTTATGACTTTTGTTTTTCTTTTGTCAGTGCGTTAGTTTAGCCCGCAGAGGGCGCTGTTGTCCGTGGCCTGAATACCAGCGATGGTAGTCAGGACCACAGAAATACCCACAGGAAAACAGACCCGCTGACGCACTCACAGGCACTCTCAAATAATAATAACAAAAGGCGAAATCAAAAATAGAAAATAAAACACAGTAATCAAAAACTACAAAGGAAAGGTGCTGCACTCGGCAGCGTTACCCCGACCGTCGCTACCCGCATGGCCCGGGTCCCCGTCCTACACTTTACCGCTCCCTCAGCCTGCTTCCTATACACTCTGCCCAAGGTTTCCCTGCTATCAACATATTTATTTTTCTTCTCTTTGGGATTCTTTTAGTTTTCTTTTCCGGCCGTTCTTGGTCCTGGAGCAAAGCTTCCGCTAGCTCATTGTTTCGTCGTACCTGGGCAGAGATTATTTGTTTATTTAGCAGACACCTTTATCCAAGGCGACTTACAGAGACTAGGGCACGTGAACTATGCACCAGCTGCAGAGTCACTTACAACTACGTCTCACCCGAAAGACGGAGCACAAGGAGGTTAAGTGACTTGCTCAGGGTCACACAATGAGTCAGTGGCTGAGGTGAGATTTGAACCGGGAACCTCCTGGTTACAAGCCCTTTTCTTTAACCACTGGACCACACAGCCTCCTGTTATTTTATAGGGCCAGCAATCCCCCCAATGCCCGCCTCTCAGCCACTCAGAGAGAGAGAAAGCCCACACACCCTCTTCCCCACCTCTCTGTGTCACTGCCATGACCGACCGGCGGATATTGCAAGGCTGCTGCCCTCTTCCTGCAGCACTATGAACGCACCAGAAGAGTCAGCACAGATCTCCCGCCTGGGCCCTATGAATATTGTTTCAGCTTTGTACCTTTATAATACAGTTAATCTATAACGATAAACCATGTTGAGTCTATAGATATAAAAAAGTAAGAAATTGTGAATTTTTACTAAAATATATATGTTCTTTTATTCATGAAATTCCTCATGCAAATTATGCATATTATTAATTTCAGTTTGGATGGGATTTTTTGCATATTAAAATGCCACACAAACCTACAATGAATATTGAAAGTACCTATACCAAACTGCCTTCATCAAGCAGGCTATGAATATTACACGAAGCCCACGATGGAGATGTGTAGATTGTACTGCAAATGTATACTGTTTTACAGCATATGGTACAGATTGTGTAGATCGGTGGATTCCACTTATCTTTTATGTGACAGATAATATTAGTTTAAGGCCTGTCAATGTTAAAAAGTAATACAGGGGAAAAAACAATGAGATAATGTAAATCTATATTAAAGAGGGGGGAAATAATTTGGTTGAATTATATTTGCACTGCAGCGCAAATGTTTCTGATCACATCAGCTAAACTAATCAACTGGATCTTCTGATTAGTACGCTGCAATTGGGACTAGTTTATTTAGTTCCTGGGGATTTTCTAGTCCCGAAGTTAGTCTGCTTGAACTAAAGTAAAGTACTGGTATGCTGCAATTGACCCAGGGAGATTTAAAAACAGAATGACAGTAGTCTAACCTAAATGTGTCAGGTATAGGGAACGTGTAGATTACACAAGGAAGATGTTTCCTCAAGGAAAATCCTGTCAAATGTAGCATCCAACATATTTAGCAATCCAAGAAACCTATTATAAATACTAAAATACTATTGAAATCTTATAAAAAACATAATTATATTTTTTGTAGGCATTGGCAATACTTACCCACCAGTTTGGGAATTATTCCCAAATTATGGATTTCAGGAAAGCCGATAAATTTCCAAGACTGCTTCATCATGTCCAGGTCTTGGTCTATCTCTACCTATTATGAAGAAGGTCAGCCTAATGATTCTGAATTTCCACTAATCCTGCCCAGAGGAAGTAGCCTGTTGCTGACGTGGTACACTTGCTTTTTTGACAAAGCGATTCTCTTCACCGACTCTGGCACTTTTATAACACACAATGGATTTTTGAAAATAGAGGAGATAAGAGTTGTTCTTGTTGGCATACCCCCCCCTGCATCAGGCTCCTTCACAGTAACTGATGCAGCATTCTTAGAAACTGGTATTCTTTTCCTGATAGAGGACCGTATCTACAAAAGGGAAAGTACTAGAGAGCTCTGGCAAGTCGGGGAAGCACAAAATATTCCAGCCAGCGGAGTGCAGGGTCTACAGTCCCGAACATCGTGCTCAACAAATAACTACCCAAGTATTGTGAGTCTCTCATACTCTAGACCAGGATATTTTTGTGTTGGGGGTCATTGTTAGTAGTTAATGAGAAAAGTTTCATCATGGTAATTAATTGTATAATTAAGCATTGAGAGGCCTTTAACCCTTTAGGGGTGTGATTATGTCATGTAAATACTTTGATGCGACATTTTAAATGTTTTTTAAATATTATTTTGTTGTTTTGTTTTATTTTCTTAGTGTGAATATGTGCCTCAATGTTGTTGAGAAAGTAGTTACTTTAAAATCATAAGACCTTTCGTTGCCTGTGCTGTGGTGGAGAAACTCGGGCTGCTACCATCAGAAATTTACTTTCAGTCTTTTTTGCACATGTACAGGACTAAAAATAATATCTGTGCATAAAATAGTTGAGACGTTGTTATACTAAAACAATAAATACTGCTGTGAGCAGAGAAATTTCAAAATCTAGTGTAACCAGCTGTACTGTTTTTTCTAGATCCAAATAAATGCTGGTTACTGTCCCACTGTAGCAGTTGTAGATATGTACATGTATTCAATGTAATTAGAATATATTTAGTTGTATGTGCATTTTTAATGATATTTGTAGAAGTCTTATGTATGAGTTATGGATGTATAGTTTTAGACATTTACGTTATAAATATAAAGATGTCCATCTTTTTCTCTCTTTTGTGTTAGAATGTTGAATTCAGCAAAGTGGCCGTGTGGACAGCAAATGAATTGTACCTGGGGAATGATAAAAATAAAACTAAGTTTGTGAAGAAGGCAGACTTGGCCCTGTTTACAAAGATTTTACGCTTACCATCAAACTATTCTGTAACAATAACTGCAGTAGCTTACGGGTCTCGTCCTCCAGAGTTGGGGGTTTTAGTTGAGGCCTGCTACGTTTGTGACTCTACTGACAAGAGACTGTTTCTAATCATTTATAACGAGGAGACAGATACTTGGATCCGGAGTGCCTTTTTAGCCAAGCTCAAACCTCACTCTGTGCCACAGGGCCCCTTTAAGATGAAGTTTATCCTGTCAGCGTGGCCTTCCCTATTGCTCTGGAACGATGAGCTCATGTTCTACAGCTACAAAAACAACAGTGAATATGGCAACCTACATATGTCGGGCTCCTCAAACCTCAGACTGTTATCTGGAGGCAGCAGGATCCACCAAGTCATTTTAGGTTGAGTATCTATTGTCTTGCAATTCTAGTTAATTTCAGCTTGTTGCATGAGACAAGTGAGACACAGTCCTCTGGTAATCCCCCCTGAAACAGTGAGATTTTCTGCTACAAATCTTTTTTTTTATTTTGAACAATTTGAATTTTCTTAATGTGTACATGTCACAAAGACGGCCGGAGTGGGTGGTGTCAGACCAGAAGCAGGGAATAAACAGACAGAGAGGTGTGGTTTGGTGGAGCTGAGCGAATGGTTTCGCTCAGCATTTAATAAACAGCACAGAAAATAAAAGGTTTTAACACAAAACACAGGACACGGCACTTACGCCAAAATAAAGAGACAAACAAAACGTACTAAACAGTGAACAGACAAACGAACAAACACGGTGAGTGAAAACAACTATCAATTTAATTTACTTTACTTTACTTTCTCCTTCTCTCTCTCCCGTTCTCCACTCACCGAACACCCAACCCCGAGTGAAAGAAATGTGCATCTATATATACTGTTGTGCTGGGATTCAATTACTAATTAATTATTCACTTGAATCCCAGCACGTGAATTAATTCTGTGCAACCCCATGCTCACATACTATACTTTAAATGCACGTGAAGTGATTTGTGCCCTCCTCGTGCCTAAATACAAATCTACATTTTTAAATACACGTGAAACACAGACCCGTTTATATCCCGTGTACCAATGACTATACACCAACATTAACACACGCACCATACATACAACACATAACAAACAAAATACACACAGGGGCGGGGCACATTGCCACAGTACAACATAAATAAATACAGTTATATTAACTATTTACAAAAAAGCAAAAGGGAATATTTATGTCAGAATAAAGTCCTAGTAGCAGTGGCAGTGGCTGACCAAGTGTAAGCACTGGTATTGCGCAACCTGGCTGTTGTTCGGTCCAGAAGAACATTGATTCAGAAGGAATGCAATCTAATGCAGCTCTGAGCTTGCTCAGGATTATCCCGACCTGAGATCTGAGAGAATAGAAACTATATATTTTAAGAATCTGCTTATCATAAGACAACTGTTGCAAACCTTTACTCAAACACACAGTATTGGGGGTAATGAAATTACCAGTGGGCACATACTGTAGGTTTATATTTTATTCATTGCAGAAATTCTACAATGCTCAGAGGCTTACCACATTTTAAGGTGGAAAAAACTAAAAACAATGATTTGCTAAATTGTGATAAAGTGTTTTAAACCAAAAAAAAGTTCTACTACAGTCAACAAAGTCCCACAAAAATGAATTTACACATAATGTATGATAATGTGTTTAAAAATATATGTAGACAATATTGAAATTAATCTCACTTTTTAGAATAAAACCCATTGTTTTCACACATACGTTAAAAACATTATAGGGTTGATGTCTGCTTAATTAGAGTCTGGGTTTTTAAACTCAAAAGGATGTCTCATGAATAAATATAGTTAATGGAGTACAGTAATAATAATATATCACGTTTTAGTGCATGCTCATTCGGGCCAGGAATGTCCTCTTAGTGCCGATTAGCACTACAATGCCCTCCAAAAGTGATGTTATTGCTTTAGTCTGAGAATTACTTTCCTTAGACCGTTTTCATATATATATACATATATATATATATATATCCCATATCTAGTAATGAATGTTTTTTTCCCTTATTGCAGACGATTCTTGGAATGTAGTGGTGAAGATGGCGAACAATGTTTTTTTTTACTGCAAGGCTGGCATGGATGAGCTCATCAGACTTCACAGTTGGGAAGAGAAAAGCACAAACATGATCTTTTACTTAAATAACAATGGACATCTGTTAGTCCTTAAGTTTAATGGGTCTAAACTTGAGCCACACAGATATCCTCTCGACATGGAGGTTAAGAGTTCCATATCCACAGTCTGCACCTACTTGACCTTCCAGCACAGCATGAACAAGCCCTGGTATTTCATTGATAAGGGAGAACAACTGGAATTTTGGGCTTTGATCATTTACCCAGAAAATATGGGTATGAATCTGCAGACATTCGGCTACAGACTAGACTTGCTTCAAATGAAAACCAGGACACAGTTTGAAAATGCTTACCAAATTTGTTCTAAAAACATGGTAAATATTATTGAAATTAAAAACACAATGTCCACTGACTTTAATTAAAATTGATTCTTAATTGGGCTTCAAAGGTTTACATAAATTAAGAATTGTGATATGGAGATTTGTGACGCATTGAGCATTTTGCCTAGGACTCAAATTCCTGTTTTTGGTTTTAACTACAAACACAGCTTAATTTATTTTTTCTTTCTCAGACAATAGCATTCCACCATGATCGTGACTACATCAACGCAGAGAAGTACACAGAACTCATGTAAGCCCAGGCTGCTTGTTTTACCCCACTCAAGCTGCTTTTTTACAAAATACCAATATATTGGTATCCCTGAATAAGACACCTTTAGATTTGCAAAATATCAGATGATGAGCATTGTTTTGCAGTGTGAAAATATTGCTGAAAGTAGAAGTGTGTTCTTAATATTTTCATTGTGACTGGCAAGACTGGTAAAATATGCTATATTCTACCTGTCATAAGCGTAATGGTTGCAGGAAAACATGTTGTCAAATTGTCAGTTGTAAATCAACTATAAACAATCAATCTGAATTGAAGTATGAAGGGGTTCTCTTTAATATCCTAGTGCATAAAACTGCTCTGACAAGACTACCCCTACACATCACAAATGTACAATTAAACAGTAATTACATTTAACTCTGAATGATTCTCCTACAGAGAGACTGCACTTCCCTTATATGTTTTACTTTAAGCAATGGAAATGTATATAAAGTAATTTATTTGTTAATTCAGAATGTGTTTTAATCATATATTTCCCTGCTTCTTCTGTTTTATCTCTTAATGCTTATGGAAATAATTCTACCTTTTGAGTTTTTGATAATGTTTAAAGCATTATGTCTAAAACTAATACAGTACTGCTAACTGTTCATGTTGTTTAACATTTAGCAGCCAAACAAGTGGCATTGCCACTTTTGAGATGGTGCCCAATGTACCTGGGAATACTTGCGACCTGCCAGCCGACAGGGTAAGTGCTATAGATAGAGAATGCATTTAACCCACTCCCTGCTAAGTCAATAGAATAAAATAGCAGACGGCTTTCATCCGCCTGCATACATTTAAACAAAATAATAATAATAATAATAATAATAATAATAATAATAATAATAATAATAATAATAATACAAAACATACATAAATAAATAATAAACAAAGGGGCAGGGCACTCCGCCACACATGCCCCCCCTTGTGCGCAGCACACATGGCCTTAAAAAGCCACCTCCCCCCTTAGTCCCCAAAATCCCGGTTCACAGTCCTGGCCCAGGAACAGGGGCAGCAACAGGCCAAAGGTGGCGGCCACGGTGGGAGGTCCTCCTCCCACCCCAACAGCTGTAGTAACCAGGCTGACCGTACACAGGCCGGCTCCTCCGGCCAAAGCAATCTTGCGGTCACCCGGCGGCCTGTGGGGGTGGTCTCCTGACCTTCCCCCCCCCACTCTCTGTAGCCGGCAGCTCCCTCTTCTGGGGCTCCGGCCACCGAATTTCCTGCAGCGAAAGTGCTGCGGGGGAAGGTGGTCTCCTGACCTCTCCCCCCATCTTCATAGCCGGCAGCTCTCTCTTCTGGGGATCCGGCCACCCAATTCCCTGCAACGAAACTGCTGCAGGGGGAGCTGGTCTCCTGACCTCCCCCCTCTTCTTCATGGCCGGCAGCTTCCCAGGCGAAGCGGAGCCGGTGACGACCCCAGGCGAAGCAGAGCCGGCAGCGACCCCAAGCAAAGCAGAGCCAACAGCGACCCCAGGCAAAGCAGAGCGGGCAGCGACCCCAGGCGAAGCAGAGCCGGCAGCGACCCCAGGTGAAGCAGAGCCGACAGCGACCCCAGGCGATGACACCAGCGGACCCTCGGGAGGTGACGGCACCAGCGGACCCTCGGGAGGCGACGGCAGCAGCGGACCCTCGGGAGGCGACGGCAGCAGCGGACCCTCGGGAGGCGACGGCAGCAGCGGACCCTCGGGAGGTGACGGCACCAGCGGACCCTCGGGAGGCGACGGCAGCAGCGGACCCTCGGGAGGCGACGGCACCAGCGGACCCTCGGGAGGCGACGGCAGCAGCGGACCCTCGGGAGGCGACGGCAGCAGCGGACCCTCGGGAGGCGACGGCAGCAGCGGACCCTCGGGAGGCGACGGCACCAGCGGACCCTCGGGAGGTGACGGCACCAGCGGACCCTCGGGAGGCGACGGCAGCAGCGGACCATCGGGAGGCGACGGCAGCAGCGGACCCTCGGGAGGCGACGGCAGCAGCGGACCCTCGGGAGGCGACGGCAGCAACGGACCCTCGGGAGGCAAACTCGGGAGGGGAGCCCCTGGCCATAGAGGCGGCAGCGGGAGCTCCACTTCTCCCTCGTACCCTGCAACCGGTGGCTCCACAGCGGAGCAGCAGGCAACCCCAGGCGATGCGGAGCAGCAGGCAACCTCAGGCGATGCATGGCAGGCATCCTTGGGCGGTGCGAGGCAGGCATCCTTGGGCGGAGCGAGGCAGGCATCCTTGGGCGGAGCGAGGCAGGGCAGGAGCAGTCCTTCCCATGGCTGGTGGAGGTGGGAGTGGTAAGCCGTCCTCCCATGTTGGTGGAGGCGGAACAAGGAGGTGTTCACCCTCTGCTGGTGGAGGAGGAAGAGGCAGAGGCAGCTCCTGCTGCTCTGCTCCTAGCGGTGGAAGTGGCGGAGGCAGAGGCAGCTCCTGCTGCTCTGCTCCTGGCGGTGGCAGAGGCAGAGGCAGCTCCTGCTACTCTGCTCCTAGCGGTGGTGGTGGCGGAGGCAGAGGCAGCTCCTGCTGCTCTGCTCCTGGCAGTGGCAGAGGCAGAGGCAGCTCCTGCTGCTCTGCTGGTGGAAGTGGTCGAGGTGGGGACAGCAGGCATTCTTCCTCCGCTGCTGGAGACCTGGGTTTTGGACCTGTTGGCCTCCGCCTCTTGGGCTGTGGCCGCACGAGCTCCCCCCTTCTGGGCGCTGGATGCACGGGCTCCCCCCTTCTGGGCGCTGGATGCACGGGCTCCCCCCTTCTGGGCGCTGGATGCACGGGCTCCCCCCTTCTGGGCGCTGGATGCATGGGCTCCCCCCTTCTGGACGCTGGATGCACGGGCTCCCCCCTTTCTGGGCGCTAGTTCCCTCTCTTCATACTGTGTGGGGCATAGGGCCACCGTGTGCCCACCGCCGGGGCACAACTCCATCGTGAGGTTCTTTAAGAAAACCTCCCAACCGCCATCCCCGACCTGCTCCTGCTGTTGCTGCGGTTGCTGTTGCTGCTGCAGCTTCTTATGCCCCTTTCTTCCCATTTCTTTGTTCTTTTTTTTTTCAAACACAAAAACACTTTTTTTTCGAAAAAAACAAACAAAAAAAACACCCTTTGCTTTCCTGGTCCAGCTCCTGGAGGCGTTGTTTATCTCACGCAGGACACCATATGTGACCGAGTTGTTGAGTGGTGTGTGGGTGGTGACGTCACGGACCAGGAACAGAAACCAAAACAAGGAATGGCGGTGCCAAACTGAAGCTCAACGGCGCTCAGTGTTTTTATTAAATAATAAAACAAACAAAAGATTTAAACAAACACAAAATGAAAATGCACGCAGGCCCAACAAAACCAAGAGTTAACCCACTCCCTGCTAAGTCAATACAATAAAATAGCAGACGGCTTTCATCCGCCTGCATACATTTAAACAACAATAATAATAATAATAATAATAATAATACAAAACATACATAAATAAATAATAAACAAAGGGGCTCCGCCACACCAATTCATGACATTTTTTGTGTTTTCCTGTATTTTCTCTATATTTTTATGACACCACCTGCTTTAAAAAATCATACCTGAGACATCACAATCGCTCCCCTACATCAGTTATTTAACAGTATTCTCTGCATCAACCTTTTTCTTCTTTTTAATGATAAAGGTTGCTGATAAAGGGACATCATGAATGGAAACAAATATTGTTGGATTTTATAAATGTGTATATTAACAATAAAGCAATACCGGTATGTATAGAGATATCCTTCTAAGATGAATAAAAAATGTATACAACGAACAATCATTCAATATTATGTTTATTGCACAAGAATTTTTTTTAAAATAAATAACTGTGAACAGGTGGCTGTAGGGGTGACATCAGGCCAGGAAATGGAAACCAAAACACACAGCAACTGCGGGCGATACTGAGATGCTGCTGCGCTCAGTGTTTTATTAACACACAGAAAATAAAAGGTTGAACTAAACAGCACACAGCACTTCAGGCCAAAATAGACAAACAAAACAGACTAACACTAAACAAACAGTGGACTAACAGACAAACACAGTGAGTCAGAACAAACAAATATCGTGCTGGTCCTTCCAGCACAAAATAGCAATTGTATTAATTATCTTATTTATCCTTTTAATTAATTCTCCTCTCCAAGCCCGTTCTCCACTCACCGAACACACAACCCTGAGTGAGTAAAACGTGCATCTATATATACTGTTGTGCCGGGATTCAATTACTAATTAATTATTCACTTGAATCCCAGGACGTGAACTAATTTGTGCAGTCCCGTGCACACATACTATTGCATACTTTAAATGCACGTGAAGTGTTTGTGCAATCCCCGTACCTAAATACAACATATATTTTAAATCACTCATGCTACACAGACCCATTTATATCCCGTGCACCAATACCTATACACCAACATTAACACACCACACGCAACACAGCACATAACACACACATGAGCACTGCCACAATAGCAAAAACATTTTTTTTTCTATTTTAAATCAATTAATTCAGGGATTATTTTACATAAACCCTGCCGGGGCTCGTGGTTTACTAGGACATCCTCCAGTCAGAAATAAAAACTGTATACCATGAACAATCATTCCATATTCTGTTTATACCACAAGTATATTTTCAAAATAAATAGCAAATCTTTTTTTTTTTTTTTTTTTTTTTTTTTTTTTTTAAATAAAATCAATAAATACAGGGATTATTTTACCTGGCAGATCTTTAATTTTCAACAGACTATGCTTCCATACAGATTCATTTCGAACCCTGTTTATGGCCTTGTGACTTGAGTGGTGTGGTAATGAAGAGAATGTCCAGACAGTACTTGAGTGAAAAACGTTTGTGTTAATTAACAAGACTGTAGCAGGGCGGTAGAGTCCTGTACATTGATTTGTTTATTTATTTTTAGAACAGGGTTTCCCCCTCCGCCCCTTGTGTTATTTTGTATTTGTTTATTATGATTTATTTATTGTATTTGTGACGGCATACCAACGTGTTATTGTGTTTTATATTTGTCGGCGAAGTGCCGTATGTTTTGTTATTGTTTTGTTTATAAATATGACGGCGTAGCCGATTTGTTTTGTTTAGTAGCATGGATGGGTAGCCCCATCCACAGCAGTTTAAAAACCTCGTGCAGAAGGTGGCCATCTCCCGAATTAATTAAGTGATTAATTTGTTGCTAAATCGGGAGATGGTCACCTGCATAAAAGCCTGCAGCTCGCTGCACTCAAGGTTGGTTTATGAGGAGTGAGAGTGGAGAGAGCGAGGAGAGAGAAAACAAACTTTAAAATATACAGGAACAGTGACAGCGACTGCCCAGCCTGACCTGTATTTATATTTTGTGTTCGTGATTTGTGTTATTTAAAATATTTATTTTGCTCCGCGAGCACAGTGTGTTTTTGTTTAAACCTTTTATTTATTTTTGTTATTTAAAAATAAAACGGCAAACGCCGCCTTTAACTGCAGTACTTGGTGTCAGTGTTTTTAGTTCCTGCTTCTGACCTGACGTCACTGCCCAGCCATCCTGTCACAAAGACAAACAATCAAAACAAACAGTGCTTCACCTTGTTATTGTCATTCAGTGTAAGGGGCTGTACTCACGTAGCTGCGTCCCCTTTGTACTACCAAACTCCTCCCTGTGATCAGCCCAGCTCCACGGTCTATCCAATCACTGCATGCCCCATGGCTGACCACAATGGAGTTGTTTAGTAAACTTGCAACTACGCGCTACCTCCAAAAATGTCCGACTTCAGGTTTCCACCTACCATCGAGTCGCCCCGTCTATGGGAAAGCATACCACCAACCTTGCACAGCGCTCTTTCTGGTCGGGAGGAAGATTTGCAGCTCAGATTCCTTCTCTCTCTGTCACAGGCCTCTTCACAACCATCTTTTGAACCAAGCTTGAGCATTTGAAACTAGTCCCTGTAAGCATGTGGAATAACAAAAATGTATCCCACATTAGATATACCCACACTTGTGGTATAAAATAGAGTCATAGGACTACGAGTGAATACTTGCAGCATGTCACCAGACCTAGGCTTTCAGCCTTGATCCGTTCACTTCTACATTTGCCGATATTTACCTCATACACCTCATGAAATCCCCTGTGAGGGGGATATAGTGGAGTCCTGTGCTTTACCATGCTCTCAGTATCCCTTACCATTCTGCACTACACTTTGCTATGCTTTTAGTGTAATACACCACAGCAAACTTTTCTAAATGTAACAGGTAGCCCACAGGGGGAGGGGACGTGCACTCCTAAAATAGCATTTTTGATTAATACCATTAATGGCAGGTGATAGTTGTAATACAGACTAAGCCACTCCTCTTTAGTGATAAATAGAGGTGACAGATTCTGAAACATTGGAATAATACCAAACACTGTACAAGTTAAACCGAAATAAAGTAGTTCAACACACAGATACTTGTGCTTGGAAGATCAGATTGACAATCACCACACGTGCAGGAAGTCTGTCACACCAAAAGTTTGTTTCAAATCGAAGTACTGTGCGTTTTATTGAAAATACAGCTGTAAGAGAACATTTGAAAAGTTGCAACATTTGCAACTTGAAATCTGCATGTCCCATTCTGATCACAAGCATTTGTAAACCACAAAAGAAAGGCGTCAACATCAGGGTATTGTGCAAATCGGAAACATTGGTGATTTGCATCCAGTTCACTTTTTTTAAGCATGTATTATTGAATCCCGTTTTTTTACAATGGTTGACAAAATGTTTGTGGGAATGTTGAAGTCTGTAGCAACATCTGTGTGGAGTAGTGGTTAGGGCTCTGGACTCTTGACCGGAGGGTCATGGGTTCAATCCCAGGTGGGGGACACTGCTGCTGTACCCTTGAGCAAGGTACTTTACCTAGATTGCTCCAGTAAAAACCCAACTGTATAAATGGGTAATTGTATGTAAAAATAATGTGATATCTTGTAACAATTGTAAGTCGCCCTCGATAAGGGCGTCTGCTAATAAATAAATAATAATAATAACATCTTTCTTTTTCTTGTACAGTGATGCATTATCCACCACAACTCTCGTCTGCAACAATAGTGCACGTTTTTGCGTCGAAATGCAGGATTAGTAGTCCACAAATAGCACTAAGATACAGTACAGTAGAAAGTTAATACATTTCCCAATATCCTTTACACAGCTGTTCGAATTAGGGCATTTAGTTTGATTCACATTTTTCTTCCCTAGGTCTCCAAAATAATTTGCACTAACAGGAAATTTGTGTTAAGTGAATTTGTATTATAAGAAGTAATTAGAGTGTTATTGATCAGAAAATATTTTTAAATGGTTTGCAATTCTGGTGTGCCACTTCAGAATTGCAAACCACTACTAAATGTAATGCAATTAATGAATATTAATTAAGCGAATACCTTTTTTGGTTTGATTAACAGGTAGTACATATACATGTTGGTTGTAATCCAAAAAGAAACATCCGTGTTCATAGGTAAGTAGTTTAAGTATTGAGTATTATATCACTGGTATGCATATTTTCTACCTGGGCGTGGCATTGTAAAATGTTTAACAACTTGGACTGGACCCCACTTGTTTAGTTCAATTTGTCTATAATTTGTTTACAAAAACTTAACATATGTACGTGTCAGTCTTCCTCTCTGATTGGCTGAAAAATCCTCAGTAGTCTATTATAATATTATTATAGCATTTTTAGCAGCACTGTGATTCTTTTTTTTAGACCTTGGGGATTGCCTTGCAAAATTATGAATTTTACAAATTATACTATTCCGGGGTAAGTAAGAATTGGAAAATTTTATTCACAATACAAATTATTTCTTAAAAGTATGGAAGCAGAGGAATATTATTCTTATTTCTTTCAGGTCTGTACTCCAGATTCCTACAGAACAAGATTTAGTAAGTCAGTAAAAGTTGTTTTTTTCACTGCAGTTCCTCTAAAAGTTATTATATTTAGTTTATTTTTAAGTATTTACACTATTTTCTCGTTTGCTGTCAGATCTTTAACTCTCCATAAGTGTAATAATTGTGCTGACACGGAAGGCAGAAAGGGGTGCAAATGCATCCCACATACATAAACGCGGTTACCATAATTTTAACCAAAAGGACACAAAACTATTTTATATTATTTAAACAGTTTTGTATTGAATAGACGCTGTTTTAAAGTGCTAGGCATTTTTTAAATATATTTTTTATTTATTAAAAAAAAACATGCTGTTAACAGTAAATGTCTTTTAAAATTGCACAAACATATACTACAAAAATATCTATTATATTGTACTTGGAAACTCAACCTGTACAAAATTTGGTGAAAATGTTTTTTGTCATACTTGTTCTCAATATGTCGCATAAAAAACAACAAAAAACACTGCACAAAGAGTATTTGCATAGGTAACAAAAAAAAAGATTTTAATCCCCTGAAAAAAACCTATCCCCTGAAGAATGCCTATCCAAATAGCACCGATATTGAAGTTTCAAAGTCCTGTAGATAGCCTGTCATGGCAAATTTCACTTAGTTTGTTAATGTATTTTTATAGAGGGGGGATGAAATTAGGCAGGGGGGTGAAATTTGCCTTGACAAGGGCACATTTACTCAGAATTGCCTCTCTCAGGCATTGTTAACAGGGGCCACGTAATAAAATAATATGTTTTCAATAATGCATCAATCAAATACAGTGGTGTACATTAATGTATTGTACACATATAGATGTACATTTTCTTAAAAACGATTAAACAACTAAATATTTAGGGGTAAATCAATCGTTTTAAAACCAATACAGTAGTCTCAACGTATAGGAACACTTCGGCTTATGGAACACCCTTGTGGTGAAACTGAATTTTCCCATTCTAAATGCTCTGCCTAAAGGAACAGGAACTTCGCTTAAAATAATACATTTTTGGCACCATTAGCAATTCGTTGCTAACCGATTTAAAAACTGATACAGTACTGTTTTGTGACCTGTTAACTCATCATCCTCAAACTCAATTTCAAATGGTTTATTCAATCTTTTCAAAACTGACTTGTAATCACAAGAGTAATCTAGAGCTGCTGCTGCTGCATTTTGCGGTGCTGTGTTAATAACCATTGTGCTCAAATTCATTCTCATATTGATAATGACTGTGCGATTTTGTTTATTAACATTAGTTATTCTAGTTTATTAACAAACACTTGCCTATTGCATTTCTCTTAATTATTCTGTTAATAACATATGTTGTTGCATGTGCATCATGACATAAGTAATAAATACATTTGTATTTATACAGTAGATTCATATCGTGATTGGCCTTGGCATATTGTGTCCGTGGTCAACTCTGTCTTAGAGAACACTTAGCCAGAGACTACTGTACACAATTTTTACATCTCCCCCATCTCTCTCAACAATCTATTCTGCCAGTTAGGACGATCTGTGATCAATGCTGCCCAGATAAATTTTCGGGCCCGACACCGGCATAAATATTTCCTCTCATGTGTAAAATAAAAATTACCCCCCCCCCACCCCTTGGAAGGTAAGAGGTGTAAATGCACCCCAAAAATGTACTACATACACCTTGAAGAACGAACTCCCATTTTGTGAATCAGACAAGGACGTGCTTGGTATCAAAATAAAGGTAAGCGATTAGTATTTTAATCACAGTAAGGATATCCTTTGATCTTCAAAGAGTTACAAGATATGTTCATTTGTACATGCTGGGGTGCATTTGTGCCCCTTGTCACAGACGAAGGGTTAAAACTCTTATACAATACTGCACCAATAATATGTACACTGTAATGGTAGTAACCTTAACTGAAGAAATAGGAGCACACTGAAAAAAGCATGTGCAGCAATAGTCACAGGGTGCTAAAGGCTCAAATAAATGTTCAAAATTAAATAATCAAACGCCAAGCACTCACCAAATGTCAGCTATCAAGCTTGTATCTTTATTATTAAAAAATCATTTTTATAGAAACTGTAGAAGAAGAGAATTCAGGCTCATGCAGATGCATTGCAACCACTGGCCTTCGTCAGTGCAATACAAACATTTAAAAAAACACACACACCGGACAGACATTTAAAGTGTCTTAGACACGAATTGTTCAATTAACTTTCAATTATACAATAACATCCATAAATTAAGTATAACAAGCAATTTCAGTCTATGTTGTGCTGTAGGTCCAAAACAGTTACAATATCTATTCAAGCATATTAAAAAACAAACAAAAAAAATAAAACAATATTGTAAAATGTTGAATGACTACAAACTAGCCAATAGATCCATAACAGAAAGCAAGATGTTACTCTCATGGATAAAGAAATTACTTTAAAAATTACAAAAACGGTGAGAACCACAGTTCCTCATTCATACCACCATTCCGTTTGTAAAGTATGTATCCAAGAGGCTTCCCTTTGCAATAAAAGTTTATTACGATCTCCACCCAGACGTGGGGTATTAACAAATTCAGTCCCCATGAATCTGAGTGCAAACACTATGTTGTTGTTCATTAAAATGTCTAGCTACAGGTGATCGTAAGTCCTTATTTCTAATAGCGCTTTTGTGTTCACTTATACGTGTTTTCAATTCCTTAATGGTCTTGCCCACATAGCAAAGACCACAAGGGCATTTCAACAAATAGACTACAAAAAAAATAATAGTCTATTTGTTGAAATAACCTTAACTACCATTACAGCATTTGACTCATCCTGGTCAAAGCCTGGAGCCACTAGATCTGCAATTAGAATGCATCCCTTTAATATACAAAGCTTTATTAATAAAAATGTGGCGTAATCCAGTTTATAAATTATATATGTTTTTACTTTTCTAGGTGGTTGACTATGATTGGGAAAAATATGGCTGTCTGTTTAATATATATTACACTCAGCCTTTTCTGCCTTCCTTAGACTTGTAAGTAAAAACAAACCCATTTTTATGCTAATAATAATAATAATAATAATAATAATAATAATAATAATAATGCAAGTGAACACTGAAGACAACAATTTTGACTTTTGTTTTACCAAAACTTAGTTTATTCTAGTATTACTGAGATATAGGGCCCGATTTTGATGACGGGGCAAACCTCTAAGGCTAGGGCAAAACATGTTTGCCCCTGATTTTGATGAAAAAACTGGAGCAAGCTGCATTTGCTCTGTAATGCGATTTTGGTTACATGCTTTGCCCCATCTTTTTCTGTCTCTGTTAGTGCTGGTGGACCATCTATATTGGTTAATATAGACATGACTGTGCAGTATGATATAGGCTAACTATTGTCCCTATGTGTTCATATAGTGTCAGCATTTGGCTTCGGGTAATATAATCCCTTGTCAGACACTATATTTTTGGTATATCTATATATATATATAGAGATATAGATATAGATATATAGATATATAGATATATGTACAGTATAGCGACCCAAACCGCAATAAACAATCACACAATATGGATAGATTCTGATTCTAATGTCTTTTAAGGTTCAATACAACACACACCAAGTTTGAAATTAGAGACGTTATATGTGACACTGGCTATATCATTCTTAATTACATTTAACATATCATAAAAAATCTAGTTGTGATGTAATGCCCCCTTCTGTGCAGGCGCAGTACGTCAGTTTCAGGATCAATTACGATGCTGGTAAATAATGGAGTAAGAAGTCTCTATTGTAGAGCTAAAACATTAGTGGTGCACTTTTATTTGAGATCACAGTGTTAGGACACTGGCCTTTTTTAGAAAATAAAGAAAACAACAACACTACCTAATAAGCAGGTCCTGCAAAACAAACTCAACCAATATTTGCCCTTTTCAGTATTTAACAGTTTTTAGAAAACCATTTGTATGCCAAAAAAAACCAAGTCCCCTCACCACCTCTTTGTTGAGGCTAATCAACAGGTTTATATACAACGTTGAGGACAGAAAGGCTATGAGTGTTTAACAAACCTGTTAAAGGAATATTCCACATCAATCTAGCCCTCTACTCTCAAAAACTATGGCTTTGATGCCAAAAGCCCCATCTTAATTGTGGGCAGCAGGCCATCTCAAGTCTATTAAGGTCCTAATGCCTGTCTGTATAGTTCTGTATGAAAGTCCATTACATTTGTACAACACAACTTTGACAGGAAGTAATGTTTCTTTACTCTTCCTAAAAAAATCCAATAATTAATTTCTGTGCTGTACATTTAGATATGACGGTGATGTCTTTCTGAAAAGTGTGGATGCAAATTTCATAATTTGGGAACAACATGGTCGGACAGACTTCTCATATAATGCTTCGATGGAGGAGGTATCATTATTTGTTTTGGTCTGTCATTTTTTGTTGAAATATTTCTGCACTTATTATTTGACTGATTCCTTGTTTTATTCATTATTTAAATAGTTGGAATGTTGAATCTGAAGTTTAATTCTATTTATTTGCCTCAATCACCACTCCAGCTTTTCCAATCTCTGGAGAACTAGTTGCTGCCATTCATGAAACAACATCTTAATTCATATTGTAAGGCATCTATTCATTATATTTGACTCACAGTGTTTCATTAAAGAATACACATGACAAGTCGAATCCTTGTCTTGCTGAATTTGCCATTTTAGCTAGAGGCCCACAGGGCAAAGGAGGAAATTTAGCTTGGGGTAGTTCACAGCACTGTTTCAGCAACACCTACTGGCTAGGGGAGACTTTTGATCATGTTCAAGACAGACTAGGACATAAAAATAGAATAACACATAAGAAAAGATCATTCATAACTACCTCTACTGCCTTAAAATATTGATCAATGAAAAAAGTAACACCATCTTAAGATTTTTTATGAATAGGTTGTCAGCTCAGTCATCTCAAAACCTTTTTAATGAGTGAATGGCAGGATGTTTTGGAACTGGGTCCTGTCATATACTGTATCCCACATGACAACATCACAATGACCTTTAGAAAACAGTTACATTGCAAGGATGCACTTCCTATGGTCATTCATAAAGTATATTTTCACAATTACAAATAACAAATTGACTTGCTTTGCTGCTTTATTAATTGTTCAGACCTACTATGTGCTGATTTTTCCACAGGCTTACTGTTTGCGTGAAGCACAAACCTGGAAGTCCATGATTGCAATGAGCAGCAATTTGTCAAAGAAATCGATAGGCGAAGCTTGGGGACCAAATGTAAGGATAAATACTGTTACAAAGCCAGTGCTATATGTAAAACAAGGGGTTTGAGGTGAATTAAGGATTATCCTATTCTGACATCTGAAATGTAGGCTTAAGGTTTGAACTACTATATAAACAACTTGTTCATAACTAATTGGCGTTCCTACCCATCCTAGAATATTTGTAAGTAACTGGGGAAAAAAACAATCAATGTTAACTTGAGTTATGTATCTCACACATGGGTTGCCACCACCTTAATCCAACACCCAAGCCAAACCACTAAAGGTGATGCAAAAACAAACAAAAAATGTATCTGGCTCAATATAAGATCTTTCTGCAAGATCAGCAGGAGATGATTATTGTTTGTGTTTTTCAGAATTACAGAACCTGTTTTGAGGTGACACCTGGAATTTTTGGGGACCTGGGACAGCCCTATGAAATCCTGAACAGAAGCGGCAACAATTTCATTACCTGGTCACAGGAGCAGAGTGGCATTTATGTCTTCAATGTGAAGATTCTGGATCCTAACTTCAGGTTATTTCCCCTTGTATACATAGCCAAAAAGACAGATTTGATAGTTTTGTGAATATCCATTTTATTCATTTAAAAAAGTAAGTAGTTTCAAATAATATTTTAAACAGGTTTTAGAAAGTTGCTGCTATGTGAACCTTGATTTCCATTACACGAGAGTAGATGTTAAAACTTCATGCTGATTTGAACTCGGCTCTCGCCAAGATAAGCACCAAAATTATGTTTCCTAGTACAGTAATTTGTGAGTAAAACTGCGAGTAGAAATGCCTCGGATGAGCTGCTTCCAAAAAGCAAAATGTGTTGTATTTTATTGGGATTCATTAGTTTGGTTCTCAGTCAGATAAGAGAATTACCACTATACTATGAGTTATTAAGGCTTACTGTTATTGTACATGACAAGTGAGTTTTTATACCTTTCGGACAAGTACAAACAAAATTGCCACATGAATGTTTCTAAATAAATGTTTGTCAGCATTGATTAAATTTAAAGCAAGCACTGCTATTGGAATCTGTTGGGTCTGGCAGTACTTTTGTGTTGGATTAAACAACTCATTTCTAGTCATTGCAGTAACACCAGGGGCCCTTTAGATGGTGGACTTTAGCTTAAGTTGAAGTACAGTAGTGTTCTGGTAAACTCAAAATAGAAACCGTGGTCTGGTGGAAAAATGTTGTGGAACCTTATGTATGTTGCTTTTTTAGTTGTTTAGGTAGGTTATCATATGTGCAACGTCTGACTTACGGTTTCACTGCAACACAGAGTTCGGCCATCTCAGAGACGGCGCAATACTAACTTTCTTGGTTGGGAGGCAGATGTACAGCTCGGATTCCTTCTTGCATTTTGGTGATCTTTCCCTGCACAAGTCTTCCGTCTGTCTGCACCTGAACATCGGATATCGTGAGCCAACCGCTTGATCTTGTTTTGAAAATGCTTTGGAACAAGTAATTGCATTACAAGCTGTCCTGTGCCTGAGGCTTGGGCTACCCTATACAGTAGATGCCCGGTTATCACATAATACGGAGGAGGTACTATCAGCCGACTGTCATCACCTTCCCCTCGATAGACCAAACCTGCTCCCAGAGGTTGACGAGGGTGGGGTCATTTTTCTGCTGCCACTTCAAGTCAATCTCCCGGTCCCAGAATTTCGGGATATCGAGCAAGGCTATAGTAGCCTCATCACTGGGAGCCTCTGTAACCTGGCCCGCCAGTCACACTGAATACCAACCGCTTTTCCCTTGCATTTAACAGACAGAGAGGACTGTCCCACCAGAACCCAGCCTTGTCTCATTGAGAGTCCCTCCCATTTATCCGCCCTTTGCTCCTTCTTTGTTTTTCTTGGGTGGAAACGAGTGGGGAATAGATTGGCCTGCAGCAAGAAAATATGACCAATTGCTTTCCCTGCTGCCCCACCTCTTTAGTGACAATATTATTAAAGTGCGGCCAGTCTCAACCCAATACAACTGGATGTGGTAACTTTTTTGCTACCGCTACTGTAGGAACAATTCAATAATTGATAATTTAATGTTTATCTGGGTTGATTAGTTCTCTTACTAACAATATTTCATTGACGTGTTTCAAAGATTGAGGATTTACTATGAACACACATTCACGCGCAGACACAAGGAATGTTCAATTAATAGTAGTATTTTATAAAGCACACAATTAATAAACAGAAATCAGAAAAGTCAGAAAGTACATCTCTTAGTCTAAGCACAAAACACAATTAAAAAATCTCACTGCACCCATGCTGGCTAGCAGGCAATTGAAATATGACACCACCTGTCTCCTCACACACAAACTGCAGCTCTTGAGCAAGCTGTGACATAGTAGCTTGCTCACACACACAAGCCCACATACAATCACAGCTTCAGACTGAAACAATGTAGACAATCTTAGACTATATCACATTAACCTTTTACAGTCCATTTATTAAGTGCGTGTCAGGCGTGTCAGGTCCAGTTTATTTTCACACGGCGCAGTTAATTTTAGACGCGCTGTTTAAAAGTATTTTTTTTCCACAGTCAAACGGGTTTAAAAGGCCCTGCATATCAACAAAGCACTCACTAGGCATCTCCAGCCCCGCCCCACCCTTTCATTCGCTATAGCTTTCACATATGCTAAGAAATAAATAATAATAATAATAATAATAATAATAATAGTCGTACATACCGATCAATCATCTCCTGATCACTCGTTTTATCACCAAACGCCTCAATAATGTGATCCAAGTCATTATTTTATTACTATAACATCTCAAAAAACCTCTGCAAATGTCCGTGATGTTCTCTGAGCGCTGATGCAATATCAGCCAGCCTGTTTCCTTATGACCGCCCATATGGGATGCCAGGGGCAAGTATGATGATTCATGAGATACGCCTTTTTTTCCGGCTTGTCTCGGTTCCTGTCACTCCCACTCGGCCATTGAATGGTTTTCTCGTCTTTTTCCGGAGAAAAAACGACTATAAAAAATGTTTTTGCTTCTTTTTGATGATGTTGGACCAGGTCCGACAGGACCGCAAAGGGTTAAGCTTATTAATGGTGTCTAGATTAAGTATATGGCAAGTTTACTTTTAAAGAAATTCTTCATACAAGAATATGAGGTAGATTACTTATAGTTACTTCATCAAGTTTCACTAAAAGTTATTTCACACACAAAGTGTGCAAACAAAATAATTAACAGCTCAATTCTATGTGAATGTGTTCCTTGGAACGGTTCTTTGAAGTTTAGATTTTTGGTCTGCTGGTTTGGAAACTCAATCTGTTGAAGAGTCCAGTACAAAAACGCTCCTCTCCGCAAAAAAGTCTTCAATCCGACATTGGATCAAACTCAGCAACAATACTTTCAATTCTCGATAGAATCAACAAACAGCTGCCTCGGTATAGGATCCACAACAGCGCCCGTCCGCTCTGTCCTCTTCGCTGAATCTTTTAGCTACACAGGTAGCAGGGCAGTTTCTTTTGGATACTGTGGTTTTAGGTGTACAACAGACCCAGACTGGTTTGTCTGATAACAGTCGCTGTATGTTTTACGGCAGTCCTCCAGCCAGGCCTCAGTCTTGTTGCTTGTGGTCGTTGACTCACTTGCAGCTTGCTTCCTCGTCTTGGGTCTGTTTTCAGGCAGAGTCCCGTCTTGATTCAGTTTTTAGGCAGAGTCCCGGAGTTACAGCTTTGCTTAGCAGAGTGACAGCACCTTGTTTAACATTTGATGTGGAGCGCAAAATGTTTAGTTTTGCTTGGATATGTATAGTCTTTTTCAGTCTGCTAAATAGCAACTTTCATGAAATAATTTGTGTATCTTGCCTTTTTTTTAAAACTCACAGTCCTTTGATGTTTTAATGTCCTTTTCCACTGGGACATCACTAATTTATGTCTTCCTTGGGTCAAAACGATTGTTGTTGCACGTGTGAATTATCTGTACATAATTCAACTGTCCGCTCAGCCTAATCCAGTTCAGGCGTGGTCCTCTAATCAGTAGGTCACATAGTTCAGTATGTCTGCCAGGAACCAAGGGGCCCTTTTTCTTAAGACACAGCAGTTCGCTCTTTTTCCTAAGACACAACAGTTTGCTTTTTTTCTAAAACACAGCAGTTTAATTAATTAGTCCAGTTATATAATTAATACACGTTCATGTATTATCATATTCAGGGAATATGTCCCACACTACGGTTACAGGATACATGGATACAGGAGATGGTTGCAGTTCCCTGGGCCTTCCAAGACATACCTTCCAAGAGAGCAGCTTCAATCAAAGTGAGACCACATCCTGAGTCCACTAATGCTTGGGACTTACCTTGCTCCGGCGGCCAATAGAGGGAGGCCAGGTCCCATTCCATAGCCGCAGGACAGTTGCATTGTGACCAACCTCGTGGCACTGGTAACAGGTTGGGGGGAAGGACGCTCACGGAGCCTGCTTGTCCCGTTGCCTGCTGGGCTGCAGGGAGGGGACCTCTGTTCTGCCCCAGCCGGGGGCCAGCTTCGACCTCCATGAGTGGGAGGAAGGCTACCCATTGGGTCTCTGGGTGGTCGAGGTGCTCTGTACAGTGGGGAGGCGGGTGAGTGTAGCCCGGAAGGCCGGCAGGAAAGAGGCCCTCGGTGGTGGGGCGGCTGGCTTGGTGGCCAGGACGATTGATGGACGCTTGGCAGACGGGATAAGTAGTTGCGCTGGCTGTGAATTCTCAAACGCCTCTGACAGTTTTATAGCCTCCTCCAGCATGGTGGGCCACCTGGTCCCTCAAATATTGCGGCACCACGCGGGGCCTGGTTCTTTGGGGTCGCTGGTAATTACGGAACCAGCGATGGTAGGCGTCCTCCGTTATGTCAAGATGCTGGAGGATGGCCTGCTTGATCAGATGTAGTCCAGGGCGGCCTCATGTGCCATCACCCAGTAGGCTGCTTGGACCTCCCCGATCAAGTTGGGGCCCAGCTAGATGGCCCACAGCTCCCGGGGCCAGCGGGACGCTGCCGCTAGCCGCTCAAAAGCGATCAGGTAGGCCTCGGGTTCGTCCTCCAGCATCATCTTGGTCACCCGCAGTTTGGGAAGGACTACTGCGGGATCTGCCAGTGGTTCCCTCCCAGGTACAGCCAGGAGCAGGGCGCCCAGCCGATCCACCAGGCCTGGGCGTATGTCTCTCGCTGCTCTGCCTGCCATCAGGCCTCCCATTCCGTCTCCCTGGCTTCTCTCCCCCTCTCCTCTTCATCTCGGCGCTGGTCCTGCACTGCCAGGAGCGCCGCTATCATGTTGGGGTACACCATGTGTAAGGAAGTGAGTGGTGACGTGCAGGAAGTGAATGTACACACAATGTTCAAAATAATACAGTCACCCCTGCTACTAACGATGGTATCGGAGGGAAGAAAAAGACAACAGCCTTGAAACAAAACAACCCAATAATGAATCCAGCACATCGGTGCCACCCTGATCCCTCGGTGCACGCAACTCTGCTTTCAATACCGGGGTTGTAGTGCGGAGCTGTGCAGTGCTGTGCTCTTGGTCCTCTTGCAGTCAGTGTAGCTGCAGCTCCCGTTTCAATCCTCTGCAACGAAACAAAAACAAAACCAAAACACAGAGCGTGCCAAACTCCAGCCTGTAATCAGCCTGGCGCCACGCCTTATCTAATCGCTACGTGGTCCCCAGCTGATCACAATGGATTTGTTTAGCAGCACTGCAGCCACGTACCCACCCCAAGATGTCCGACTTCCGGTTTCACCGCAACACAGAGTTCGGCCATCTCGGAGACGGCGCAACACTAACCTTACCAAAGGTCCTTCCTGGTTGGGAAGCAGACTTACAGCTCGGATTCCTTCTCTCTCCATCACAGTCCTGTTTACAATAGAAGTCTAAACATTGAAATATGTACTAAAACTGTAATATACAATGGAACAGTCCATTATTGAACTGGAATGGTCAGTTTATAATGCTATTATAAACTGAAAATTATATTTTTTGTTTATAATTTGTATTATTTGTTTGTATCTGAAGAGATTTTAATGTGATTTGTGCTCAATCACATAAGGGTGATTGAAACTTCGGTGTCTGCATCACATACACGTACATGTATGTGTTGTGCATATATCAATTCACATAAAAAAAATTGTCCAGAGTTTTATGTGAAATAAATCAAATTCAAAATTAAACAATTTAGTATTTGGTACATTTTTGGAAGGTATTATGTCTGTTATTTCAAGACCTATGTTTGAGTATTTCCATTGCGATTAACCTGATGTAGTGATTAGTGTATCTGCGTGATAACTACCGAGCTTATGTGCTACGTTAGGACATATTTCCTAAAGTTTTTTTTTCCCATAGGTTAAGTGTACGAGGTGGATGTAGTTGCTGCTTCAGTAGGTCTCAGCTGAGCTTAGATAGAAACACATAGAAAGAAAAGAATATCACTGCAGCCACTACCTGCCACATGTTTGTCTCTGCAGAAAGACCCCATTTTGGAAAAAATAAAAATAAATAAAATGCCTATAAAAATCCCTGAGGCTACACATTGCACTATATACAATTACAAATGTTGAATTGCAAACACACAAACAGATGCAGGGCTAATACGTTTGAACTTGTATAATTGCAAGAGATGAAACCTGACATTAAAGTTAAATAGTGTTAATAGACTGATACTTAATTTAGAACTGATTGAGCCTATTAAAATACCAGTGACCAGGACCCTTAATAAAAGAGCAAATCAGCTTTGTGGTCAGTGATATTTCACACTAATGACGATGTCAACTTGTGATGTTAATGGTCAAATCCATTACACGGATGGCTGGTAAAAACAAAAGTGAAATGATCCTTTTCTTTATTTGTGGAAATGTAATTCCTACAGACAGAAAGGCAAGCTCCTAAATACCCCCAGATCAAAATGTTGAACAAATAAGAGCTGTGTTTTTTTTTGTTTTTTGTGTTTTGGTTTTTTTTAACAGCAAAATTATAAGTATTGATTACAGTTTATTTATTTTAATAGTTTTTTTTGCATTTCTAACATTGGATTTCTCTTTGTAGTTTCTGTGACCTGAGGACAGTGTTTACTGTACAGACATATGGAGTTCTGACAAGGTAATTTTACTAAAATGGCCATACCACAAAGATTGCAAGAAAAACTTATCGCAGCCTGTGGCAAAGTGGTTCGCAGTGTACAGGTGTAAGAGTGATGCAGTGCGCAAGGAAGAGACAGACAGTGATAATCCAATTAGAAAGGGTGATTTAATTTTATAATCCAGATCTGGTGACCTCCAAACAATAATCCCAGGCAATACACTGCAATGTGTATTGCACTGTTGTAAATAAAGGGTTTGCAGTCCCAAATAATAAACACAGTCTAAGTACAAACACACTATACAAGCAGGGTCACCAGTCCTGGGTGAGTGCTGTAGTGCTTGTGGTGTAAACACAGTTTATCGTGATACAGGTGCAGTGATGTCCGTGTTAGTGCTGGCCCTTGTGACAGCTCCAGAACGTGTTAGCCGTCTACTAATAAAAACAAACAAACAAAACACTCACGGTACGATAAACACAATACAGGTCCTTCCGAGTCGTTTCTTAACCATAATGAAGGAACAGATTGCTAAGCCACATCCCCTTTATACCACCAGTCACGCCCCTTTGGTAGCGAGTGCAATCGCTTTTCCTCCAATCCGCAATTGACACATCGGCGACCATTTTGGGGCATTGACTTGCAGTATTGTGGCTCCACCCCCTTTCTAAGATGTCCGACCTTTAACCCTGGAATAAATTGTCTGGTCATCTGAGTCCAGGGCACCTTTACACAGCGCCCTCACAGGTCGGGAGGGAGATTTACCACCAAGAATCACTGTATTTCTGTCACACAGCCAAATAACTAGCTTTTTAGGAACATTCAAAACGAGAGCAAAGGTAGTGTGTCTCCATTTATTCAAATATGAAGTGAGTTCATTCAGAGCACCTTGATCCTTCCCCCTTTCTTACGAAAACGCTCAAAAGAATTTGGCAGCTCTTATATTCCTAAGCTAAACTTAACCAAAAACAAAGGGAAAGTAAAATAAAAAAAAACATAACATTTGTGTATCAGAAAGATATTTGTTTATGACAAAATTATTATTGAGCACTTCTTTTTTTTCGTAGCCTACTTAGTACACAATTAATACAGTAACTTACATATACTGCACACACTTTACTGAAATACATTATTTTAAAATTTACATAGAAAACTTTACAGTGTACAGGGTGCTGCAAGTAAAACACATAGCTTACCTGCTACTTTTGTTTTGAGTCAAACCCTTTCACAACCGTTCGATCACAGTAAGTTTAGACTCTGTATAGTTTGAGTTATATGCCCTTTTTTAATCATGTTTTTAATTTTAGCGATTTAGTAGGCTACTTGTATCTGCTCTTTGGTTTATTTTCATCCAGTCTCGGTGGTGTCACTGTAACCATTGATTTTTTTTTCAGTGTGTCTCTTTGGATCATACTGTAGCATCACACTAAATTGGTTATTATTGGGGGACATACGTTGTGTCTGGCATATAAGAATGTACAGCATAACAGTGTCTGTATTAGCAAGGGACTAGTATTATACTCAAAAAGTGCTGGACACGAGTTAAGAAGTTCACTCCCCAGGAACTCACTATATTAAAGGAAGAAGTAATTGCCAATGCAGATCAGCTGTTCGGCAATACAATGGGTTTTGTGGCTGTCTGTAAAAAAAAGTATGGCCGAAGATAGTTGATCGGATTAATGTGGTTGATAGCCTACTGTAAAAAGGGAGATCATAGACTGCCAGAAGCACTGGCAAGATGAACGTCAGATTGTAAAATAAAAGAAATCTGTGGGTTCTTCTCACTCTTCTAGGAGAATCCTTTTCCAACAAGATATCTCCCTCCTCACACAAGCACACAAACCCTGCTATTTTCTCCACTTGTTAACCACTATTACTGGCACAATAGTTACATGATCTAGCAAAATTATAAACTGATAATTAATTGGTTGTGAGTTACAATTTACTATATAACGGTCCTTCAATAATTCACTGTCTATATCTACACTCGCAACATGTCAACAAACCTCTTTGATTTGGTTCCTCGATATACGGACCGGCCCCCTAAAAACATGCGACAGAAGATGCAAATGTCCAGTGAAAACCAGAGAACAGGGTACAGAGATATTTAGAAGCACTATAAATTATTATATTAGGTACTGACAAAAATATGTGAACTATCACCTCCTCTTTGCCATTTCTGTATGAAAAATGTAATCCACCCTATTATTACAAATATTCTTAATTGTCTTAACTGGTATACAGCATTTTAGGTTAATGCAAAATAATGTAGGATTGCAACAGCACTGAAAAATGCACCCTGTAGATTTTTGGTATGCTTACATTGTGGTTGCATGACTAGAAAAGGACAACGCATTATTCTGTGGGTCTTCCAACTGTGTCTTTACTACATTTTAAGAGGGTCTGTAATGTCGGATACACATGTCATAGAGTATCTTTCAGTTCCTGCAGAAAGTTAAGCTGTGTGTCACGAAGATCATATGCAACTTTTATGGGATTTATGTCTGGTTTCTCAGGCAGTCCGTCTATTCTGTATGCTTTCATGTATGGCTTTGACAGTTTGCACCATTATCATGCAGAAGGTTTTCAACTATATTCCGGTAAAACAATGTAAGGTCTAATCTTATTTTGATGAATACAAGCTTGGATCTGCCACTATTCTGATTAGTCAATGCATTGAATGCACAGAACGGAACTGGCACATCTATTCTTCCCTGCAAGCCCAATATATTAGTGTTTGTTTCATGCAAAAAAAAAATCTAATTAGTGACTGATCAGTAAAGCAATTGATATTACAGTAAACTTGAGTCTACTAGCACACGTGTGAGACAATACTCAAAAGGGTACCTTCCTTATTTTAAATCTCATTGCATGAAGAAAGGGTTTTTGACTGATTCACCCTGAAATCACTTGGAGATTTTAATGATTAGTCGATCATTAGTTGATGAAAATGTAAGTTAAAAAATAATTTTGCATGAAACAAACATGCTTTAGGGATATTCTCCTGGGGCCAAAGTACAAAAGCATCCTAAATTACATTCTTATCTTATCTTCAAAGATAGACGGTCCAAACTGAAGTTTAGGAGACTTGATATTACAGAAAATGTTCGCCTAACTTATTTTCTTATCTTAATTTAATTTAAATCAAGTTTGGACTTATTAATGTACAAATTATATTACACACTTTCTTTCACACTGGAGACACGAACATCACAGTACTTTATAATGGTGTTTATGACTGAAAATTAATAAGTATTGGTTCATTTCTTTTTAAATAACACTATTTATTTATTGTTGTTAACTAGATGCCTTCTGCTTTGCTTCTAAAGAAATGCTTGTGGAAAAAGTTCCAAATATAATTTTTTGATTTTTCTTCACACCAGCAATCGAAACCTCTTTCTTTTCCTGAGTAAAATGTAGAGCCCTGCGTTTCTTTGCCCCATCTGAATCAAGTTTAACATAACATAACATAAAAACAGGTATATTCTGGTGACAGTTACCTGAAGCTGGAGCTGTAACCTGCTCTATTCAGACTCAATCAATCGTTTACGGATAAGATTGGGGTTAGATAGGATAGGATGAGACACTTAGGAAATTGTAGACACTGCTGACTTAGGAAATGCTTTTGTCATACCAAATTTCGGAAAAATCCTTTCCTAGCCATGAAAGATAAGATAGGAAAGCAAGTTAGGAAATTGTTCTGTAATGCGGCCCCTGGTCATTGCACAAAAAGTGTGGTTCCATACCCAGGTGTCTTCAGGCACTAGACGGAGGTGGTGGACGACCAACCCAAAATTAAGCATATATGTACACTGGTGTTCAAAATAATGTCAGGAATCTGTAAAAAGTTGTTTTTGTAAAATCTGTTTTATGTCATTACAGCGACCATTCCATGCTAATTGCAACTATTGAGACCATCTTTACATTTGTTGTTTTCGGCATACTTATCTACAGCTACTTCCGATATGTGAAGATTTTCAATACAATGTCTGTGATTAACCCAAACCCGGATGAAAAAGACAAGCAGCAGTAAACTTTTAGGACAACACTGAGGGCAATTATTACACTGTTCTGTTCATGGTTATTAGTTGAATTGTTTTAGGTGAACTCTTGTTGTTATATTATGAACTAGAGTAAATCATTCTGTTGTTACCTTCATACTGTTTGTGATTATTTACTAGTTTTAAGAATACAGTAATGAATCATTCACAACAGAAGAAAAACAAGCAATAAGTGGCTTAGAGGAATACTTTATTGCTCAGTGACAGCATCTAACAAGACAATCATTGTTGGCAGGCAATATTTTAGATGTGTTTTTTTGCAATCTAAAAAGCAAACATTTTATTAGATGATTTGAGCAATTGTAAACATGGGTCATTATTCAGAAGGTGGAGGCCAGGGACACAGGCACTACTGCTCCAAACAAGACAAACGAAGCAATCTTGTTTCAAACATTGCCTATCACAAGGCATTCTTAGCAACAGTATTTTGAACCTGCTTTGATTAAACTTGGTTGGCTAGGATACCAGTTCAACTTCCCAACAAGTTTGCAATGGGACGCCATGTGGCCATAGAGGCAAATGCACACTGTTCTAGCATGTATGTTTAATAATACAGTATTTATGATATGACAAGACCTCACTGACACATTAGGAGAGACAGTAAAATGACAGGACAGGCACTAAAAAGGTGTGCCAAGTTAAAGGTTGCTCATATTGAGAAAGCATCCTAGCTCAAACACTCAAGGTTTGTTTCTGAATGTGGCTGTACATTCATTTAAGACCCTGTAGTATGTGAAAGCCCCAAACGGAATACAATTTTCTTACTGAATTCAGTTTTACCCCAGAAGGGTCTAATGAGGTCTTTAAAGAGTAAGTAGTGGGGTTCTGACAAATATAGTGTTACACGTCCCCAGTGTTGCTACAACTGTTTAAATAACATACCTGTAATTGTTCTTTTCATTGTTAACATCCTGACAACTTTTTACACTTATAACTTCTAAAGTGTGTTTCAAAGCTATTTTCAAAATGGCACTAATAGTGCACGGGTTATTGCCCACATTGTCAAACACTGCGGGTCTCAAGCACAAATTTGTATTTATAGTAAGTTGTGTATTTTACATTGATTTAGAAGGACAGATCTCAAACCCCAGTGTTCTAGAGTGGACATTTTGAAAAGAGCTTTGAAACAGGCTTTAAAGTTCTAAGTGTAAAAAGTTGTCAGGATGTTAACAATGAAAATAAAAATTACACGTACGTTATTTAAATAGTTGTAGCAACACATGGTGACATATAACTATATTTCTCTGAACCCCTCTACTTACTCTTTGAGGCTTATATATTTTCAACTTCTTATCTTGGTCCAATAAAAGTCTTTATTTCTTTGTGCAGTAAAACTCAACAAATCCCTGATTGGTTGAACTGATGGTTTGTATTGTTTCGTTGTTGCCAACATAGCCCTTACATCGTAAATGATGGCTTAATTGTGACATCAAAGCACAATTGGTTATATAACTAATGGTGACATTTACCACATACCATTTAATAATTAAAAAAAAAAAAAAAACATGTTAGTGCTTTCTTTCTTTTATTGTTTGTTTTAGGTTTTTTTCAGCTTCACAGAAGACAAGTTGTCAAATTTAGTAATAAATAACTAATTTAAAAAAGAAGTTTGACCAACAAGACCAGGCAAGTCTTTTAATGGTTGTATTGTAATTATTTTTAGTCAGTAAACCAACTGACTTAATAAAAGTAGATCAGACTTACGTTTTGTCTATCATGACTGAAACTGGCTGCATCTTTTATATATTACAAAAAACATGTATTGTACATATATCACAGGTTGTTTTTTTCCAAACCTAGTACAATTTAAATAATATACATCGTTTTATGCTAATCTGCACAATAATAGCTGTTTTTAATTTACTGGTTTTATTCTTAAGCATCATTTCTTTGTAGTGTACAAGGTGATAAACATGAATTTGGAATGTTTATTTACCATTACAAAATAGACTAATATAAAACAAGATTACTCCAACAAGTTATTGCTAAATAAAGGTATCAGCCTACTCTAGTTTACTTGGTAAAAATTATACCAAGCAGAAGTGCAATCCTGGTTACCCAAAGTCACTGACCTGAATAGATCCCTATAATGAACTTCAAGCAGACTGACAACCTAGAGACTCAGAATCTATACCCCTTTAGAAATTCCTTTCTTTCATACAAATAGTATATAGCCTTAGTTTTCACATATATTGATTGGTTTTCATCTGTACAAAAACATGTTAGCTTTAATTGAGAGATAACAGCACCTCAAATGTATTCTGTTCATATACAGAAAAGGACTGGATAACATGTCATTTGTTGTACTTCTGAAAGAACAAGCCTTGATATATCTTTTCTATGGAAACAACTTCTGGCCTGCTTGTAAGGAAAATTAAAACCATTTTTTTAATTCCTGATGTACGACTAACACTTTTTGATTTCATTATTGTCTTGAATAATGCAAATGAGATCAGCTTTCATATGTATCCATGGGTAAAAGTCTATAGACAATTAACACACAATAGGTCATGGTCCTAGATGCTCAGAATGAGCTGGAGGGGCTAGTGGCACATGTGTGCAGTCTATTGCTCCCATGGCGCTGGGAAAACCAGAAATGTCATAGAAATTTGTTTTCAAGGCATATAAATACACCCTGACTTTAGTGAAAATTAGGTACTTGGGTGTTTATCCCAAAAATACATTGAGCACAACTGGCAACACACGAGAAAAAGCGGACTGGGAAATGCCAGCAACAATTGCAACTGTTCATTTCAGGCTAAGTAAAGCGCAAATAAGAACTGCGGCTGCAAAGCATCCGTTAAAATGATGCCAGCAGTGTTGTGTTTGTTTTGTACTTTTCACGCTACACTTCCGACTGGTTTGCATGTGGTTTGCAACGATTGAGACAGACGCAACATTTTAGTACATCTACCCATTAGTGTTTATGTAGCGTACTTTTATTTCAAACGTGTCATTGTTCTTAATTGAAATTAAAACTTGTTTGCTTATATACTTGCCACGTCATCCTGCGATATAAAATAATGTACCCAATCCGAAGCAAGTGCAAAACTTGCCCCAATATTTAAATTAAAACATATACATAAATGTTAAGCTGAAACGCCTGCCCAATTTTGTCAGCTTGCAATTACTAAAACGGAACTTCACAACAGCAAGGTTTGCTTAGTTTCTTAAAGTTTCTTAAATTATTAATTTGCCTCTACGCTGTGCATTTGGTCCTTCAGTCTGCAGTACTGTTCTTGTTATTTTACACATGTATGAACATATCAGAAATTGGGAAAAAGTCTTGTTTGAGCTTTAGTAATTTGAAATAAATATATAGTTGTCTGTTCCAAAATGTGTACTGCTAGTATGGGTTCCGGTTGTAGGCTCATTTATATGACATCCCTAAAGTGCAAAACAGAAACCATTAAAACATTACATGGAACTAGTAACCCCCTCCCAACAAAAAACAGTGATAGTGACAGGGGTCTAAATGACAAGCTAACAACAACAAGAAAAATATATATATATATATTTATTTTTATGGAAGTTCTACATTCAAAACAGATTAATGACAATGAAAAACTACACATAATGAACACATACTTGCCAAAATTGGGAAACTGTTCAGTGGGACGCTCGTCTCATGTGGGGGTCAATACATCATACACATGGGAGGAGTCATACCCTACGCAAAAAAACACTCTTAGACGTACCCCTCCCCCTCCCCTCGCCCAACTCACCACGACACGACCATCATGACACTAGAAATAGACATCATGAAGCGTTCTTACCTTTGTATAAGTTAGTGATCAGCAGATGTGTCAGGCGCAAGAAGAGCACAGCGTGTGGTTTTCACTAACTCTACTGTACAGAATTTTTTTTTTTCTATGTGTAAATATCGGGACTTTCTTCCTATGCATCGGGACGTGGGACATTTGCTAGGAAATCGGGACTGTCCCGTCAATATAGGGACTGTGGCATGTATGTGAACACACAAACCGTCATTTCAACACATAACTGAGACCGTTACCTTCAGGCTTCCATAAACTTACGTACTGGCTTCAAAATATGTACTTTTGTATTCTACTGTATGTTTCTCAAAATTAAAACTTTTGACCAGCAGTACCACCCTTTCAGAACTTAATATCGCAACCGCCTTTGAAATACAGACTTCATATTTACACAGCTATATGATTTAGGACTCCCCCCCATTATAATATGGGCACATTATTATCATCATGTGACCATGTCAAAACAACAAATGTTCCCACCAAAGTTGGTTAATTGACAGTTATTAATTTAATGCTTAATTTAATTGAGAATATTTTCTCTTTAATGTTAATTTAATTAACTAAGTTACCTAGTTAATAGTGAATACATTATTAATAGGACTCAAGTTAATTGATGACGTAATGCTTTAACATTATCTCCAGTATTCTGCATTCAGTTGTTGTCCGTGTTAAAAGTATTTGGCTCACTGAATACAACATGCTTGATGAGACATTTGAATGCCTAATGTTTGTTAAATGCAACAAAGCAACCTGTGTTAATTACTTAAGTCATAATTTTGCATTATTTTGACTATGCACGTTAATTTGCCCAACCCTGGTCCTCACATGACCTTGTCTGATTTCAACCAATTTTTTTTTTACAGTGATAGTGAAATATATTATGTAGCCTCAATTTAACTTATCTTTTAAAAGTTTAGCATGGTAAATTTGCTTGGTAATTTTGCAGTTTTCCAATGCATTTTTCATGGTTTATCATGGTTTTTGTATTCGCTTTACCATACCTCTCTGGACTTTATTTACTATGCTCATCAAGGCTTTACCTTGTTTTCACTATACTTAATTACATGCTTTTACAATGCGAAACGATGCATTCGCTCATACTAGTGTAATCTTCAAATGTATCACTGTGATTGAATGAATGTATCGCAATCCAAAACAAAACCAATCGAGCGTGTTGGTATTTATTATTTGAATACAAAAGAGGTTTCATTATTTGACTTGATACGTGTTCAATAAAAAGCGTGTCGCAACAAGAATGAGACCACATCATCAAGCCCCGTCTGTACCGAACAGGGTTTAAGACCCAGGGGATCCCAGTGACAAGCATGCATTCAGTGTGCGAGGCAAGTTCACATACTTAGCCACGCTCCTGCACACCCATCCGCCGCCGCCGCTCTACAGGGGAAACAGTGAAAAAAGGTATCACGCATTGCACCACCAACACCACCCTCCAGATTTTGTATTTTCAAAAGTTGACATGTTTGGCATCATCACTTTTTTGGCTGTCAATACAGTCAATGTTTGATTTCTCCCTGCTCGCCTCTCATGCCTGAAAGATCTCTGCAGGGGTTAAAATGTCAGGCCTGAGCAGACGATTATCAATAATAAGTGTCGATACAAAGCAGCAGCCAGCAGGCAAAACAAAACGATTACCGATCTTTTTAGTTCTGTGATTCTAAAAAAGCCGCTTCACCACAGAGAGGATCTGTTATCTTTGGTGGAGAGTGCAGTGGGCTAGGTCAGGTACAGCACCGTCCCTTTTCATTTTGGGATTTTCCGGGTCCTGAAGCACTTTACCTCATTCCTGATTCGATGCTGGATGGCAGTGCCGAACGGAAAACCCCTCTTTTTATCCGGAAATCTCAATCTATTTCGCGTGTGTGTTTTTCTACATTGGTTTCTTTTTTTCTTTTTATTTAGTTTAGTTGGTGATTTTATTCTTTCGACCTGAATGTTGGTCCAGCGAACAACTGTTAACTGGGACGGAAAGGACAGAGTAAATAGTAAGGTGGAAATAAAAAAAAAAGACTGATTAATTTTAGAATCTTGAATTCCAAAAGTCAGCGTCCATATGATGGCAAACGAGACGGTTATTCTGAACGTATATGATATGGTAAGTACAACATACAACAACACATTTGTTTGTGGCCAATAAATAACTTTACTGGAATATGCAGATTATAACAAATTTACGAATGTTGTATTATACTGGGATTAACTAATCATAAATTAGGTACATAATTACTGATTTTAGTTACATCTGTTTTTGTTTTTTTGGGGGAAGGGGGGGAGTTCTGTGTGGAACATCTGTTGAATGTATTTCTCGAAGGGAGAAAAGTTTTCACACAATTAATGTGGACCTTTTTTTAATTATTTGAGATTATGGTGGGGATTCGTAAAGCCTTTTCCCTCACAGGACAAGCAAAAAAAACAAACAAATAAAATAAAAATCATTAACGCAGTAAACAGACAACCTGACTGGCTTGTAACATACAGAACTGTGGTGGGACAACTTGCACTAAGTTTGATGCCGAAATAATAAATTAATAATGCAGTCAACCGTATGTTATACTTGGGGCTTCTGGTTTTCGTTTTTTATCGGTTAAAAGCGAAAATCACAAGCCACTGGTATAATATACAGTTGGCTGCAGTTTTCATTTTGTATTTATTTTTTCGGCAAAAGAAACCCGATACTAATATATATATATATATATATATATATATATATATATATATATCTATATCTATATATATCTATATCTATATCTATATATATATATATATCTATATATCTATATATATATATATATATATATCTCTATATCTATATATATATATCCAATAAAACCGAAAAACACCGGAAATGGTTACTCCAATTAACACTGAAAAAAACCAATAAAACTTTGTGCTGTGCAATTGGGCAATGACCCTCCTTCCTGATTTGTAGTACTATCTGGCATTGATTCGTTCTGAATATTTAAACCCACCCCAACTACTGAGTTGCAGCAAATTCATACATTTCTATTGAAGGATTGTAACATGCTCGGAAGGTTTAAAATGAGATTACAAGAAACGGAGGATTGTTCTTGCTCGCGAGATTTAAAATTATATTCTAATTCTAGGGATTGAATTATTTACACACTCGTGGAATTTAAAAAAAGAATTGCAAATTGTGGCGAAATATATAAAACCACCTAAAGGAATATGCCCGTGGCTATAAGGACTTCGTTGTGGAAGACAGCAAAAGAAGGTGCAATTGAAAATGTGTGCAAGTACTGTCGAGTTACTACTATACATTAAAACCGAAAACAATATTTTCATGCAGTATATAAAAAGCGAAAGAAATGGTTTACTTTTAACTCGAAAATAGTTAAATAAGCACCGAAAAAATAAATTCTTACTGTCTGTAATTTCATTTCTGCACAAGTATAGTTATTACATTACTCTGTAGCTATTCGATAATATCAATTTCCGAGACTCTGTTTTACTGCTGATTGCTGCTGCAAATCTAGTCACTTTTCTACCTAAGATAAGAAACGGCATCTTCTCTTTGATACGTTCTACTGTCAAACTGTTACTATTAAAGGTGGTGAAATGTGTTAAATATCTTATCTTTTCCTCTGTGCAGTAAATGAAGCCCACTAATCAGCTTTTTCTGAGTTTTGTTTAGAAGCTTTGCTGATTGCAGAAACAGGAATTTCCTTCTGAAGTAGTTTTTAAGTATGGTAAATAGTAATCGACGTAGGAGTTTATGTTTTTGAGTCAACAGTATAGGCTGAGACATGGATCAATGTGTAATAAGACTACATCGTATTCCTTTTGTGATCAAATGAAATGTTGTCACTTCTTTACTTATGAAAGGAATACTATTTAATCTTCCTTATTATAAGCATTAGCCTATGTGAAACGCGCGAAGTTTTCAGATTGTGAGGAGAAGTTTTCTCTTTTATCATTGATTGGCACTGAAGAACTGCATAGACAGGGCAGGAAATGTGACCATAGAATTAACACGTTTTTAACAGGTTACATTCTGTTTTAAGTGATACCTGTTGGCTTAAAACATGTTAAAGGAAATGTGGAAATAAAACTATTTGGAGAAACTTAAAGGGATTGACCCCAGCCCCCCAGTAATTCGAGCGCTGCCATTTGCCTCTTTTGCTGAAGGAAAAACATGTTTTTATCAATATTGTTTTTCTTCTATAAATGTATAGATGTGATAAAGTAAAATATTTACGTTATATAGGCTAGCTATCAACAGATAACCTTAATCTTAAATATGACTACCGGTACTCCATTGTCTATTTTTTTTTTATAATTAAACTTTGCAGGATAAAAAATACTTCTATGTAATATATTTAACACAGAAATAAAAATAAGGCGTCACCAAATTTTAAAATAATTATCCTGCCTCTAAGTCAGCTTCTTTAGATATTTTCTTTTAAAAAGAAAGGTAAAATGAAACAAGGACGTGATTCATTATTTTTGTAATTGTTTGTTTTAAACTACACCCACCACTCGTTATATCGCCCCTCGCTATACTGCGGATTTGGATATATCGCGGTCCTGGAGTTGGCTCCCCATTTTTACAGTTAACTGCGCATGCCTTAGCTACACTATAGATAGACAATTTCACTAAGAATTACTGTTCGTTTTATTTTGTACTGCACATCACAAACTTACAGAACAATTAAAAACAAAGCATTAATATTGTACTGTTATCATATACACACGCATTGCACAATAACACAAAGCAAATTAAATATCTACTTGCTGAAGCTGTTTTTTAAGCAATGCACTAGCAAAAGTCACAGGACAGTGACGTCGGCTCCCTAGCAACAAGCCTCCTGTGTTGGGAATGGATTCTTTCAATGCAGCGGTTTGGGCATTTGAGGAAGATTCATGAAATTACTTGGAGACAAGTTGATAAGAAGTAATTACCCTCCATGGTACGAATTAAAATGGTGTTGATATGAAAAATGAGAAAAATCGGGTTGCATAGAGGATTTATATTGGACCCTGATGCCCATGATAAAATGAGGGAGTGGTTGTACAGTATTTGTTATTAGCCTATTTGTTTTTCTATGGGTCTCTCGCTATATCGTGGCCCACGATAGCGGATTTGTATCGGTATCATAAGTACTCAACTATCAATGTAAATGTTAAAAAAAATAGGCACCTATTGTATTTCATTATTGCTAAAAAAAACCCCAAAAACTTAATGTATACGTAAAGAAATAAAAAACATTCTGAAACTTTAAAAATAACTAGTTCATATATTTAGTATTATTCAGTAACATAGGTTTCTTAGAGAGTACCTGTGGTAACAAAGTTTATTTCAATAGAAAATGTGTTTCCAAATACTTTTGTCCTGTTTTACAGCTACTCCTGTTGTTGTAATGGGCTATTTTGGTGCACAAAGTGTTCAAACTACGACAAGCTTCAGTGCAGTGCATTGTAAACAACGTTGATTTCCGCAATTGTCGCCTATAGCTACACACGAAACAACGTCGTTTGCACGCAGATATAAAAAAATCTTGGATGAAGAGAATAATCCCAACACAATACAATAGTACCTGTATGAGCCATTAGTGTTAGACTACAGTAGTCTAACCTCTTCTGGCAGCGAGAGTGATGATTCAGATGAGGATAGCCGCCAGTTGGTTTTAGCAACAGATATGGTAGTAACACAGCAGCCTGCATGAAAATACAATATTCTGTTACCAGTGCGACGATGCTCTGGGGAAAATACAGGACGAAATGAGCGCCCCAAGAGAGGTTCTGGGGACACTGGGACCAGTGTTCCAGAAGTGGGACTGCCCCATCCAAAACGGGATGTCTGGTCACCTTAGCCCTAATTACACTCTAGAGATGCCAAGGTTGTACTTGTACTTTTTTGCCTGATGACAACAGTGAGGGTACTGACATGAGCTCCTTATGTTACAATAGGGACAGGTGGTACAACAGCAGTTAATGTACGGTTGAATCCCCAGTATCCGAACCCCCGTTATCCGGGTCTCTATATTAACCGAACCACCCCTTTCCACCTTGATGCCAGCAGCACGCACGCAGAAATGCAGTAAATCTTCCTGTGTACTTCCTTGTAATGGTTTAATTTTGCATTTGAATAACGTTGCGCCTTTTCAGTGCTGCAAAATGCTTCAACTACCTCGGGAAGCAAACGAAAACATGTTGTACTAACTTTACCAAGTAGAGATTTTAGATAAAATAAAAAAGGAGTCACTCCGTAAAATTGCATATGACTATTATGGTCTGGGAAAGAGCACGGTATCTGACGTTAAACGCAATGCTGAGCTGATTATGAAATGTAGTATGACTAACTCAGCGGATTCTGCTAGTGGTCCATCATCACGGAAGACCAGGAAACAAGCCAAGGGTGCTACTCTTGATGAAGCTGTCTATCAGTGGTTTATACAGGCGAGATGGGAAGGTAAACCAATCAGCGACCCTCTTCTCTGTGAGAAGGCTAAGAACTTAAATCAAGCTTTGGGAGGGGACACAGTATCAGTACATAGTTATACTTGCTGGGCTTCCAGTAATAGGCCAGTAAAAGTTTGTTGACCAGCAATTGCTAGAATTTCAAACTTATTCATTTTAAATTTCAAATGTATATTACCATGTTGTGTTTTACAGGTATTGGAAACTTGTACCTTGGTGGGTCCCAAATATAACACGCAGGCTACATACAGTGCCTATAGTAAGTATTCAGCCCCCTTGGACGTTTTCACAGTTTGTTGTATTACAACCTGAAATCTTGATGCATTTAAATGTTTTTTTTTCCTTTGATTTACACAACCTACTCAACACTTTCAATATGTGAAAAATGGGGGTTAAAAAAACAAATCAATTAAAAAGAAAAACCTGAAAAGTCTTCATTAGATAAGTATTCACCCCCTTTGCTATGACACTCCTAAATAAGCTCAGGTGCAACCAATTGCCTTCAGAATTCACACAATAAGTTAAATGGAGTCCATCTGTGTGCAATAAAAGTGGTTCACATGATTTCAGATTAAATACACCTGTCTCTGTAAGGTCCCACAGTTGGGTAGTGCATTCAAAGCAAAGATACTACCATGAAGACCAAGGAGCTTTCAAAACAACTCTGGGATAAAGCTGTGGAAAGGCACAGATCAGGGGAGGGGTATAAAAAGATTTCAAAAGCGTTGAATATCCCTTGGAGCACAGTCAAGTCGATCATTAAGAAGTGGAAGATATACGGCACCACCCAGAATCTGCTTAGAGCAGGCCGTCCTCCCAAACTGAGCAGCCGGGTAAGAAGGGCATTGGTCAGAGAAGCCAGCAAGAGGCCAATGACAACTCTGAAAGACCTACAGCGTTCCATGGCTGAGATGGAAGAAACTGTCCATGTGTCAACAGTAGCTCAGGTACTCCACAAATCTGCCTTTGTAAAATCCCACTTGGAATTTACAAAAAGGCATGTGGGAGTCTGAAAAGATGTGGCAAAAGATTCTGTGGTCTGATGAAACAAAAATTGAACTATTTGGCCTAAATGCAAAGCGTTATATCTGGCGCAAACCCAACACATCATATCACCCAGGTAACAGCATCCCTACTGTGAAGCATGGTGGTGGCAGCATCATGCTATGGAGATGCTTTTCATTGGTAGGGACTGGGAAGCTTGTCAGGGTAGAGGGCAAAATGGATGGAGCTAAATACAGGGAAATCCTTGAGGAAAACCTGCTTCAGTCTGCAAAAGACCTAAGACTGGGACGGAGATTCATCTTTCAGCAGGACAATGACTCCAAGCACACAGCCAAAGCGACACTGGAGTGGCTTAAAAACAAGAAAGTGAATGTCCTAGAGTGGCCCAGTCAAAGCCCGGACTTGAATCCGATTTCGAATCTGTGGCAAGAGTTGAAGATTGCTGTCCACCAACAATCCCAATCCAACTTGACAGAGCTTGAACAATTTTGCCAAGAATGGGCGAATATTGCACGATCCAGATGTGGAAACCTAATAGAGACTTATCCCAAAAGACTCACAGCTGTAATTGCTGCCAAATGTGGTTCTACTAAGTATTTACTCAGGGGTGAATACATATCTAACCAAGACATTTCAGTTTTTTTATTTTTCATTAACTGTTTCACAATAAAAATTCTTGCCTCTTCAAAGTGTTTGAGTAGGTTGTGTAAATCAAAGGGAAAAAATCCCATTTAAATGCATCAAGATTTAAGGTTGTAACACAACAAACTGTGAAAACGTCCAAGGGGGATGAATACTTACTATAGGCACTGTATGCTGATATTGAAACAATATTTAAGAACATAAGTTTTCATATATTTACAGAGTCTTGGTTTGAAAGATCACACAAACTGTTAACACTTTTTTGTGGCAAGATCAGTGGGCCCCAGTTTTTATTTAAAGTGACTATTAGGGAGAGTATAAAGGATGGAATAAAGGGCTAAGTGATGTACCCCTATCCCTCATGGATACTGTTTTTGAGAAAAAGACTGGCACTAGGTACACTTAAATTAAAAAAATGTAGATAGATAGATAGATATAGATATCCTGGCTTTTCTTCAATTCAAATACATAATAATGCAGCTGCCTCACAGGTCTGGAACAATAAATAATGATGATGGATCACTATAAATAATAAACCACGCAGCCTCAAACACGGCAGTAGAACCATTCGCATTACTTGTGAACTATAGTTATTATAGGGAACGGTATAAAATGCTTTGCTGGAGAGAACCTCTATTATGTCATTGGCGCCCCTCTTGCTTGTATTTTTATATAACTTCTGGGATTCACACCACTGAGACTACAAGATAAAATGCACTGAGGACCCAATTACTACACATTTAAATCTATGTTTTTTGTTCATCATTTCTACATTGTAAATACGTTATTTTCAGACATGGGACGAAGGTACTATACATAGTTTTAAAAAGTTAAAGTGCTTATGACACCCTCCAAACCATTTTTAAGAAACATAATGTATGACGAACAAATTTTCTTAAATGAGCTTTAAAATTGTTGGCAGTGATACAGTTTTAATAAAGTGCGAATTTTAATATGATGGGTACGACTTCCTGTCTCTGTTTTGCAGCAACCTCAAGGTACCGGTAGTGACATCACAGAGGGAGAAGGTGGCAGCACGCAGGAATATGAAAGTGTCCTGAGGGCATCAGATGATTGTTAATGGTTAGTTATTGGGTTTGAGGTTAGGTTTTAGGGCAAGGGCTTTTTAAGGTTAGGGTTGGGGTTGGGTTAGTGTCAGGGTGGTTTGATTTTGTAGAGTTGCCGAGCTCTGGAAGTGAAAGGTGGGTGTGCTTAGCACATGCCCTAGAATCATCTGATGCCCTCGCGACACTTGCTAGGGGATATTCCTTCACGCTGCGAGAAGGGGAGCAAAAGACAGATTGATGTTCACAGAAAGGCCTATTTTTAATAATAAAATGCCTCGTATTTGTGTTGTAGCTGGTTGCTCCAATGAGGCAAACGAACAAAAGAATATTGGTATTCACCGTTTTCAGAAAGACACAAAAATGCAGCGCATATGGGGAAACAAAAGTTCAAACAACCCAAGCGAAGTGGTGTGTGTCAAACTGGAAGTCCACCTACATATGTAGTGAGTGTGCATTTTACGCCAGACAGTTTTGAAGAAAGACCGATGATGATGGCAGAGATATGGATGTAAAAAGAAGGCATATTTTAAAACCAACGTGGTTCCAACCATTCTGAAGCAACGGCAAGCTGCTGGCATTGATGTGGTTCCCCAAGCGAAACGACCAAGAAAGGCGTTTGAGAAACGGGAGAAGTCTCTGGTACGTTTTGCATTAAAGGCTACCGGTATACAAGTAATTTGTTTTTAGTTTAAATTTTTTATGAAATATTTTAAGTATCAATCTATGTTAAACGTAAGGGTTTTTTTTTTGTTTTTAATTTAGTAATCACCAATTATTTTATTATTTTTCCCAATTTGGCATATCCAATTATTTTTAGGCTCAGCTCACCGCTACCACCCCCACGCTAAAGGGGCGTTCACACCAGACGCGGCGCGCATGCCGCCTGCTTGCACGCCGCGCTACAGTACTGTTCACACCAAACGTGGCAGGGTAAAGTCAGTGGGCGGTCCGTTGTTACGTCACGGCTGCAGGTACAGTGGCTTTTGGTTACCGAGCAACAAACAGTAAATGCCAGCGGGAAAATAGAACACTGTTGACAGAACTGAAGACACTGACAAAAGACAAAACTGAAGAGCGAAACATTATAAATATTTTTTTATAAAACCTAATTGTAACCCCCACACCACCACAATCACCCCCCCCTCATTTTGTATTAATTTTGTTAAAAACTGTTAAAATTTAATATATGTACACCAAATGAAACATTTTGCTTTATCTTTTAAAAGTCTGCAGTTAATTTATACAAAAAAAAAAGCTTACGTTATGTAGCACCACAATCACCCCGAGCGACGTGACGCGATCCGACCCCCCCCCCCCCCCCCCCCCCCAAGTTGCTTTTAATATATATAGACAGATACACACAATACTTCGAAGAATGCACAGCAAAACAAAGAAGAAAAATTGCGATCGCTCTGCTCTACCGGAGAAAGAAAAAAACTTTCTTTGTAAGATCGTTACCAGTATGATATAAAAAAAATAAAATTATCTGCAGTGGGGCTGCCTGTGTCAGACTGACAGATGTGCATCCCGGGGACGCAGACAACTTTAAACCTGAGAGCCCCGACCAAAGGATGTGGGTACCTGCGTCCCCGAGAGCCTTGGGTTACGTGTTATCCTGGGTCAGCAGGTTTTAAACGTAGAGGGTAACAACAATAACGAGCCAAAGTTGTTTTTGTGTGTGTGGATACAGGCTTAAGGTATAATATGTAAAATTGGATGCGTCGACAGTTTGAAGACCTCTAATGCCTTATGTGGAACTTTGTAGATACTCCAGCTGGCTAGATATTGACTCATTCTTCTGCCAGACTAGGTACTTTGGCAGATACAGGAAACCTTATTCCTCAGTGACAAGGAGTGATGCTGGCTTAAACATATAAGACAAGAAAAATAACACTGTTGTGTGTTGCTGCACAACATGCTTCGTGTTCTAATCCCAGCTTCTGTTTGGTACTGCAGTTGTAACTTATGAATTTGCCAACTGTTTGGTATTTGTCACATGTGGAGAGCCTTAATGAAAATGATAACACACAGTCCCTATTTTGGGTGTTGCTACCCCGGTGCTGGATGGCAGTCTCTTTATTTAGTTGTTGATCTGCTGTATGTTTCGAACAGATAAACGACAACGCCCACTGACCCTGTAGTGCATCGCCTACTAGAAATGAAGGAACAAAACAAACTTAAGGGTGCTATACTGGTTCAGTGGGGCTTGTATAAGGTGTGGTCACATCAAACGCTAATTAAGCATATAAGTTCCTTCTATATTTAATAAATTATCATCCCTATTACTATGCTTTAATATATATATTTTTTAAATGTTTTTTCAGTCTGAATCGAAATACTGAACATCTGTAATACACACTTTTGGGTAAATGGGTATGACCTGATTTTTATAATGCATTTCCCACAAATATATTATGTAATATAAAATGTGCACCCTCCTGTAAATCGTATTTAGACACGATTGGCAAGGCCACACATCTACTGTAACAGACTTGATGGAGGGTTGAAAGGAGGTGCTTGTTTGGCAGTGATGTTTCCCAAGGAAATGTCTCAAAAGTGATTTGTCAATGGGTGATACAGATTTCCAACCCCCCCACTTCCTAAAGTAACTGGAGACATCTTGCAGACTTGTCATGTCGAATCAGGCCCAGATCATTTTTGACAGTTCTATACCCCGTTTACACTAGCTACTTTTTTGGGGGTAGTGTAAATGTCCCTGTGTAGCAGACAAAGTTATATTTTATATGTTTTGCGATTGATAACTGGGATAATCTTACATCGATTTCGTGCTGGGTGGGTATTTACAATTGTTTTTTTAATGTCTCTGAGACAGCTCAGTAGCAGCATTTGTGTGTGAAAGGGGTTATGGATTGTTAAGCCAGCTGATCGAATTACAAAATAGCTTACAGCACCTTCAATGGTCTTTCAAAAGTAGTAACATGGTGATGGTTTAGTCCAATGTGTTCCACTATTTTGGAATTATTTCTGTCCAAACAATAAGACTGCTTCTCAACCAAAACCATTGGTATAGTTTCCTTTTTTAGCACATTGGTAAAGCAAAAAAAAATTAACAGATCACCTGAATTCACAGTACATGCACTGTATACAAGTTTTAAGTAAGAAGAATTAATTTGGTACCTGAAATAAATGTGTGAAAAGGTGACACTCCCTGTGCCGATGAGCTTTTTTTGTAGTTTATACAAAGACCTGTGAAAATGATCTTCTACCGGTAATGACACTAGAAGTGACTGTTTAAAAGTAAAAGAAAAAAATAGTAGCACATAATCATACAAATTATATTATGCATTTTATTTTTTATTGTGTCTTAACTAAAAACAATCCTGAATCTCAAAATGTACACACATTTTGCACCATTTCAATAAAATGTAACTTTACCAACTTTTTGTGCAAATGTCATATAAAAGTAAGTTCCCAGTGTCATTAACCTATACATAAAGTAATGTAAGAAAGTCTGAGAGTAGGATATTTTCAGTAGGATTCTGTGCCCTAAAGTGGATTACAATTATAAAATTGCAAGGGCGAAATGGACCAGGCCAGATATTGTTCTTATATTTTATTATGAAAATCTTAGATGGGCCTTAATGTAAAACTTAAGCCTAAATCCGTTTTTCCCCCTTTAGCTGCTGTCTGGAGAGCCTGTAACTGAGATGTCTCATCACTTACCGTAAATGACAGTAATTATGATTTATTTTAAAAGTAATTATACAATATTGTATTATCCAATACTTGAGTCAACTTTAACCTCAAAATGAAAGATTGATATTACCATTGATAAATGTTTGGTTAAACTGTTATTGTTTTATTATTATTTTATTTAAGTCTAGCTGCATGATTCTATAAACGCCTGACGGTTTTGATAATATTTCAATTTGATAATTTATATCATGGGTCTATTGAACCTTTTGAGAATTAAAGATGAAACCCTCTGGTGGGCTTTATTTACAGGAGTAGGAATGGGTCATTGTCTCAGTCCTAATACTTGCAGCAGCAAGAGGTTCTAAATTACATTATTAAGCTACAGTATCTTAAATATAGCTCTATGTTTTTGTCTTAATTGCGACTAATTTTCTTCCGACTACAGTATTTTTATATAAAAGAATATATATGGTCATTACAATGGGAACTGTTTCATATTACAGTAATCAACACCATTTATTTTGGACTTAAGCGTGAGACTAGGGCAACATTTGAAGAGTAAGTAGCAGGGTTCCGAAAAATACAGCACTACTGTATACATCCCCGCGTGTTGCTACAAAAGAATATTGTATAATATCGAAATCTTCAATAAAATACATATCTTAGATCTATCTATTAGACTATTATAAAATAAATAATAAAATGTCACTATAACAATCCAACATATTAGATTCTGAGGTAAAAACGAACTAGTATTTATGTAATTTATATATTCTCCCTGTTGGATGTTCTGTTTACTCTCTTACCTTCTCCCTCCATGCTTCAAAACTCCGCGCCCAGTCACTGCAGGCTCACAACCTCTGTTTGTATCAAATCACAGCAGTCTCTCGGTTGAAACCACACCCTCGTCACTCCCCCAGCTTCTTTGGGCCATGTCTTTTCAGGAATATGGAATACCCCTGACCAAATTTGGCATGACACCAGCAGTAATGAGAGAGCAGACACACTTCTGATCTCAAACCCAAGTGCCCTAGAGCAGTGGTTTCCAACCATTTCATCTCAAGTACTAGTGTTTCCAGCAGGGACTACCAGATGTACCAGTAACTGTGTCCAAAAATGTCTGTTATAAAGCTGAGACCTACCCCATTACAACCAGGTTTGCTGTGTCTGTACTCGCTTGTTTGTTGCTTCGTTCTGCTGAAATGGTTAATCCTATGCAGCTCATGACTGCAGTTAACTCAGCATTTTTATATTTTAAATACTTTGCAAGTGTTGTATATTGAATTGGTGACCACACCTTTAATTGTGTCCAGTTGTAATGTGGAAATAGCATGCTGCAGCTCCCATGCTCAGTGTTAGTGAAGTCCTGGTCTGACAGCATGTAACACATTATGATTACATGTTACCGTTTTATTTTTCAGTAAAAACCAGTTTAAATTGCAGTGGGTTCATTCTGCTATATTTACGGTATTAAATGCACCACATCAAGCACATTGTGCAAATGAAAATATCTAGAATATTTGACAATTTGAGAGCTGCATTTAGTGAATGGTGTTTTTTGGTTTTTACTGCAATCAAGTAAGCTGCAGTACATTTCATTTAATTCCCTACATGTTTTTTTTTTTTCTCAGCAGTACACTTCCTAATTACAGTCTCAAGTATTTCTGTGCGTTCTGCTTTCACCTTTCTTAAAGTGATCAGTTTGGGAAATACACTTTGTTTTCCCTGCAACAGTTGACCCTGCTTTAGTACAAAACACGCACTACATTGCTGTTTTTCATTATGGTAACGGTACTTAAATTACCATGCCTGCTTCTTTGGCTGAAGAGATACTGTCAGCTCATTATCTAACTGCGCAATTTAAATCATCCTTAAACTCCTGATGGCAAACAATGTAACTAAATCTATTATATCTGGGATGAAAGATGCAACAGACAAAAAATCAGTTTGTGTTGACTTAACTATTTAGCCACTCTATGATTTGACTCACAAAAGATAATATTGGAGTTTGCAAACATAACAGCTTGGTACGGTAACTGTTTGTTTTAATTTTTGAGCTTTTTGCTCCATTACTGCCCTTCATTAATATTCTTTTATTTTAAGTTTCCAGGGCATTCTGTTAATGTTTTTTGGTTTTCGTTGATCTTGTTCTACATTTCTTAAATGCAGCTGTTCATTTTAAGCTACATTTTTACACAACAGTACTCTCACATGTTTGGTCACGATCAGAACTTTTGCAAGAAACCGGGCCTCTCGTGTTCTGCTACTGTTAACGGTACCTCTCTGCACTTACAAGCATTTGTATTCGATCAAATTGTTACTGTCCTTCAGTTTATTAAAACGTGTGATGAGGTTTTTTTTATTATAATACAGACAGACGTCATGTCACATTCATAAATACTGACGCATGCTTTTAAAGGGAAGCCAGAATTTTTGTGCCTAACTCCAAAAAAAACAGTTGTCAAAACCTTTGTTATTGTAGCATTTTATCCCTGAATTATAACTTGATACATTACGATGGTGCGATGGCGGGAGTATTGTGGTTGAGGAATCAGGTAGTCATAAACCAGTCGCAAGGCTGTCATGTACCACAGGTTGAAAACCACTGCACTAGAGCAACCATCTTGAAAAGAGCGTTGGAACAGACTTTTAAATTACAAGTGTAAAAAGTTGTAAGGATGTTAAATTAAAATGACAGGTACTTTATGGAAACAGTTGTAGCAATACATGGGGATGCATAATGTTATATTTTTCCGGACCCTGCTACTTGCTCTTTAAGACCCATGAACGCCACTAAAACAGAGTGTGTGTGTGTGTAAAATATATATATATATATATATATATATATATATATATATATATTATATAACAAATGTGACTGCATATAATAAAACTCAGTGTATACAAATTACAGAATCCAGATAGGAAGAGTAGCTAGATATCTGCATTTATTTTATAATGTTTATAACCCTAGGTTTAAGAAACAATAAGTGTAGGAGGTTGTGTAATTAGTTTTGCTTACGATTCATATATAAAGCTAGTTAAAATACATTCTAACAGCAGCAAGGTTGAAGGCGGATTTACAAAGAACAAGATATCAGCATAATAATCAAGTTTTTTATTTGTTCCCATCTGATAAAAAACACAAGGATCAAGCAAGACTTGACAGCTAGAGAATTCAAGAATGAGTAATAAAAAGTGTTTTGTTTTAACCAGTAATTTTGCAAAAAGGTAAAATGTAAAAAAGGGGTATGTCAATTTGCTTACTCTACTTATTGCACACTGAAAGTGCTGAAAGATACCATATTTGGTCAATGTATGATAATAACCAGTTCCTCCGCCCCTGCTCCTGTGTAGCAGCTGCTACACTGTGCCTCTGCACGATGACAGTTTCACTCTTCGGAGGAACACAGCTGTCATGAGTGAGGCCGCACAGAGCAATTGGCAGACTGGGGTAAACCGTGTATTGAGAGGCGGTGAGATCCCTGACCAGGAAAATAAACCTGGCAATGCAGCCAAATGCATTGCTGCTGAGCGGCCCTCCAACCCAGCAACCAGCAGCCTAGATTCAAGCCTGCGTGGACGTAGCTCCCTGCGCTGAAGGCATTGGCTTTTACCTCTACGCCATGTTCAATTTTGATAGTATATATTCTGCACCGTTTAACACAAGATAAGACTCATGGATGAACTGAAATATTAACGTACCTTTATCATAAGATGGACAAAGATAATAAACACTAATACATTGTAGAAAAGTGTTTCCTGCCATTTTGGTTTCATTGTGGTAAAAATAAGGACATTAAAATAAGGGGATAATCTTAATTTTTTTTAAAACCTGAAAGAAAACCAACTAAGTATCTTTCGCAAATGTTTTTGCAGATTGAGCAAGGCCACCTAATTTGGTGTGTACATGCATCTCTAGTTGCTGTAGCGGAAAAGGCACTGCGGCCATAATTGCTGTGAATAGACATATTTTGATGGGCATTCCAGCAATTGAGAAGGCTACCCATGGCCGCATGGCTGGCTTTAATTTCAAGCCCTGCCAATGCAAGTGAAAGGCAGAAACCTTCCACATGTCATACAGTACCTTGCTTCCCTTAAACTCATAACTGAGTATGGAGTTGTACAATTCTTTCACATGAAGACTCTAAAACGTATCAATGTGTTATGCTCATAGAGTACTGTTTACAAGGTATGCCCCTGGCAGGATTTGTTCATATAGATTGAAAAGGCCAGGATGGAGGGGAGGGTAATCTAGTCTGCAGATTCCCCTGGCTTGTACAAACCCTACTTCATTCTAGGAAGTGGAACTAAAAGAAACCATTTTGCTAATCTTGAATTCATTCAGAAATGCTTCTTCCAGAAAGACCTACAGGATCTCAAAATGTCTGTGTAAGTAATAGGTTACGATACACAAATGATATATTGTCAATTTAGAAGATAATGTTTGTGATTTCTTTCTCAATATTGGATACAGTAGCTTCCCAGTTTCTCATGTATTCAATTTTGAAATTCACTATGCATTTACATACCTATTTGAAACAGTCTTACCAATATACATTGCTTTCAAGTAGAGATACAGTTGTCTTTGTCAGGTTAAGCAGTCGGTACAGTCCTCGACAATTCAGTGTCCATGTGCAGAACTTTGAAGATGTGGTGCAGTAGCAGGGTGGGGGTTTTAGGAATCTATGCAATGTTTGGCACAAACGAGATGAAACTACATAGTTGATGCACATCCTGAACTGCAGTTTTACAGCCTGTGTTGCACTTTTTAGGGGAGAGCTAAAAGAAAAGTGTGTGGGGAGGGGGATACCATGAAGTACGGTTCTGTATTACAGTAAGTTTGCATCTGGCCTTGGTCATTTACATTGGTGAGCAGTAATAATGCCATAAATAATATCCTGGTTACTGCGGTATACTGTTCACAAGGTACTGCACTCTTTTACCATTCAATGTGGTTTATTAAGTTCAATAGATTTCGTATTTCAGTGGTCTCCACAGTTCCTGCATGTTTTGTTTTGTAAATCCATTAACTGTGTTGTATTGTCTGTACAAAAATGCTAATTTTAATATTGACAACAGCAAAATACTGGGAAATGTGATCCAGGTTCAGTGGCAAATGAAACGTAAAAGGTACACGGTCACCGACTTTTTGTGAGAGAATGCTTGGTGACGTCGCTGACAGTACAGTAAGAAACCTGATTTTGTTTTTTTAGATCCCAGCATGGTAGCCAATGGGTTATTGTGGCATTCTTTGCTCAGATTTGCAAAGATAGCATTCCTAATGCTACATAAGAATGTGTTTGTCCTGTTAATGCTACATTTAAGATAAATAACACAAATATAAAATATATAAAATATCTCCCAGTGGGTTGATAGATTTTTTTTTTTCCAGCCACAGTGAAACACCCTGCAAGTGAAGCACACCGTCACAAAGACCTATTTAGAAAATGTGTTTTTAATTTTTTTTTAAAAAACCAATAAACCTGGGTTTTGGCAATATATTTTAAATAATGTAAATCATTATACATATAGAAAACAGCTTTCAGAAGGCAGGCAATGTGCAAAGACATTGCTACTGACATTTCATCAAATTTGGACCTACATAATAGAATATACTCGTGGGCTGAAAAAAACAACTCGATAGTGTTGTACAATTGTTTTTGTTATTGTATAATGACCAATACATTTAGGACCAGTAGTTATTTCAAAGTTAGGTTAATATTTATATTTACAAAATTAAAAATGTATGTAAAATATTCAATTACTAAACATCAGTATTACAATTAATAATTATAATGAAATATTTACTGTTAAACTGCTAATAAGTTAATTGGTTAAACTTTCCTGTTTGCATTCAGCTTGCTTTGCAGTAGTGTATCAGTATTTGCCTTGTATAAAGTTATTTAAGTATCTTGTATTCAGTAAACATTATTGAGAAGTTGGAAAGCAAAGTGAGCTGCAGTAATACAGCTGTAACATTGGAACCTGTGCATCCAGCTGAATTATTCATATGAGCTATTTCACATCTGAACACCAACATTATAGTGCACGTTACAATACACAGGCAGTAATGGGGAGTAAAATGAAATCTGCTACTTAATAATTCTTGGATTCAACTAATTTTGCCAAATAATAATAAAAACAGAAAAAACTCCCCCAAACTAAACATAAAAATAAAAACAGGAAAAATTCAAGCCCCAAGCATACACAGATGTGGCATGGATTGTCATCTTCACAATAAGGATTGATGTCTAGTAAATGTTTTATTCTGCACCATATAGAATGTAAAAGTAGTTAAAAAAATTAACTTATTTTGAAAGTCTTTGAGTCGTCTCATTACAGTGGGAAGATATTTTTTTACGTTACCTGAAAATGTAAACTAGGGAATTTAATATATTTTCACCTGTCAAAGTGAAAATACAGTCTGTAGAAACAAGTTGATCAACAGCAAAACCAATATCTTTTTTTAAACTTTAACCCCCTGTCTGAGTGTATAACTAAAATTTTCAGCAAATAAATGGCAATGGTGGCACTTGTCTTAGGTGAGGGGAATAAGGCCATCTGTTGCCATGGTATACATTCACCTCCATGAATATCAATGCCTCTAGTACATAGAAGTGGATAATCTGACTCATCATGACCGTTGTACTGTACTAATATATATTCAGTTATGCAAAAACCTCTAACTAAACAATATTCAAATATTGTAAAGGGAAGACAATGGGATTATTATGTGATTTATATAAAAGTGAAAGTGTAACCTTCTAAATTAGACTTGGCTTCCTGTCCATTTCTCCAAATATTGTTGTTATCGCTGATGTTTAATGCTGTTCAATCAGAAATGCATGCTAAACAATTAAGGATGATATTTTGAAAAAGAAGTAGCCAGACTTCTGTAAAAACAATCTGGAAATGAGAGAGGTGTACTGCATTAATAGGAGTCCTACTGTGAAGGAGCTTCCACATTCATTCCCGTGCTGATAACAAAAGGACACAATACAGTACCACAGTTGCATTTTCTTACACAAGAAACAAAAACATTACGTCACAATCTCTTGATTTTGGAAACCCTTGTGACAACTGCTGCTTTTCATGAACAGTGGTTACAGGTTTAATTCCCATTGGGAAATCTAAGAATATCTGTTATGCACCAGTACAGTCTGCACTGCTTTATTGGGACGCCTTGGGAGAGTTAAAAATATCTAAAATAAGTGGCTGTTCTAATTAAACTAGAGGCATTTAAGAGGACCTTAGTCACACATATTAATCTACGACATGCACAAGAGAGAAGTTTTGTTGCAGATTTTTTTATTTCTAATTGAAAAAAAAATGGAATTCCATCACTTTATGAATACATGTTAAATGCATCAGGCTGTTTTTTTTTTTTATTTCTAAATGAAATGAAAAATAGTGAAATCCCATCTTATCACAAGGTGATATGCCTGAAATGTTAACATGCCAACTTTCTTTGCCAAAGCAGCCTGAGAAACCACAGGAGACTCAAGTTCCTAAGAGTTCAACCTGGTTTACGCAAGTCACAGCATAATGACGTAATCATTGTGCTATGCACACCTGTCTTGCTCTAAAAAGCCATCTCTATTCATCATTTGGAAATACTGTATCCCAATTAAAGAAGGGACGTTCCAATTAAACAACATAAATAGCATTGGGAAGAACCGTATCCCAGTTCTGTCACAGTGAAGCGGAAATCCTGATTTATCAGTGTCCTGATTTCAGTGGTGCCGACTGTACTATATATCCCCCCCCCCTTTCCCCCATCCATTTTATTACATGTGTTTTTCACTGCATATGCTATAGTGTCCCCCCAATGTTATTGACATCCTATAAATCATGACAAAAAAAATCCTGTGTATGCACATAATGTGTAAACGTATAAATACCATTTTAAAAGCATGTCAGTGAGATTTAGTAAAAAATGCAAGTTTGACGCACCATTATTCTCAAATAGTATCTAAATATTATTAAAAACATAAGACAGGTGTCTCCATAATGTGCACCACCAGATTCTGATACTCGTGTCTAAAGAAGGTACTCCACAAGATTCATTAGAATAAACAGGCATGTAAAAATGTGACATACAGACAGCCGAAGTGTGTCCTTAACAGTTCTCTACAAATTTGGGAAAAATTAAGCAAGACATACAGGCTGATGGGTGGTCAGTTTATTCTTTTTATTTGAAAATGTATTTCATTAAAAAAAAATAATAATAATAATAATAATAATAATTTTGAATGGGGCTAATTTGCCTCATTGCTGTTACCACTGCTTGTTAAGCGCCTAACATGTCCAGATGGAGACTTCCAGTTCAGAACCTTGGTAACATACCTTTGCTTACTGTAGGTTCTGTTGGTGAACAGAAGATTGGTTTGACAGTAGGGGTGGGAATTTAAAATAGTAAGATATTTGAATATACCAAGAATAAAAGTTTCGAATAACCGAATACTCAACCTCTAATTACTCATAACAGTGACAGGTCCTTAGAACGTATTAGCAGCATAGATACAGTAACACAGAAGAAACATCTAAGGCATCTAATGTATTCAAAGTCAAAAACTGATTTAAACTAGAAGTAGGGTGTCTGATTTTTAGCGTTTTACTCTATTTAACCAGATTGTTATATATTTTTGATTTTTCAAAATTACAGCAATATAGCTTTAAGGTTTTTGCTTTTTTCCCCGTTATTTGTTTTATGAGTGTGCGTTTAAGCCAAGAGTATTTAGATGTAACAGTCGATCATTTCTCTTTGTAAAACAGCATGGAGTAAAGTTGTTTAGTTTTCCTGTATGCTCTGTGTGCAATTATACTTGCAACTCCACTATAAAATAAAACTCGATTGGAACAGAGAAATGCCTCCATATACAGTATGTGTGTGTAAGAGAGAGAGAGGGGAGAGAGATAGATGTCGTCAAAAGTTTGCATACCCCAATGTGTGGAAATGTACATAAGTTTGGGATTTAAACTGTTGACGACAACTTTGTTGTCAACACTGTGCTTAAGCATTTGTTTATTTCTTTCTAAATAAAACCTGATTTCTACCTGTATTTATTCTTTCTTGATTTTATATATAAAACCATTTTTTTCATTTAAATAATTCTACCCGATTTTTAAAAAAGCATTCACCCGAATTTGGAAAAAAAATCTCACCTGAAAATCAGACGCAATAACTATATGTAAGAAATAAAAATACACAGCAGAGGGGTTTTAACTATAAAATGCAACTTGTATAAAGCACACAACACAACTGCTTACTAACAAAGCACAACAAAATATGTTTGCTCAGTAACATCTATGCTATAATATAGGCAATAAAAACGAGATGTACTATACCCGTACTTGCTGATTCCATAATATAATAATCATTAAAAAAAATGTCTGATTCCGGAATCGATCCGAGATCAATAGGAGACCATTAACAGCAGAAAAACAACAAAGGCTTAACATCGCCTGGGTAGTTTGCAGTCAAAATCCAAATTAAAGTTAACTTTTAACAAAACAGAACACTTTAATTTTTTTTTTCCCAGCCTGAGATGCAGCACACCGCTGACCACTGCGCACAGTAACAGATGCAATGCTTGTTTGTTTTTTGCCACATTCTGTGTATTCTTCCAAAGTAGCAGATGGGTGCTTGCATTTTAGGTTGAGCATTTAACTGCATCAAGGTGCCTAATTAATAGTATCACTTGATTAACTTTAAAACAATGTTGGTCTTAAAGGGGTTACACTTTCTGCTTCCCCTAATGACTAACGTGCTTTACAGCCAATGATATACTTTGACCCCGAAGTCACTGCTGAGGTGAAATAACCTTGTAAGTGTAACAGAGTCTGAAATCAAGGCATGCAAACTGAGTTTTCTTTAACCTAATATGGTATATGTGTGGTGTTGTTTTTTTTTTTTTTTTTTTTTTTTTTTTTTAATTAAAATATATGTTTGCAATAGTATGTGCTGCTTTCAAAACTGTACACGTGTGACCTGCAAAGCAAATAAAAGTGCACAACAGGTAAGATCCATTAAATTATTTCAAAAGCTAGAAGCCCTTTAATAATACAGAATACAAAGTCTCTTCATCTACTCCTCCACCCCCCCATCTTCACTTAAGTCTGACTTCCTCCTCCCCAGAGTCACAGATCTTTTTCTGAAACACTGAAGGCTGGTCTGATTTTTGATAATTCTTCTTCTGGCAATGCTTTAATGTCACCTTGTGTTTCTTGTTACTTTGGACCGGGTGCCGTGGAATCAATGTCTGTAGATTTTGAAGTAACATTTTCCAACCATTTTTCTACAGACAATGTTATTATTGTGTCCCATTCACTTACATTTAGCCCATTCTTTGTAATCTGCAACAATGAATTAAGCATATCAATTTCAGGCCAAGCATCAGTAATTGTTGCAGAGAGAACGTTGGGTTATTATCATAACCCTGGTTCACTGAAATAGAAATGTAACCATTAACCTTCAAGGTCGCTGCTCTGCGAATGAAAAAATGACGCGGTGATCTGTGAGCGCAGTCCTTTTGTGCCCTCAGGGGCGAGGACTTGAGCACCGGGTCAATACAGGTACGGTACCAGGTCGGTTCGGTGGTTTTAGCACCGGTTCAGTAATGGGTCAGGAGCTGGTCGGTGACCTCAGTACCGGTACGGTACTAGTCCCCCGGTTCGCAGTCACTGCGGGTGGCAACGTACAGGGATGGCAACCTCGCATAGTATCTGTAAAAAACAGTAAAAACACAAACAAAAGTAATTGAACAATTGCAGAAATACCTGTAATATAAAACGTCTCATTTGGTGCTGGATCCCTTGGAAAGAGCGACTCGAGCTGCTAGCGGTACATAACAAACGGGCTGTAGTGCACACAAATATACGTAACTAGTTAAAAACTATTACAGCGATTTTAGTTTAAATATCACATATATAATTTGTGTAAAACACAAAAAATGCGAAATGTATACAGGTATAAGCAACAATGTACTTATCTGAACAAGGCTGTCCGATCAGGTCAGTCTTGAAAGGAAAACTTGTGCTGAGATCTGTGAGTGCAGTCCTTTTGTGCCCTCTGGGACGGGGCAACAACTGCATCACAGGATAAAAGAGCAGCTTTGGTATACAGTTTTCAGGATTTGGTCTTTAGGAGGTAAATACCCATTCAGTAATGGTTACATTTTGTACTTGAATAGGAACTATTTCTGCCACTTCTACTATCTTGGGGTAAAAATACCCAAGTTCACATTTGAGCTTCAAAAGATTAAGTTAAAATTTGAAATCTCTTGATGGTATCTTTTTCCTTGTCGCTCCACCTCTAAGACTCTCAGCCTTCCACCTGGACCAAGATCTGTTAACCTTTGTACTAGATTCTCAATGTCTCCCAGACTTGGTGACTGAATTGCAAGTCTATCTTTGAAACATTTGGGGTACCGGTTTCAATGTTTTGTTCATGGTATAATAGAACAGAGTAGAGAATGTAGATAACACCCAGGAATGTCACTGTCTTAACTTGCATATATAACCCCAGGGCGAAGGATCTTTATCAAGTGACTTCAGTGTATGGACTAAGGCTAAGTGTGTTTCATTCACACTTCTGACACTCATCTAATGAAGGCTGTCAAGTCCTGCAGGGTTTCATGGTCTTTTTAACAAGGTCTTTCCTTTATTTGAAAGCATTCAAGTTCGCTAACTCACGCTGTACCTGCAAAAGCAGTAGTTTGTTTTGGAGATTTTGGGGGGTGGGGTGGGGGGCTAATCGTTCAGACTGGTGCACCAACTTGGCAGAATCGTTTGTGTGTTTGTGTTTGTATGAATGAATGATAACATCTGTGGGCTTAGTGGTTAGGTGATCACCATGCTGATGCTTCTCGGGAACTGGAACGTCTGCTTCGTCATTTCTCCCGAGCCATCCAGAATTACTAAGGTTTCTGAGTGGATAAAAATGAGGATATTAAATGTCAAGTACTGTCATTTTTAGCTTTTTCCGGTTTTGACATGCTGACATCTTTCTCATAACGGTCGCTGAAGACACTTCTTCTGAGGTGAAATGACCCAGGAAGTATAGGAATAACAGATTTCCTGAGAAAAGGGTGAGGAAACTGAGGAATAACTTCAATGTAATGAAGTAACAGATATCTTGTATTAAAATGAAAATACATGTTTACTATAACAGATTTTTTTTTCATTTCAGATGTATACATTTGATTTGAACTTATGAAAGTGCAAATCAATTATTTAGTTAGCTACAATTTAGAATATTTACATTGACATTTGGAAATAGGTTGTAATGATCCTCTTTGATAGTAATTTTGTATAATTTAGATTTTTGTTTTGGGGATCACTTAAAAATCTAAAAAATCATAAACCTAAACTAAAATTTGCATAGTATGATTAAATGCAGGCTGTGTTTTGTACAAAATACAATTTGGATATAACTTGTATAGCCAAAACATCTAAGAAATCAATAAACATTTGTATGACTTTAAGAATAGGTTGTTTTCTTAGTGTAACAATTTATGATGATTTTAATTTCCTCTAGGTGTTGCTGCGGTATCTTAATCCGCTGGTAGTTGCTATGGGTTTCTTCAAAAGGAAGGGTAAATATTCGTGGCAGGTCTAAAAGACTAAACTCTCGACCTGAAGGCGACAATGTCCATTTTCTTAATTATCATCTCGTCTGACCCAAAGGAAAAACTGTACTTCAAAGCTGCAGTGCTAGCATTGCTTAATATAGTACTTAACGCTCGAAGGTTACCAAGGCTACTGTATCTTGTCCTTTTTCCAATCATGTAAGTGCTTACATCCTCATTGGTTTGGATAAACCTTTGTCAGCCATATGGCCTAATTGGTTTTATTTTATCAGGGTTTTTGTAGACTCCCAAGTCATGGTAATTCTTGTGGTTAGATTTTTCAACGCCCTGTAAATATTGTACAGTAACTGTTGTTCTGAAGACCTTTAATACTTGGGACATCCTTGTGAACGTTGCTGGAATTTAAATTTTTCATTAATTGTATTTTCTTCCTGAAGTAAAAGATGTACAGTTTTTCCATAAGTTCCTGTTATAACTTGCTCTACTGTGTTGATTTAAGAAGCGTGCACATCCTATTATTACTGAAGAATGCAAAATCTTTTTTTTTTTCTTTATCCAAATTTGAAGGGTTCAACCGACTAAAAAAAAAAAAAAAAATTGAGAGAGTAAATTGAAAGAATTTAAAAGAAAGTAATTTGCTTGCCTTACCTGAAAGTGTTCAGGATAAATTCAGCAGGCATCTTCTGATCCCACCGGCCAGTCACTCACCTTTTTGCAACCTTGACAACAGATGTTGAAATCAATCTTGTTTCCCCTTCCTGTTTGACTTCCCCTGCACACCCCAGGGTCATGCCACTCTGGACCCCCTGATGAAGGCTGCTCTGCAGTTTTGTTTTTTGTAGAAATTACTGAAATTAATCTATGCAAAAAGCAATATAACCTAAAATGTTGTATATGGGTTCTGTTTGAGAGCAAAATTGAACTTTTGAGTCATAACAGACAACATGCCTTGGGTCAAATCTACCTTTTGTCTTGACCTAATTTAAGTCTTGTTTGAGTATTCACATACCAAATCCAGCATTTTGCAAACATTGATCAACTGTGGCAGGCTGTTCCTCTTCTAAAAACACTGAGATTAATTATTTGTGACATGAACAGTAATGTGTAGTGCTTTGTCCACCTAATACTAATATTTCTCTTTTAACTTCAAATTAGTATTTAACAAAGCCCAACACTGAATAGATGAGTCTGACAGTGTTTTTAATAAACCTTTAGAAAATGTAAATTGATACATAATAAATTAGTTTCCTTAGTGTCACAATTTCACCTTCCAGTGTAGTCCAACTGCTTGTCAAATTGCACTGTAGCAAAACACTGTTTAGGTTTCAGCGTAGAGGAAAAATATGCTTTTTATGTGATCGCAAGGTAAAAGGAATATATACTTTTCATGACAGTCCACCTGCCTTAAAGTTAGAAGTAAATACTGTACAGAAACCAAATAACTTCTAGTTTTACATGTAACCTAAATTGTTGCAATACAGTAAGCCTATATTTACTTTCAGAAACATATCTGGTACAGAAACTCAAAATTAGGCCCATTTAGAAATGTACGTTGGGATTTTAAATGTATGTAATATGTTAACCAGGACAGTAAATTGCAAGTGTAACAATTTAAAAAGCCAGATTATTCAGACCTAAATACGTCTACGGACTCAGTATGGCAGTAAAAATGTCAGCGCCTTGGATGAGAAATATGGTGCGATCGGCCTTTAAAACACTGTTTTTTTATTTTGAACTCAACACTTTAATGATTGGATTTGTTGAATACCTGCTTCTATATCTATCTATCTGTCTGTCTGTGTATGTATTTTTTAATTTGTTTTAATTAAATACTTCTTAAAGGCAATTACTCTACAAGTATCAGCACACCCCTACTTGGCCACCCCTGTGGAGTGTAATAAGGCTGCTGATGTGTTCGAAGTAGCCTGAGGACCTAAGCTCAACCCCTCCTCATTTCCCTGATTTCATCAGTGTTTGCTCCAGGACTTCGACTGAGGGTCAATGTGGCCCCCTTTCAAATTTGTTAGCGGGACATTTTCTTCAGTGGGGAGGTCAGTATGTTTAATAATTCAGAACCAACCACCATTTATTTTTGTTTGTTTTAAATATGCCAACAGAGTTTACTGACCTTTTTGTTTCTTAGCAGGCACCCTTATCCAGGGCGACTTACAATTGTTACAAGATATCACATTATTTTTACATACAATTACCCATTTATACAGTTGGGTTTTAACTGGAGCAATCTAGGTAAAGTACCTTGCTCAAGGGTACAGCAACAGTGTCCCCCCACCTGGGATTGAACCCACGACCCTCTGGTCAAGAGTCCAGAGCCCTAACCAGTACTCCACACTGCTGCCCCAGAACAAAAAATAAAACTGTACAGCTGTAGACACAACCAAGGTGTCTCTACAATACTAACTGTCACTTTTGGGGAAAATATTGGGAAATGTGTCTGTGATGCTGGTGTATAAGTAGAGGATATTCATTGTACCAAATCACATTAGAACAGGGGCTTTCAATCTTTTTAAGCTGCATGCCCCTTTCCAAAAAATGTAGTCCAACACGTACCCTCATCTGATACTAATAAAATGAAAACTGAAAAAAATGGTCTGTACAATAACATGTTACAACAAAACACACAAGCCTTGGAGTGTGTGATGGATACAATTATAAAAGTTACAGTATTATAACAGAAATATATATTATATTTACTTTTGGATAAAAATAGTCCCTCAAACAGGTTTCTAGTTGTTGGGAACATCAACATAATTTTATTATAATAACTAATTAATTAAAATCAGCAAAGTCTCCGTGCTAGCCTCAGTTACTCAGAAATGACATAGGACTACTTATTCTGTGATAGCAAAAGGTAGTCATGTATTTTTATTGATAATAAAATTACAGAAAAGAAAGCAAAGAAAAGTTCACTATCCACGCATCTCTACATCTGACCTTATTACGAAAACATATTATTGGCATTTTTAAATTCTTGGTGACTAAAACGTACAGTACTGATGCTAATTAAAAATAATAATAATAACGCTTACCTAGTATCAGTGTGGTGGATGTTCCTCCCTGCTTGTTGCCACAGAAATCGCTGATGATGGCAGGGAAATTGGAGAAAGCTTTATGTTTTTAATCTCTATGATGGTATTTTGTCTTGATCGCCCTTTGTAGTAATGTACTAGTACTGAGCCAACAATCCATATTTCTTCACTGGATTGAAAGCTAAAAACTCTTACTCTCACACCAGATGTAATGGCTTGTCAAATTAGACCGCATGGCAATACTTTGGTTTCTGATTGGCCATACATTTTGTATTTTGAAATGAAACAATAGTACTTAAGTTAGAATAAACTTTAATCGGGTCATTGAAAAAAAAATATATCGACTTGCAGGCATGAACGCACACAGGAAATAAAATGAGTTAAAGACTAGGCTTTTAGTTTTTTAAAATATGTAATTAAAAAAAAAAATTATCCCAAAGACAGACTGCAGTAACCACCCAACTGTTTATATGACATTTAAACAACAGGGCTTATTTAAAACACACATATGTAATATGTAAATTAGTCATGTGTGCATTAAACTCTGTTACAGCACAGCAGTCTGGTGTTAGAGATTAAACGTTGATTACATGACAAAAGTTTGCAATAGATTGGCAAGTGGTACTAAATAAAATGCATTGTCCGCCATTTCATAATTTCTCATGTACCCCAGTTCGAGAACCACTGCAGAAGAAACCACATTACCAACAGATAAAGTTTAATAGTATTTAAATGCCATTGACTGGTACATTCTTACCTTCCAGCTGCCCCTTTATTTTGACAATTTTAATATCAAAAATGGCATTTTTTTCTTTACATTTCATTCTTAGCCCCCAAGTAAGTCTTTTGGACAGTAACAATTTTTGCTTTATTTTTACAACACACATTGATGTTGTTGATATGATAAACATGTAGATCTGTTTCAGGTACTCTGTATTTAATTTTTTTTTCAAGGTTAAACGATGGCCCGTACACAGAACACTAAAAATAAAATGTCAAATATACCATATGCATTTAGTTGGTTTTGTGGATTTGCTATATTTTAACATATTTTAATACTGCACATAATGATATTTCTGGTTCCAGTGGTGGCTCAATGCAAGCCTCGGCTAAGGTCAGTGTTCATGACTCAAAAAAATGCAGAAAATCAGATGGGGCAAATACTTTTTCACGGCACTGTATATATAATTATTATTTATTTATTTTTTATCATGCCATTATAGGCCTACTGGCGAAATGGCCAAGAGACAGTTTGTGCTTAACACATACTGAATTATTTTGGCCCTGAATTTTAGCATTTTTTGTCATAGAAAAGACAAAATTCACATATGTTATAATGTTACCGTAGGCTACTTTTTTTTGTTGTTTTTGTTTTAATCAATGATGCGGTTTTCATTTCACAAATCTACTGCACTTTGTATATAAACTGTACTGCAGTACGCAGAAGTTCAAATTTCTTCCATTCACTTGCTAGGTCACTCCATATCTCCAAATATCAGTCTAGCAAATAGATACGTTTACAGCGGATGAATTTCACAGCATTTTTAATCACAAATATAATGGCCTACATTTCAGCAGTCACTGCCGAAGTTGATGACTTATTCTTCCAGAAGTAATGGTCGGGTGTAACAGGGATACAAGGTTATATTTGCGCCGGGCCATGTTTTTAACAAGCCTGATGTTGTCGTCCAGGCTTTACTGTGAAACTGACTGTAACCAGGGAGGGTGTGAGCGCATTCTACTGGACTGGAGAATAAAAGCATGGGAGTTTAATTATGAAAATGCAAGTGTAAACAAACAAGTAAAAAAGATTAGCCTGTCGTCAGACATGTCATGTTAAAACAAAATGCATTAATTTACTGCATATTGGTATTGTGTCTGGTCTAGAAAGGGGGACACACGGGCGCGTTAAGAGAAATTCAGCGGGACATTTATTTCAGGGGGCAATGGCGCGAACACTGATTTCATGGGAAGAGAATCTCCTGTGGCAGCTATAGAGCTCTCTCGGGGATGTATCTGAGAGCTGTTTTAGCATTCTGTACATGCTTCATGTTGGAAGTGGAGATAGTTAGAGTAGAAATTGGGAGTTTAGCAGAACAACCACTGACTTTGAACTTCTGCTTCACCTTAACAGATTGGAATAGTCGTTTGTATGTATCCAAGGACACGCATTCCATTGTGGTTGGTCTGATGACTGTGTGGGCTCGGCATGTACAGTTGCAGTACTGTACAGTACTTTTGCTGTGTAGAGGTACCCTACAATGTAGAGTCATAACCACAATTCTGTTTTTATTTGTATTAGTTTTTTACCCTCGCTATTCACTACCAGGTACTGCATGCATGTTTTTTTTTTTTTCTTTGTTGTAACGCGATAAGCGGTGGCTTTGCCTCTACTTTGGTCTTATCAGTTTGTCAACAAAGCTTCATTACCTGTAGTTGTCTTATGGTGCAGAAATGGTCACAGGGATATAGTGTAGGTTTTCATACTGGAGTTGCCATTCCTCTTTTTTTTTTTTTTTTGTCATAGTGAACACAGACACACATTATAGTGTTTGTAACCCTGGCTTGAATGTTGCATTTCACCAGGGCAAGCATTTGCAAGTATTCCCGACTGTTTTTGAATCAGTTGAATATATATGCGGTTGTATTAAATGGTCCTGAAACTGGCTTTCCATTAACTTGGAGGTATCCAAGGAAGATTTTCATTTCATTCAAGGAGCATTAACCTTTGATTAATATGGATGAGCTAACCCTGAATTTTAATTCCTAACTCCTTTTGTTTTAAAAGTGCAAATGAGATGAGGAACAGACTGCAGCACTGAATCAAGTGGACTATAGTTAAAAAGACCATGGCTAAACAGTTTGCTGCAGAGCACAATGTACTTCTATTGTTCTAAAAGCAACTATACATCAGTAATACACAGTACTACTTTGGTTAAAACTGAAAGTTTCTGACATCAGTAACATACAGTAGTTTTCACCCAGGGAATAAACTGCTTACCATTAAAAAATGTAAATTGAAACAAAATACTAGTCATTTTCTACTTCTGGGGGAAAATAACACTATGTAACACAATTTTTGTTCCTGGGTAGTAAGTGTTATTTCCTAATAGCTTATGCCTCAAAAGTATAGAAAATGGCTATTATTCCCCACAACCTTTGCTTTTGTGACCAGGACAGTGATATTTTGAAATGTACCTATTTCCAATGAGAAAACGGGCGAATTTGTGTCTTTTCGTTCACATAAAGTCAGAAAAAAACAACATATGAATCCAAATTAACATGTATTTATACTAAAGTAATACAAAAATGACTACAAAAGATTTAGAAGTGAGTAGTTTTTCGAGATTTACGATTATACTGTAGATCACTTTCACGAATCAGCCCCCAAATGTAGTCTCCCATCATGTTCTCGTTATACTGTCCTTGGTAGAGGCGTTCAAAGTCCAGTATATCCTGGTGGAAGCGCTCGCCTTGCTCCTCCGAGTAAGCATCAAGGATATGGACTTTGAGGGACATCTTACAGCCCATTGCGCCGTAGTTCTTCACCAGAGTCTCAACCAGCTCCACATAGTTTTCGGCCTTGTGATTGCCCAGGAAGCCCCGAACCACTGCGACAAAGCTGTTCCAAGCCGCTTTCTCCTTACTAGTGAGCTTCTTGGGGAATTCATTGCACTCCAGGATCATCTTCATCTGTGGTCCGACGAAGACACCGGCTTTGACCTTTGCCTCAAACAGCTTAGGGAAGAAGTCTTGAAGGTACTTGAAGACTGCCGACTCCTTATCTAGAGCTCTGACAAATTGTTTCATAAGGCCCAATTTGATGTGCAGTGGTGGCATCAGCACCTTCCGGGGGTCCACCAGTGGCTCCCACTTGACGTTGTTCCTCCCCATAGAGAACTCGGTCCGCTGTGGCCAGTCCCGCCTGTGGTAGTGTGCCTTGGTGTCCCTGCTGTCCCAAAGGCAAAGATAGCAGGGAAACTTGGTAAAACCGCCTTGGAGACCCATCAGGAATGCCACCATTTTGAAGTCTCCTATGACCTTGATGCCAAAAATGCAGATATGTATCCACTTAGGCAGCTGGAACTAAACTGAACTGGTGGGCTTAAGACCCCTGTATTTATACTACTATTTATATTACTGGAAAGTTCTAGAAGTTACTCCAAGTTTACTCAGCACTGAATCTATCTGGAATGTTCTGGAAAATAGGTAAATTTCAAAATATCACTGTCCTGGTCACAAAAGAAAAGTTTGTGGGGAATGATTGCCATTTTCTATACTTTTGAGGCATAAGCAATTAGGAAATAACACTTACTACCCAGGAACCAAAAAAAATAAATTTGTTACACTGTGTTATAATGCTGAGAGTCCTTGGCATTGGCAGTGAAGGGTGGCTTTAATAAGATTTAAAGTAATTGAAAGCCAGGTTGTAGGAGCCTTATATCAGAGCCAGTGTTATAATACAGAGCTGGTGAGAATTATTTTAACCCGGTGATGCCCACCACTTCAGCTGTGTGAAATTGCTTTGTAACACTTTTGTAGTGTTTTGATACTGCCTCAAATCTAATAGCTGTTGATATGGTAAATTAGTATAAATACGGTATGCTGTCTGTGGGATTAAATGTGGTCAGTACTATCCCCCCCCCTTACAGGGATATATTGTATATCCCCAGAGAAGGGGACAACGAGAGTGCGCCTATTCTACTAATTAAGTTAACATTGGCTACAAAATTTAAATATATTCTTACTATTCATTTTTAGAAGCATTTTTACGCGAAATATTTTTCCAAGATATTTTGCAGAAAAAAATTATAAAAACTGTAAGTGCTCCAGAGCATGTGGCAGACTGAACTCAATCTGCTTTTTCTTGTGCCGAGGCAGAGTTAGTAGCCTATTGTATACTGCATGTTGCTATGTGACATATGCAGAGGAATGTAGTGTTAAGAACCGATATCGGGGTCCCTAAAACAGTCTGTGTGTTATCCACAGGAGGGCACTGGCATATCTGGATTAGTACCAGCATATTAAGCAATTGTACAGCGGTTTTGTAGTGTGGACTAAAGACCGGGGGGGTACTTTAAGATGACACTAGCTCATTCCAGATTTCAGCTTCTGGCAGAGGTGGTTTAATGTATTCTCCATGAACATGACGTAGTTGAAAAAAAGAGAGGTGTTGCAGTGCGTGTAGTTGTCTCCAGTTGGTAATGGATGCCATGGAGATGTCCTTATCTCACTATTTCCATAGAAAAATAAAATGTAACAAAGAGCAAATCTGTACTGATATCGGACAGAGATCCTTTTATACCGTCTACATTTGCATAAGATTATTCATTTTAATGTGTTCTTACTCCTCATTTTATTACTGCTTCTGCACTTAGTTACTTGTGCAGTCTGTTTCATAGACATTTTTCCATTGCTCATTTCTCAGGCTAATTAAATATTTATTTAAATGTGGGGAAACAGAGTTAGCAAAAGATCTGCTGAGCATGTCGTCAGGCTAACTGATAACCACCAAGTATTATTCAAAACATCACCAAAAAGCTGTTCCAATGCAAATAATTGGGGGCTCACTTGACAAGCGCAATGTAAGTTAATGCTGGTTTCTTCTTGTCACAGTACAGTGAAAACGCAGTAGTGGGTTGATTTCAGTTTTATCTTAATCAGGGCTTGACACTAACGGTTGCCCAGTTGCCCGGGGCAACCAAAATTCAGCCTCGGGCTTTTTCAATTCAATTTGGAAAAAACAAAGGAAAGCGGCAATCAACAAGAGTATCCCCTCGACATCATCAGTCTCTGCTGTGTCACAGGCTGCCAGTAAAGGGGATGCGGCGATTTCGTATGAGGAGAAACGGCAACGCAAATTCCAGGTTAAGCCCTGCATAAAGGCAGGAGAGACCCTGCTGTTGAGGCTGCTGCTGAGGGAGAGCCAGCCATAGGCAGCCTGGCCGATGTACAAGCCAGCTGCTGAAGAGACAGATTTAAAACAATGATATACTGTGTTAGTGTGATACTTGTTTTGTTTTACTGGTAAATGGCTTGGCCATCTAATTGTAGTTAGTGACAGAGGAAAAGTTTTAGTTAGCGCTCCAAAGTGGAGTTGGGTTTTGTTTTGTTTTTTTTATTGTAAATAATATAAGAGCATGTAAGTGCTTAAACCGCAAGTTCTGTGTCTGTGTCAGTGTGTGTAAGGGTGAAAAGTGAGCCTCAGTCATAACGTTATGTTACAATGGACGGATGGACTGGAGAAGAGGGCTATAGTGGGAAATTATTGACCTGAGGGAAGACTGTTGATACCGACAGGGCTATAATGCCTGAAGCTGCAGGTTAAGTGACTATTGTAAATGACTCTGCAGCAGCAGTTGTTGATGCATACTTCAGCTAGTCTCTGTAAGTCGCTTTGGATAAAAGTGTCTGCAAAATGATTAAACCTCATGTTATAAAGGCACAAACACAGGGGCCACACCCCCTACCCCTGCTGCTATGCTGTCTCTTTTAATATGAATATTTAAACCGAGAGAGAATATTTGCCCCTCAGGGCAATACCTCCCTCAGTGCTATTGTCAATGTAGGTGAAGGAGGCAGATAGACACCAGGGTTCTTTTGAGAAATTGCTGGTTTTATTTTTGCAGCACCAAAAAGAAACAAAATACTTTTCACACAGAATCTTTTCAAACAAAACCCTTGCTATGAAAGGCTCTAAACACAGAACTTACCTACCTACCTAATGAGGAGGGCTAGTCCCTTTACCTCCAAACAAAAAAGGTGAACACTTTGTTCAAACAAAAGACAAAAGAAAACAAGGTAACAGTGGACCGAAAACACAGAAAAACACTCAGACCTTTTTTAATGGTTTTTAGTTTTACAGTCACCTCTCCAAACACTCAGTTTATTATTATTATTATTAGGCTTCCAAGCTGGCTTGGGAATCCTATTGTAAAGATTTTATTTTTTTATTGTTGTTTTTCCTCCCAAAACTTAAACTGCTCCTGTTCGCACACGGTGTAACCAATCAACATGAAACTTGACAGGTGTCATCCCGTGTAGATTACAGTTCAGATGCAAAGAAAATTGCAAATCCAAGATGTCAGCCTGACAAATTTTTTGGAAAAACCTTTCAAAATCTTCTTGAACCAGTGAACTAATTTGATCTGAAACTTTGCATACGTCATCCGCAACCAAACCCGCTTCAAGTTAGTGAAGCAGAAGTTGCTGCGATAAATTTTACTATTAAAATGGCTGCCACCAAATTCGCCAAAACACGCCCAAACATCAAACTGCTTCTGTTTGCAAACCGTTTAACCAGCTAACTCTTGATTTGGTAGGCGTTGTCCTGGGGACAATGGAATTCAAATATGGCAAAATGGTGTTCTTTTGTAACTATGTTTCGTTCTTAAATTTAACACCGCTTCAGTTTATTTGATTCACTCCAAAGTTGACAAGCATCAGCCCTGTGTCAATACAATTGACTTTTTTCAAAAATGGTGTTTGTGCGTAAACCAATATGACCGCCTGACACATTTCTTATGAAACCTTTCAAAATCTTCGGTCAAATGTAAAACTAGCTTATAACTCCTTACAAAGTGCAGATAGGTTTATGGTTACTATGGAACACAGATAGGAACCCATATATGCTGTATCCAAAAATCACTTTGCCTGTGACCTTTGACCTCCTAAGGTCAAATGTAAAATTAGCTTACAACTCCTTACAATGCACATAAGGGTTATGGTTACTATACAACACATTTAGGAACCCATATATGCTGTATTAAATAAATTCTTAATCGTGACCTTTGACCTCTCCTTACGGTTAAATGTAAAATTAGCTTATAACTCCTAACAGTGTGTAGATGGGGTCATGGTTACTATGGTGTATTAAAGTTTTATAAAGCATTATGAAATAATGAACTACTGCACTAATTTTGAATTGAAACTGCTCCATAAAACTGATCTGGTGCTGCTTGCCAAAATGTCCAGCTGGTACTGAGCTTGGAAGCCGTAAAACTGCCTGGCAGTTTTATTATTATTATTATTATTATTATTATTATTATTATTATTATTATTAGGGGGCCAAGCCCATGGCTGGGAAGCCTATTGTTTAAGATTATTATTTTTCTTTCCGCCAACAAAACCTTAAGTTGCATAAAATGAAAACCGTTGCATGAAAACTCAGAGTTGTAGACACCAATGGGAACTAATGTTCACAGCTGAATGAACGCGATTGGTCACATGGTTTGGCAGCCATATTGGATTTTACAACAATTTTTACAAACATCTTCTTGTCAGAAACCACTTATCGCAGAGTTCTGAAACTTGGTATACATGGTTAGGGATTGTCCAAGATGCACTGTGCTCAAAATGAAGCCGAAATGAAGTTGCTACAGTAAAAAACATGGCTGCCGTGGGCCAATCAAGTTTCAGCATTGCTCTAGTTGCATAAAATGGAGCCCGTTGAACAAAAACTCTTAACTTTACAGAGTAATGGAGGCCTATGGGAATTAATGTATGCTTGTGAACAAGTGGGTTGCAGTGCTCAGGTGTACAGGTGATGCAGGTGCTTTAGCAATGACAAACACAAAGTTCAAGGTTCAAAACAGTTTTTATTTATTTTTTGCTCTGTTTAGACCGTTAAATAATAAATGCTGGCTCTACACACCATGTTTATTAACAGCTTTAAACCACGGGGTTCAGTCCCGAAATAAGAATTACAAACAACACACACGGGCCCTTCTCCTGACAGTGAGTGCTCTGCGTGCAGGTGCTGGTGCGAGGTATTTGGTGCAAGTGTAGTCCAGGCTTGATGCTGGCCTGTACCAACAGCTTCCCGACTCGAGTTAGCCATCTAGTAGTAACAAACAATGCTCCTATTTAAAAAAAAAAAACCCTTGATATTGACCTTGACCTTTGACCTCTCAAGATGACATGTAAAACTAGCTTATAACTGTAGAGTGTAGATAGGGTCATGGTTACTATGGAACAGATAGGAACCCATATATGCTGTACTTTAAAAAATGGCCTTGATTGTGACCTTTGACCTCTCCTTAAGGTCAAATGTAAAACTAGCTTATAACTCCTTACAGAGTGCAAATAGGGTCATGGTTACTATGGAACACATATAGGAAACCATATGGGCTCTATCCAAAAATTACCTTAACATTTACCTTAGACCTATGAAGTTTTTTTAAAAGTAAAGTTGCTCCGTCAAAAACATGGAGGCCATGAGCAAGTTAAATTTCAGCTTTGTACTATTAATCTATGGTAGAATACAGTACAATCTTCAAAGTTCAAAGACTAGTAGAGGCCAATGGGATGCTATGCCACATGTGAAATACGGTCATAGGTCTGGCACTTGGCCCCCGGTCATTGCTGCTTGCAGCTATATATTTATTTATTTATTTATTTTATTTATTTTTCTGACTGCAAATGGTTACAAAGGCGGCAAAATAAAATTGTAAAAAGTTTTTTGGGGGTTAGGCGAATTGGTACCTGTAACTAAAATGCTGCCTCTTTCTTTTAAAAGCATATGTCAATATTTATGTATACGCTGTGACATCTGTCTGTTAGGGGAGAAAAATGCATGTCGCATGTTTTAATAAACTGAAGTGCGAGAAGGACGGTAATAAATAAACTAATAATAATAATAATAACAATTTAATTTAATACAAATGCTTATAAGCGCAGAACGGTGCTGTATTAACACCAGCAGAATACAGTAACCCCAGTTTTATGCAAAAGTTGTGACGGTGACCAGACGTGAGCGAGTGATGTTTAAAAATGTAGTGCAATTTTAAACTTTTACTGAAAAATAAACAGTAAAATGTAACCATAAAAGCTGTTTGTGTTGCATGCTGTCGATCAGGACTTCACTAACACTGAGCATTGGAGCTGCAGCATGCCATTTCCCATGTTACATCTGTACACAATTAGAGGCGCCGTCACCAATTCCAGACACAACACTTGCAAAATATATAAAATATAAACATACTGAGTTCATTGCGGTCATCAGCTGCATGTATTAACCATTCAGCAGAATGTGGCAACAAACGAGTACAGACATTGTTACTATAGAAAGTTGTCGTATTTTAAGTTCTTGAATATGATAACCAACTTGCTCCTGAAGTGGCACCCAGCAATTGGATTTGGCAACAATTTTATTTATTTTTTTGGCCTATGAGCCATTGGCTCCTAAGGCAAAAAAAAAAAAAAAACAGGAAACAAAAGCAAAATGGGCCGTGAAGCTTATTTGACAAATAAGACTACCGATAACCAGCCCTAGTTAGTAGCTTGTGTCGCTTGCGGTGTGCATTAGTTTATTTAAATCAATAGTGTTGTGTGTGTGTGTGTGTGTGTGTGTGGTTGTTTTTTTTTTTAAATCTCCCTACTAGTCAGCTATGCATTTTCATGGTGACCCCTTAATTTCCCGTTTTGTTTTTTTTTGTTTTGTTTTTTTTTTGTTTTTTTTTCATGAAATCGTGAATTGGGTAGATCCCTAATTATTGTATTAAAGTATAGTACAGTATAGTGTCATTGTCGGAACAGGATACTATACTGTACACAACAAAGAATGATTCTGATGGCTTTGTAGCCGTTGTTTAATAACAGGCCTTTGGGTTGCCATAGTTAAAACTGGAGGATTTGTTTAGAGAGATGGGTTACAAGCTACACTGAAACCCAGGAGTCCATCAGAGGTATTGCTGTAACTACTTTAGTGGAATGAGACCCAAGCCCAGCAACAGTGATCCCTGTAATTTTCTTAAGTGCTGCTTTTGGAAATGGTTAAATCTGGACTGTAGAAATTACACAGACCACATCATTTGATACTGTAGCCTTACTAACCAATTGCTATGAGGCAAAAATAATTCACCAGTTGTCTGATCTCCTTTTTTATTTTAGTTGTTCCATATTGAAATACATCTAAATTCAAGCTCAAGAGGACCAAAGTCTCAGGTGTTTCATCCTCTTTGGTTGATAAATAAATCACATGTGATGGAATAAAAAAAGAACAGCTGTCACCTTTGACCTAATTTTGGGGGGGGTATTTGGACAAATAACATTGGTATCATTTTAAAGCTTGTTTCAAATGCTTTTCAAGTAATATAATTACAGTAAGGGATATACAGTGTCACAGATTCAAGCAACCCCCCTGGTCCACTTGAGGTGGAAGAGCCCATTTAGGAAGCAACAACATATTGTTACTGCAGAAAAAAGGACCTGGGAGCAGTTAATCTTCAAGAGGGGTGAACCCTTAAAACAGGCTGAAGAGGCATCTCAGTCACCATGGCAATGCAATCTTTGACCCTGCCATTGTGGGGTAGAGGTGAAACACAAGCATTGCACTTTTTGTTTGTTTGTTTGTTTGTTTTAAATTTCCATCCATTTTTATAATACATTTACTCCTTATTTCTTCTGAGTGTCTCTCTTGTATTTGTATTCTTCTTTTTTATAAAACCATGTGTGGCAGAGAAGGAGCACTACATGGTGTTGTTGTTGTTGTTGTTTTTTTTTTTTTTTTTTTTTTTTTTCTTGTATGCATATATTGTAACTAGTGTTGTGTGTAATGATTGTAAATTAGTTAATGGAGAACCTCACACTCCTGGGAGAGCAGTGGAGTCCTAATCAGCAGGTAGGTGTGTGCCAGCGGGGCATCGGGTATAAAAGGTCCCCATTATACACATCAGGGCTGTTGCAAGGCCATAACAAGCGACAGGATCACAACTGTGCGCGCTACCAAACCATCTGGCTGAAATCCTCTTGTCAGTGTGAGAGTGAACTTGGATCGGAGCTTGAAAAAGAACCCGAAACCGCCGACACTGTGTGTGTACTATGCTGTTTTGTATACTATAGGAATTTGTTCTGGGATTGTAGATCCCACACCAGTCTAGTGAAGTGTTTGAGTGGGATCTCCCGTGTAGGGGAGCAGTGCACTCCATCTTCAAGCCACCTTTTTATGTGTGTTTTTGTATTGTGTTTAACTGTTCAGTGAAGGTGAATACCCAGCCTGAACAGTAGTGTTTTGTATCCAGATTTGTTTTGTTTGATCCTTTTATTTTGGCCCCTGTGCCTTTTTGTTTAATAAATGTGCATTTTACGCTTAACTGCAGCTTTCTGTCTCCTGGGTTTGCTTTCCTGCTGCTGACCAGCCTTGACCGCAACGCTACCCTGCTACAACATGTTTCTGGATTTTTATATAAAAGTGCAATAGCAATAGTCGTTGCATAGGGGTTTGTGGTGGCTGTTCCAGGACTACCTAGATTTTGCATGCATATGGAATGGTGGAGCAAGGTTCTTTTTTAATGTCCTGCAGGTAAACAAATGTGCTGTATATGCTCTGGGCTGAATCAAATCATTGTGGAGTAAAACAAATTAATACATTTTTACATGAAAAATTACATGAATGAAACATTTTAAAATACTGTATTTTACATTCCAGCCATTTTGGTTCCCATGCAGATCATATTTCATAAATTCTTTATTTTCTGGGAATTTGTGTCAATTGTCACTTTTTTTTTTTTTTTTTTTTCTTTGATTCTTCAGGTGCTGAAGTTAAATACCTTTTTCGGCACCGACATTATCCAGTAATGAAAGTATCTTTTTATTCCTGCTCACGACCATCGTTTTCAGACTGCAGAATCACAGCTTTTTGCAAAATAGCACCCAGTTTATAAATGAAATATTAAGTTGTTACTAAGTACACGCCAATGACGTATCAAAAGATGTTGACATTTTTTTTAATAGAATGTCTAAATATGATAAGTGTAAGCTGTATGTAGTGTCCCTCCAATTGACGTTCTGTTGCTTTTACTTGGTTCCCACATCACAAGCTTTATATATTTATAGACAGGATTTGAAAATAGTTACAAGCATTGAAATAAAACTTCTACACAAAACAAATATCGATACAATTACAAGATTATTGAAACCAGGTGAAACAGAATTTACATTATCTGATAGGCCAGCTTTGAAAGGTTTGATAAGCAATATTTTTCTTGTTTGTTTTTCTATTTTAGTATTGGATAAATGAATTCACCACCTCACTTGGAATTGGCGTTTTTCACTCAGGAATAGAAGTATATGGCAGAGGTAAGATTGCTATAATTGCTTGTCAAACATCATTTTAGTTGTGTGTTTGATCCACAAGCTGGGGACCACCATTTTGTTTTGAGATGCTATGTGGAGGATGCTAACAGGGATCCAACAAAACAGGAAATGAATCTGCATTGGGGGAGGGGGGTTGGGTAGCAGAGCAGGTTTGACACTCCTGATCTGTTGGGTTTGTTGTAGGGTCCTTCTGGGCAGAGCTCTGAAATATTTATAATGTGCATTTTGTGTTTTGTTTGGCTCTTTCCGGGTATAGCTTGACAGTCACTGATAGTGCTCTTTATATCCGGAGTTTGGATGCAGCTCCCTAGATTACCTGTACAGGGTTTTCAGTGGCTTACCTAGTAAAAGGCCCTGTAGCACATTGTGATGGTGACCTTACACTGCAGCTGGGGACCTATAGGGACCACTCACTACATTGGCCTTTGCACTCCTGCAGACAAAAGCGACCCCTTTTGCCATATGCCAAACAAAGCCTGATGGAAAACATTTAAACTTGACACTTACCCCAACTGTAAAACTACATTTTGTGGTTTTAATACAGTAGCAGGAGTAGGCAATTGATTGCCTTTTATATGTAAGGACAGGAAACAGGGAGTGCTGAATATGTCTACCCCTATTAACAGCACTGTATATTATTGAAATTGTGTGTGATATAAAAGGTTAGTCTTTTCTAATAAACAGGATCTCAAATTCTTAAGGCCAAGTAATTGTTGCCAGCCTCTTAACCTAATGTAATTGCTGTGAACCTTTAATGGACCACAAGCTGGGTATAAAGTAACCTGTAAATGTGTATTCCAATTCCCAACTCTTGCTGTGGATATATGGAGCAAACTGCCCGTCTTCACATAATTATACACTTGCATTTTACATACAGTACAGGATGTGTAGGTGCAGCATGAATATCATGTTCTGATTTGTGAATTGGGATGACGAGAGCTAAAAATAGTTAACTGTTGACTGATCTGGGATAATTGGCTCATTACAAAGGAACATTAAATACAGAGGATTTCTCCTGAGGCTTTTTTTCTGAAGAAGCTAACCTGGATTAAAGAATACCTATTTACAGTGGAGAATAGAATGAAATATTTTGTCTGTAGAATATTGCATTTTCCCTTTTATAAATCCACTTTATAAATTAATTTACCTGTCTATAAATCTAACCATTTAGATGGCCTCTTGAGCGGTCAATTAAAATACATTTTGGTCGAACATTAGTGATACAGAACCATCTTCTGCAGATTTACTAGAAACACATTTTTTTTTTTTTCCTTTGGTGTATCCCATGTTATCTGTAATACAGCATTTTTTTTCTCTAAACCCAATTATTTTTTTTTTTTTTTTTTATTCTACATCATGGGTAAATAGACGAGAATTCCTTTTTTTTATTATTTTTTTATTTTTTTACTTTTACTCATTTGCCAGAGATTTTTCCAAAATTCCCAGTGTATCCAGTTCATGCTCCCTCCTGCAACAATGTTGGTATCTGAATTGAAGTCCGTGGCATATTGCGGGAAAACCAGCAGTCTTTAGAAGACATGCTGTCCTGTTAACAAAATATAAGAAATGGATACTAAGGTACAGGTCTGTTATTTTTTTGTAAATAAGTTTTGTTGTTGTTGCTGAAGATGAACCATCAGTTATTTGGATTTACTTGTTCAATGGATTACACTATGTAACACAATTTTTGTTCCTGGGTAGTAAATGTTATTTCCTAATTGCTTATGCCTCAAAAGTATAGAAAATGGCTATTATTCCCCACAAACTTTGCTTTTGTGACCAGGACAGTGATATTTTGAAATTTACCTATTTCCAATGAGAAAACGGGTGAATTTGTGTCTTTTCGTTCACATAAAGTCAGAAAAAAACAACATATGAATCCAAATTAACATGTATTTATACTAAAGTAATACAAAAATGACTACAAAAGATTTAGAAGTGAGTAGTTTTTCGAGATTTACGATTATACTGTAGATCACTTTCACGAATCAGCCCCCAAATGTAGTCTCCCATCATGTTCTCGTTATACTGTCCTTGGTAGAGGCGTTCAAAGTCCAGTATATCCTGGTGGAAGCGCTCGCCTTGCTCCTCCGAGTACGCTCCCATGTTCTCCTTGAATTTATCAAGATGAGCATCAAGGATATGGACTTTGAGGGACATCCTACAGCCCATTGTGCCGTAGTTCTTCACCAGAGTCTCAACCAGCTCCACATAGTTTTCGGCCTTGTGATTGCCCAGGAAGCCCCGAACCACTGCGACAAAGCTGTTCCAAGCTGCTTTCTCCTTACTAGTGAGCTTCTTGGGGAATTCATTGCACTCCAGGATCTTCTTTATCTGTGGTCCGACGAAGACACCGGCTTTGACCTTTGCCTCAGACAGCTTAGGGGAGAAGTCTTGAAGGTACTTGAAGGCTGCCGACTCCTTATCTAGAGCTCTGACAAATTGTTTCATAAGGCCCAATTTGATGTGCAGTGGTGGCATCAGCACCTTCCGGGGGTCCACCAGTGGCTCCCACTTGACGTTGTTCCTCCCCACAGAGAACTCGGTCCGCTGTGGCCAGTCCCGCCTGTGGTAGTGCACCTTGGTGTCCCTGCTGTCCCAAAGGCAAAGATAGCAGGGAAACTTGGTAAAACCGCCTTGGAGACCCATCAGGAATGCCACCATTTTGAAGTCTTCTATGACCTTGATGCCATCTCAGAAAAATGCAGATATGTATCCACTTAGGCAGCTGGAACTAAACTGAACTGGTGTGCTTAAGGCCCCTGTATTTATACTACTATTTATATTACTGGAAAGTTCTAGAAAGTTCTAGAAGTTACTCCAAGTTTACTCAGCACTGAATCTATCTGGAATGTTCTGGAAAACAGGTAAATTTCTAAATATCACTGTCCTGGTCACAAAAGCAAAGTTTGTGGGGAATAATAGCCATTTTCTATACTTTTGAGGCATAAGCAATTAGGAAATAACACTTACTACCCAGGAACCAAAAAAAATAAAAAATTTGTTACACCGTGTTATTTTTGTGCTTTTAACACCACTTGGCACCAGAAGGTGAAAATAAGGTAAGACATTTATATAGGAATTATGCATAATCTACTGTCATTTAATTGATGTAATAGTTTAATAATTCCCGAGCTCCCGAGTGGCACATCCAGTAAAACGCACTTGCGTAGAGTGCCGGATGCGCCCTATAGTCTGGACGTCACGAGTTCGAGTCCAAGCTATTCCTTTGCCGACCGAGGACGGGAGCTCCCAGGGGGTGGCGCTCAATTGGCCGAGCGTCGCCCGAGGGGAGGGAGGGCTAGGTTGGCCAAGGGGTCCTCGGCTCACTACGCACCAGTGACCCCTGTAGTCTGGCCGGGCGCCTGCGGGCTTGCCTATAAGCTGCCCGAGAGCTGCGTTGTCCTCCGACGCTGTAGCTCTTGGGTGGCTGGATGGTGAGTCTGCAGTGTGAAAAAAAGCGGTCGGCTGACTGCACACGCTTCGGAGGACAGTGTGTGTTCGTCTTCGCCCTCCCGAGTCAGCGCAGGGGTGGTAGCGTTGAGCTGAGCATAATAAAATATTTGGCCATTCCAAATTGGGAGAAAATAATAAAAATAATTGGCAACGACTAAATGTAAAAAAAAAAAATAACAAAATAATAATTTAGAAGCCCTTCAGTATGTTACATATTCAGTATATTATCAGTAGCTGTAAATATATTGCTCCAGTTAGTTTTGATTTAAAAAAATATATAATAATAATAATAATAATAATAATAATAATAATAATTATATATATTTTTTTACCATTGATACAGGTTTCCCAAAGCACCCTATTATTATTTTTATTATTATTATTATTATTATTATTATCATTATTATTATTATTATTATCATTATCATCGGGTGCTTTGGGTAACCTGTATCAATGGTAAAAAAAAAAAAAATTTCATCCCCGCTTTTAATTTAAAACAAGCATAATACTGTAGGCCCATCATGAAAAGACAACTTTGGTAGTGACAATTTGTGGAACCAGAGAATAGCAACCGCCCTCCTTACAGTTACTACTCCAGAGCACACACTGTAACTAAGGCAGCTTGACATTCTGTTTGTTTCAACCTAGAGGGGTTATTGTAGAGTGTGCTGCCTTTTTAATAAAATGCTTTCTCATTGCCGGGAAAACCTTGAGTAAACTCCCTTGGAAAATATCAAATCACGTGAGCACTGACTTGCCTTCCCTTCTACTCCATTGTTACACTGTATATTGAATGACGGGACAGCCTATTTGGTTAAATCAGTTAATTGTCACTGTAATCTCTCAAGATTACTGTGTAATGTGTGGGCATAAGAAGCCAAGTACTGAATAGTTAGACAATTATCTAGATTAGTGTAATAGAGCAGTGCTCAGGGTCACACAATGAGTCAGTGGCTGAGGTGGGATTTGAACCGGGGACCTCCTGGTTACAAGCCCTTTTCTTTAACCACTGGACCACACAGCCCCTGTGGCAAAGTGGTTAGCAGTGTGCAGGTGTGATGCGGTGATCAATAAGACAGACGATGATAATCCAGGTGCAAGGGTATTTTATTTATAATCCAAAGTCTGATGATAAACGGTAAATAATGAATGGTGGTTACAAGGCTGTGTACTACTCAGTTTAACCCTGGGGTTCAGTCCTGAAACAATAAACACAGTCTTAAATATACCCACAATATACAAACAGTCACCAGTCCAAAGCGAGTGCTGTAGTGCTCATGGTGCAAATATGATTTATCGTGAAACAAAGTGCAGTGTTGTCCAGGTTTTGTGCAGGCCTGTAGCGACAGCTCTGGATCGTGTTAGCCATCTAAATAACAAACAAGTACAATTAGACACGAGAAAAACAACAAAACACTCACGATTCACAATACGGTACTCCTTCCGGTTAACGTTAACCATAACAAAAGGAACTGATCACTTCACTACGTCCCCTTTTATACAGTCAATCATGACCCCTTGGTTAACAATTGCAACCACTCCTCCAATCCACGGCTAACACGTTTCCCTTCCGGGTCGATGATTTAATGTACCGTAGCTCCACCCCCTTTCTAGATGGCCAACTTCCCCCTAACCCTGGTAATGAATTGTCTGGCCATCCAGTCCTGGGCACTCTGTTTCCTTTTACACAGCACCCTCACAGGTCGGGAGGGAGGTTTATCATTAAGAATCGTTCTGTCTCTATCCCAGCCCCTTGATGGTTTTCAGTCATTGAGTGGTTTTTACTGCAATTATTCCTATATTTGTATTGAAATGAATGATGTAATGAAAACTGTCCAAAGTTTGTATTTGTATTCTCTCTCCAGAATTTGCCTATGGTGGCCACCCCTATCCTTTTTCAGGGATTTTTGAAATCACGCCTGGAGATGCAACAGAGCTAGGAGACACATTCAAATTCAAGTGAGTATTACAAGTATGAGCTACTATAGTGACTTTAACATGTTGTGGTTTGGTTTGTCATCTGCCATATTATTTTTTATTATACTGTAATACCTAACTTTTTGTACTTGCAGGCAATTTTCTAGTACACATACATCAATCCACACTTACTGATATATTTGTGGTGAAACAAGCTGCATTCCAGAGTTTGATGATGCTTCTCTGTATTCTACAACAAACTTTTACATTCCAAGGCTTAAATTAAAAAAAAAAAGTCTTGCTTTAAAAAGAACATGCACGTATATACAGTAACTGGCCATGAATAAATGTTGGAACGTAATTGTAAAATAACTGGCATTCCTTTGCAGTACAGTTCTTCTCAATTCGCAAAAAGATTGGAAGAAAAAGTGCTTATCCATAACCACTGATATGATAAGAATTAGAGAGCACAGTCCCACTATACCATTACCATTCAGATCTGTGTTGTCCTCCGGCACTATAGGTCTGGTGGCTTCGCTGTGGATCCACAGTGTGAAAAATTACAGCTTGGCAGAAACATGTTTCGGAGGACGTGTGTTTCAGCCTCCGTTTCCTGAATCGCTGGGGGGTTGCAGTGGTGAACCGAGATTAATAATAACACAACTGGCGATTCCAAATTGGGGAGAAAACAACCGGTGGGGGGGGGAAGGTTTATTTCGGGGTCCCTGAGTGACTCGCCCGGTAAAGGCATGCCGTGGTGTGCAGGGTGAATCATACTGTTGTGCTCCCGTGGGTTAGGGAAGCAAAATCATCAGGGGCTGTGAACTCTAATGGCCAAGGGTCTGGTGAGCTCAAGCGGACACCTGTAGGGCTGCCCCCTTTGTCCTCCAGAAGTTGGTTGCTCTCAGGCTTGTGTGTGTAAATAGGCAGTTGGCTTGGTCTTAGACAGAGGATGCCTACTGACTTTCAGTTCTCTCGAGCTGCTGTTGGGAATTGCGTTGGTGCGGCAGTGTAATCGGACATTTTTGAATATCGGTGGCATAAATAAAAGAAAAGGTTTAAGTAACAGCTTATTCATTTAAAGTCACTGTTGTCCAATTTTAATGTACATCTTTTTGCATAGAGTGGAATTTCATAGCACTTCCAATCAGGAAGTGTTGCTGTAATACATTGCACTACTATGCTGTATGTAAATAAAAGCATTGTGGTAAAAATTATATTTCCATTTGTTTGACAGAAGTCACATGAAAACCACAAGCCCAATATATTAATTTGAAGTATGAGAAGAAGAATTGATTTCCCTGATGGCTGAAACTTGTCAATGAAATTGCCCTCTTGAGCACAGTTGTCTTGGCAGTCTTGTAAATTCAATCATGCCACATGAATAGATTCAGCAAATGCTCCACAAGGGGACTGTAGCCCTTTTCCTGCAGTGTTAAGACAGAATGAGTTCAAACAGGCGTGTTGTGAGGGGGAATTGCAACATAGGCTTGAGGCCTTACTGTATGATTAATACTAATTAAACACTTTTATTGTTTTTGAAGTAAGAAGTAGTTTTGAGCATGTCAAGTCAAGGCAAGGCATTGATAAACTAGCCTTTCTTAGGGCAGCTGTCACTGGCATGGCAGTTGTCAACTTCAATGCTTGCCAATATTGCTTGTCACCTCTTTTGAAAAGCTGCTAAAAGCTGGTCAAGGCTCCTCTATAGTGGGAGACTCCACATTGTAGCTCATTATAGCTCACAATTATGGTTTTTGGATTAGTCTGAAATTAGCTATCTTTAGCCCAGTCAAGCAAATGCAAGTTTATAAACTGTTTTTATTTGATTGCCAGAACCAATTTCATTGTCTGGAACAATTGCCCTAAATAAATGTGTTTTATTAAGGCTTTCAAAATCAGAAGCAGAATGTTGTGCTCAGTTTGGTGTTAATAGTTTGCCATTCTACAACGTCAAAAGATGTACTGAAATATTGAATTCAAAGAACATTTAAGCAGTTAGCTATTGAATACTTTACTATTATTTATTAGCCACTTATATTGTGCTATTCACACTACCTAAATAGCTGTGCAATCAATGCGTGTTGAAACCACATGATTTAATTCACAATAACATTTTCAAAATGAGTTGATTGTGCATAATATATAGTAGGCTATGTGAATAGGATATGTGATGCAAGCTTCCACAATAGTTTATAGGTGGAAGTTTAAGAAATTGTGTCAAATATTAAAGCATTAACGTACAGTATTGAATCTGGGATAATAATGGTATTATGAATGTAAGAATGTCAGTCTCCAGTCTTCATTATATATTTCACACAGGTATTTGCATAGGTGCATTTATAAAACTGTTAAGAAAAGTTTCTACATTTAAACTGGTCTGAAATTTCAACTTTGGATACAGCCCTGGCACCAATATTGTGCACTGATCAAATCAGGTTGCAGAGTTTGAAATATATGCTGTGCCTCAGTAAGAACTCCATCATGATGAAAAAAGCAAACCTCAACTAAAGCAGTGGAAGCTTTGAGAGTGCAGTGTCTCTTCAGTTTCATTGCTAAACCTCCAAAAGGGAAATGATGCAGTACATTCTGGCATGTGGCTTGTCTAGCACTAATATGAGATTTACCCTTCCAGATTTGCCAAGATGTGTTTTGCACATTGACAGAGCATCCAGGTTTTCATCTTCAATAATGAATAACTGACTAATGTAACAAATGAAGAATCAGACTTGTATGCAAAATTTAATACCATAACAAACGACCTACAAGACAAGAAGGATATCCACACCAGTGACTCATTTCTTCATTTTCACTTCAACAATGTTCTGCAACTGTGTGAACACAGAATGTAAAATATTTCAACACCAGCATAGCTACAGAAATCTACAGTAAGTCTTAAACCAACTATACACCACCAACTAAAGTAATTCTTAAGAGTTTTGTTTTGGTTTTTGCCTAAATGATGGAAGGCCACAAGTTAAATTATCTCCAGGAGATTACATAGATATGCTTTACAATGATACGTTCCTTCCTGACCAATTCTCTCCTCTTATCTCATCGTAAGTGTTTTGTGATGCTTGGGAGGATAGGAACGTCTGCTCTACAAAACCGTACAAGAGCTGGTCTAAAAACATTTCAAAGTGTACTGAACTGCCATTGTTCCTGTGTATGAAAAGAATGGAAGGCAGACAATGAGAAAACCTTGCCCCAGTGTGACCTAGGAAATATCATTTAATAAAAAATCATTTTAAACTATTTGATTTCTATCAGTTAACCGTTTAACCGTCGTTACACCGTCACGCTGGATACCCTTTAGATAAATACCCTTTCCACATATATTTAGTGTTTGTCATGCGTTGCCATTTGTTTACCAAACCTAAAAAGAGGCAGCTTAGAGCACAAATCCTCTTTATTGCATCACGATTGTATCGCATTGCTGATAGTATCTCCGTCATAGTTAATCTCGATCCACTACAGGGGACACGTGTTTCACGTAAAGTAAAACACCATTTTAAAAAAATAAATAAATACACGTTACCATCCCATAAACTTAGCGTAGCAATCAACAATTCATTTTTCAACATTCTTATGAATTAATGCTATGAATCAATTTGAAAAGCAAGTACGTAAAAGATTATTTTTTCGTTGCTTGAAATGACCACAGATAAACTGCAACTTTAACAAACTGTGCCCACAACTACTGAACTAAAACATCTTAGTTTAAAAATAAATAAATAAATAAACCACTGTACTCGCCAAAGATGAATGGAAATGTCATCTGTTATCATAGAACGGTGGTTCTCAAAGTTCGCTGCAAAAATATCTGCCAGGAGCGGGGCTCCCGAGTGGAGCATCCAGTAAAGGCGCTCCGCATGGAGTGCAGGATGCGCTCTATAGCCTGGACATCGCCAGTTAGTCCAGGCTATTCCTTTGTCAACCTTGGATGGGAGCTCCCAGGGGGTGGCGCTCAATTGGACAAGCACCGCCTGGGGGGAGGGAGGGTTAGGTCGGCCAGGGTGTTCTCTGCCCACCGCGCACCAGCGACCCCTGTAGTCTGGCCAGTCGCCAGCAGGCTTGCCTGTAAGCTGCCCAGGGCTGCGTTGTCCTCCGACGCTGTAGCTCCGGGTGGCTGCATGTTGAGTCTGCAGTGTGTAAGGAAGCTGGCGGCTGACGTCACATGCTTCGGGGGACAGCGTGTGCTCGTGTTCGCCCCTCCCGAGTCAGCGCATGGGTGGTAGCGGTAGAATGAGCCTAAAAAATAGTTGGACATTGCTAAATTGGGGAGAAAACAATAAAAATAATTGGCGACCACTAAATTAAAAAATATATATATATAATATAATTAAAAAAAAAAAAAAAAGGAAAAAAAAATCTGCCGGTAAGCATGCAAAGCAAGCTATTTAGCACAAGCTTTTTTTGGATATACTGCTGATCGGGTCATTGTTGTCGGCACTTCTTTTGCTGCAGTGCCACTCGATTCCCCTTCATTACTTCCTTTTCCAACACTTCTTCAGAAAACTGTCAATTGTTTGATATTTATAAAGCAACTTTTTTAACTCCCTTCACAACAAAAATCACAGACTACAGAAGTGCCGTCCCGCTGACATGGCAAGTTGGTTGCTAGGTAACCAGTTCAGAACTTTCAGGCAAAGGCAGGTAGGTAACGTAGGTATTCGACACCATAATTTTGTTTTGACCACTCCATTTTTACGCTCCTCCCTTTTCTATTTTGACGCCAGCTGCTGTGCTCCGCATACAAACACCTGAAATCGACAGCTTGAGACTAGTTTTGATAGATGTTTTCAGTCGACTAATCATGCCTAATCCGACCTCATGTGTTGCCAAATAAAAAAAAAAAAAAGTTCCAGACAGAGGAGTTGCAAAGTTCAGAGGCTGTGCGTAAAGAGCACATGTTTTGTTGGGTAATTACCTTTAAAACACAACATGCCAGACACATTTTATCAATTTGTATTATACGTTAACTTATGTAAAAACGGTATGCATTTATTTATCGGTTAACCGTTTAACCTATTTCATCCATAGTGTAACCTATTTTTACATTTTTTATTAAGTTCTGAAGCCCTGATCAAAATGGTCGAGTCACTGATAGTCTCTTGTCCTGCCTGTGTACTCCTGAACAGACTGATAACAACTAGCTTCATAAAAAAAGCCTTTTGTTTTTAGTAAAAGGTTGTCTTTCATTTCAAATGATGCACTTGAAACCTAATTTCTATTTACTTTCATGTCAAGCTGTCCTTTTGTATAGATAAAGACCATAACTTCAAATGCTTCATCAATTTCAAGGTTAAACTATAAGAAGTCACGCAGCTTAATGTTTTTGCTAATGTTATGGCACTATGCATTTCTAGCTGTTCATAAGAACAGTTGAGTGTACATTATTTCTGTTCATGCTGTGTGTTTCTCCTTTTGTTTTGAGATTCGAGTTAGTTTTCTGTTGATTTAGTATGCTTTCGACACCATATCAGGATTTGATTTTAAGGCTTGTCCATTTGCCCAGGACAGTCAAAAACGAGGACGGACAAGTGTTTCCACTTGGTGGTCTGTGGGACAAGTGCTTAATAAATATATTTCAAAAACACCACTTCTGAAATATATACAAAGCAACATACAGACGTGCTCAAATTTGTTGGTACCCCTCCACAAAAAACGAAGAATGCACAATTTTCTCTGAAATAACTTGAAACTGACAAAAGTAATTGGCATCCACCATTGTTTATTCCATATTTAATAGAAATCAGACTTTTGCTTTTGATTTTTTATTCAACATAATATTGTAAATAATAAAACAAATGAAAATGGCATGGACAAAAATGATGGGACCGCTAACCTAATATTTTGTTGCACAACCTTTAGAGGCAATCACTGCAATCAAACGTTTTCTGTAGCTCTCAATGAGACTTCTGCAACTGTTAACAGGTAGTTTGGCCCACTCTTCCTGAGCAAACTGCTCCAGCTGTCTCAGGTTTGATGGGTGCCTTCTCCAGACTGCAAGTTTCAGCTCTTTCCATAGATGTTCGATAGGATTCAGATCAGGACTCATAGAAGGCCACTTCAGAATAGTCCAATGTTTTGTTCTTATCCATTCTTGGGTGCTTTTAGCTGTGTGTTTTGGGTCATTATCCTGCTGGAGGTCCCATGACCTGCGACTGAGACAGAGCTTTCTGACACTGGGCAGTACGTTTCGCTCCAGAATGCCTTGATAGTCTTGAGATTTCATTGTGCCCTGCACAGATTCAAGGCACCCTGTGCCAGGCGCAGCAAAGCAGCCCCAAAACATAACCGAGCCTCCTCCATGTTTCACTGTAGGTATGGTGTTCTTTTCTTTGAAAGCTTCATTTTTTCGTCTGTGAACATACAGCTGATGTGACTTGCCAAAAAGCTCCAGTTTTGACTCATCTGTCCAAAGGACATTCTCCCAGAAGGATTGTGGCTTGTCAATATGCATTTTAGCAAATTCCAGTCTGGCTTTTTTATGTTTTTCTTTCAAAAGTGGAGTCCTCCTGGGTCTTCTTCCATGGAGCCCACTTTCGCTCAAAAAGCGACAGATGGTGCGATCAGAAACTGACGTACCTTCACCTTGGAGTTCAGCTTGTATCTCTTTGGCAGTTATCCTTGGTTTTTTTCTACCATTCGCACTATCCTTCTGTTCAATCTGGGGTAGATTTTCCTCTTGCGGCCGCGCCCAGTGAGGTTGGCTACAGTTCCATGGACCTTAAACTTCTTAATAATATTTGCAACTGTTGTCACAGGAACATCAAGCTGCTTGGAGATGGTCTTGTAGCCTTTACCTTTACCATGCTTGTCTATTATTTTCTTTCTGATCTCCTCAGACAACTCTCTCCTTTGCTTTCTCTGGTCCATGTTCAGTGTGGTGCACACAATGATACCAAACAGCACAGTGACTACTTTTCTCCATTTAAATAGGCTGAATGACTGATTACAAGATTGGAGACATGTGTGATACTAATTAAGAAACTAATTAGTTTGAAATATCACTATAATCCAATTATTTATTATCTTTTCTAAGGGGTACCAACAAATGTGTCCAGGCCATTTTAGAATATCTTTGTAGAATAAGCAATAATTCATCTCTTTTCACAGCTGCTTTGCTTTATTCTATGACATACCAAAGGCATGCAAGTATACATGATAAAATAGCTTTTAATTTCATCACTTTTCAGGAGGAATGAAGCATTATTTCAATGAGCTGTAAGGGTACCAACAAATTTGAGCACGTCTGTACCTCTTGTGTTTTACCAATCAAATCGTAGTTTCAATCAGTCACACACAGTAATATTGTGCGATGCAGCACTGGCATGCTCTACCCGGTTCGCAACCCGGTGTCATGTGGGTTGGCTGTGATTTCGCACTGCTTTTTTAAAGAAGCAAGTACACAATGTGTGTACGCAATGCCTGGGGAGCAGCAAAGTTCACATGACCACCCTTTCATCTGTCCAGCTTCTCTGGATTGAATTGTTGGACCAAATATTGATTAGAGCAAATGTTTCTTCATCCCTGCTGTAATCTGGCTCATGGTGTGTTTCAATCAACAGACATATGGCTAAACAGAAATGTTCCATGCGGAAATGAAACCTTCACGCAGGTGTAGCTGTTTGTTACTTCGTCTGCTTATGAACACCCATCATGCATTTTGTTTAGCTCGACCCGGATCAAAGCGTGAGGTGGGCTGCTGATGACCCGGGTGGTTTCACACTACGCAGGATTGTGACCTGGGTAGGCAGAACCTGGGTCGGGACCCGGGTAGAGGTGCCAGTGTGAAAGGGGCTCATGCAGGAATTTTATTTCGTCGTTGTGGTCTGAATTGCAGTAGCTGAGCATGTTTTGACATTTGTTTGGCTTTCTTAATTCAAGTCAAGTGACAGATATTTACTGTACAATGGTCGACCCGATCCTGATTTGGGTTATATTTCGGCATGGGATCCTAACATGTACACGCTAAATATTCCTCGAGCCCCGTGTTTTTCGCAAATACGAAATAACACCAAATGTAAAATATAAAACGAAATGCAAATATAAAAATAACACAAAAAATCTTTATAAAACAAACGTAGTGACATTTTTAAATTGTGAGGTTTATACAGAAAATACTTTAAATAAATCTGTGCAATCGTAGTTATCAAGGCTCATCCGTTACCATAGACACGGTCTGAAGGGAAACGGAAGCTCTGACTAACTTGCGCAGATGTATAATTTGAAGCGAGTCGTTTGGGAATTAATTGTACGGAAGCGTCTAGTGCCAATTTAAAAAAAAAAAAAGTATCTTCACTAATGAGAAATGATGGTAACTAAATTATTTTTCTGTGCAAAGTATTTGTCAGTGTAAAAAAAAAAGTTTAATAAAAAATATGTACATAGTTAAAACATGATGTATATTATACTATTATTGATATATATATATATATATATATATATATATATATATCTATTTGAGTTGTTTTATTAACGTGTACTGTAATAACATGATATTTGTGAAAAATAAAATGAAAAATTATAAAAACTAAAGAATTTCACAGTGCTCTAAATATTCCGAAAAGTATTTTCAACATTTTTAAATGGAGCATTTTTGTCTTTTCTTTTCACCTCTTTTCCCATTCTGCTAATAAATAAATAAATAATAATAATGTGAGATATCTGTCTTGCTAATATCCGTTGTTCCTACGGCCTTTCCACTAACAACAGGTATCACAGAAAATAGCATAAATTCTTCTGGGAACATGTTTAATGTTCCTTATTAAGATACATTCATATTTAGACATGCATATGTTATTTTTACATGTTTGTGTCAGTATATGAAAGACATCTACAAAACTTTAATGTTATTTTAATATAACGTTGGCATTAGTCATGACTCATGTATTGGAAAACTGACTCTTACTATTGAATTAAAATATTTGTTTTAACTGGGTCTGTTAGTTGATTTGCTCGGGTATTCAAAGTGTTTTACAAGACTTGTAGCAATTATCTTTTGCTGCTTCAGCTCTTAAAACATAAATAAATCACTAACAATTTATGCTATTTTAATATTTTGAATGGTATATTTTCAAAATGCTTTGTTATTGTAGGGGGTGCGTATTTCCATGTACATGTTGTAACGTCAATAAGTGAACTCGCGTAATAGTATGGGATGCATTTTCTGACGGGGATGCAAAATTTGATATACAACAATGTCTGAAAATGCTACCGAGAAGCATTTTCTGACTGGGTTGAAACTCAAAACTTCAAGCCCTAAATATTTATGTACTAAAATATTTCAAAATAAAAAATGTTTTTCAATGCTTGTCTTTATTATTTCTAGTAGTACACTAGTTTTTCATGGTAACTAAGCTGTATTTCATGTTTGAAATGTAATATGAATAATGCAATACAATCTGTAAAATATTAAGCGTGACAGTCTGGTTGGGACCTGGTAAAATAGGCCTGCTTTTTTTTAAATTTATTTATTTATTTCTTTATTTATTATAAAACATGTTTTATACTACCATATTTTTATGCAGTTTTTTGTCCGCTGCAAATCCGCTTTTATTGTATCAGAATTTTGTTTAGTCAATTCTTTTGCACTTCTGTGTGAGCTAATGTTTTTGCAGCTGATGAGGGATTAATGTGTATTTTACAACATAAAAAGCGATTTTCATTTGGTCCTAATCTGGTTTGTTGCCTCATGTTAACACTGATTTGTTACTGATCTGTAACTGTATTGCTTGAAAAGTGCCACTTGTTTTAGTAGAGTTAATAGAATGTGGCATCCATTTAACACAACAGTAGTATATGTGATTTCAAAAGTACAGCAGATGCAAACCACAGAGACAAAGAATCTATCTGTATAGACAGTTTCATTATGTATAGTAGGCATCTTCTACATAATGAAACTTTCATTTTAAGTTGCACAGAAACCTGCATACTAAAGTGAAGAATAATGGCATTGTGTTCTGAATGAGTTTTCAAGTAGGACAGTTACACTTTAATTTGGCTCAGATGTTATTTGAAGTGTGATATGTTTCTGAATATTGGTTTGGAAACACATTTACAGTAGAGCTCTTCAAACTGAAAGTTATAAATAGATCCATTACTGTGTCTTAGCAACAAATGACATTACCCAAGCTTTTGTAATGAAAACCAGAAGCATCCATCTCTAACCAAGCATTTTCATTATTTTTTTGTTTTGTTATGACAGCTGACCAAAAGAGCCTTCAAATAATTTATAACATAGTGGTCTGTTGAGCACCAATTCTCGACTTGCTCAGACAGCCCCAATGATTAGACCCCAGAGCCACCACCGTCATCGGTCAAATTTAGTAAATGCCAAATTATATATATAGTGTTTGCTTCTCTGTGGGTAGGACAAAGACGACAAGGCTACAGGTACAAGATACATGGTTAATAGTCTTAAGCTAGTCGATTAGACTCCGGATCTTCAGTGTTCAGCTTGGATAGGCCTCCTGGGAGTCCAGCAAGGAAAGAGCAGCCATCCAACATGCGTGCAGCATCCTCCAAAGCACCAATTTCTCTCCCATTCAGTCTGCCATAGTAAGCTGCTGATGATCTGAGCAGGATGGAAAAAGTGCAGGATAGTCCAGGTAGCACGTCACTACAATGAAAACAGCATGTTCATATTTTAGGTATTTTGCAAGCACATTGTCATTTATTTTAGATATTTCGAAACCATTCTTTTTCATTAGCAGTGAATGGCAGATTTGGTACTGCAATCAAGTAAGCGGCATTATATTTAATTAATTCCCTAAATGTTGTTTTTTATTTTATTTTACTCTGTTCTTTCAGTAGCATGTTGCTGTAGCTACTGGTGTCAGGGTAGGTGTACACTTCCTACTTACAGTCCCAAGGATTTTTATGCTTTCTGCTTTCACCATTCTTCAAATGGTCAGTTTGAGAAATACGTACTCTGTTCTACCAGCAACAGCTGACCCTGCTGTAGTACAAAACTCGTGATACATGAACTGTTTTTCATTGTGGTAACGTCTTGAATTGCCATGCCTGCTTTTTTGGCTGAAGAGATAACAGCTTATCATCTAACTAGGGATGCTGCTGTGCAATTTAACAGAGTAAAAATAAAATATTATGTTGACTCAAAACTTTGTTCAGGCACCATACAATTTGACTAGCGAAAGACAACAATTGGTTTATTGGAGTTCATAAAGAGCACTCTATCAGCTTGGTAAGGTAAGTAACCTTGCTGTGTTTTTTTTTTTTTTTTTCAGCCCTTTGTTATAATAATTTTCTTTTATTTAAAGTTTCTGTGGTCAATGACATGTGTGCAACACACAGCCCTTAGTGGTTTTTTAATTGCTCTACATTCCTTGAAAGCAACTGTTAATTTTAAGGTGCATTTCTACACAACAGTACTCACACACATTTGGTCACCATCACAACTGCTGAATGAAACTGGGGTTACCGTATTTCATGTTAATACAACACCTCTGCACTCAGACATCTGTATTCGATCAGATTGCACTTCAGTTTGAAAGGTGTTTTTATTTATTTACAGGCCGACATCACAGAGCCCTCATAAATATTGACACATGTTTTTAAACGGCATTTGCAACCATTTTAGTGGCAGTCTGAAGCCCTGTGCACAAAATGGTATTATCTCAGTGGTGATATTTAGATCTGCCACTGTTTGGTCAGTGCAGCTTTGTTCTTAAAGAAAATAATTTGTATCCAGGTCGTTTGCTTATTCGGTCTGCTCTGATTTGACAAAGTTATGATTAACATTTTACATGTAAAGTAGGAAAACAATGACGTGCATGTATTTACATGTAACAATATCTCCTCCAACAATCAAAATCCAATGCTAAATAACTTTTTCACTACAACCAGAATGTTGTGGAGGCATTGATGCATGTAAAAGTATTTTCGTGTGTAACGTACTTTTCTGAGAATTGTAATGAAATACTTGTACTAACAGAATTCTACAAAAAAAAAAACCTTGGGCAATTGTTATGTGGTGGTGGTGGTGGTGGTGGTGCTGTTGTTGTAGATTTAAGGTCAGGATAACGCACCATTTCATGCTACTGATAACTGTAATGTGGTGTTTAGCAGGGGGATATGTAGGTTAAACATAACTTGATCTAATTTGTAAGGCGGCAAGAATTTGAATGAAAGGAAGGGTACAAGTTCAATTTTACAGTGCAGGGAAAGAATTTGATTTTATTTATATTTTTTTGCAAATTAAATACAAATATGTAGGTATACTGTAGATAAACACTTTATTTGTAACCAATACAAAGGTGGCTAAAATTATAACTTCAGGCATTCAATATTGTCAAAATCTGAAAATTGTGATACACGCACACACACATACATTGCATAACTAACCACTAACAAGCAAGTTTACCAGGGAAGTATTTAATTAAAATCCTGCGAAGAGGCAATTAAGAGACACGTGTCATAGAAAAAAAAACATGTTTTAGAAGGCTGTTGTAAACCATTCTACACCTACATTTTTTTGTTTTTTTTTTGATAGATTTGTAGTCTGTGCCTCATGCTCAAACATGTGAATGCGCTAATTTTAGAAATGGCATCTGCTAGATGCTAGTATGAAGACTAATTTAAAAATTATAATTTGTGCACAACATTGCACTCCTTAATAGAGTTGTAAATGTAGCTGCTACTTACAGGTTCTAATGGGAACATATTTAACTATCAGAAGTTTTTCTGGATGTATAAGCATATCTGATGTCCAGATTTCTAAACAAAACAAAATCTTAAAACAACATTGTTTTTCTTAACATTTGAACACAAACAACACTATGTGGGTATCCAAGAATGCTTGGTTATGAATGTGTTATTTCAGAATGTGTATGAATGATTAATGCCCATGGTGAGGCTATTGAAGAAATGTTTCCAAACCTTATTGTGGTTACTTCTTGCATGATGATTCTTAACAACGTGCTTACCAAATACCTTGGGACCGAGAAGAACCTGGCACGACTGAATCTCCGTTAGTGGGTTTCGATGAACCGGCCTTCAGACAGATTATGTAAATTATCCAAGCGACTGCAGATAGGAACCTAGTATCTGTATCTGACTATCGCCTTTCTATCCACAGAGAAGCCATAGTTCTGGGAAGCACGGACTTCACAGAAGAGGATGTTGAACGAATTGTAGAAGAACTTGGGAAAGAATACAAGGGAAATGCCTACCACCTCATGCACAAAAACTGCAATCACTTCTCATCAACACTGTCCGAGGTAAGAATGTTTCATTCTTGGATTTCAACACTGTTTGTACCTTTACAGGGTTGACAAGACATGATATAACCGCTTACTTAAGGTGTTACAAGGCCCGACACCAAGCAGGTTATAAAATTATTATATTGATTTACTTTTTAAATTGATACAACAAATAAAAAATAAAATATTTCCAATAACAGTAAATATCACTACACACAAAATAGTTCCAGTGAAAAGTAAACAACATTTGTTTAAAAGTGTTTTATTTTAATAAATTAACATCAGTTTATTCATAAATGTAAATGAAGTTTCTAAGCTTCACCCTGGATTCCCAATCTTTTTCAGCCTCACTTGCCTGGAAATTAAATAAATAAATCGTATTGTATCTATTATTTCCACTTTTCTGTCTGGTCCCCCTCCTACCAAACGCAATCTTCTGTCCCTCCTAGGCCATTTAAACACTTTTCACTAAGGATAATTCCTCAAGGAAGAGCTTTCATCTCCTATTTTCTTCTGTTGATTTCCTCCACGATTTCATACTCATGGATCATTTTTGCTGCAAGGAACTCCACCTGTGGGAGCTCCTACTAAAAGAATGGAACGGCATTGCTTTCTTTTACGACGGCTGTCTCCTGCTGCCCAAAGACATTCAGCTATTCACAGATGCAGCTCCCTCTCTCTGCTTTGGAGGATACTACAAGGGAACATGGTTTTCTGCTCCATGGCCCGAAGAATTCAGCACCATTCCTATACCCGATCACTACTCGTCATTGTACGAAATGTATCCATTCTTCTCAAATCAGGTAATTCAGCTACAGTCCAAATCATTAACAAAGGTCGTTCATCCTCCCACCATATAATGAGAATATTCAGAAGGGTTACCTGTTACTCATCATTTCATTCTCAGAGCTCAACACATTTTAGGCCACCTGAATGTAATCGCCGATTCTCTTTCTCGTTTCCAAATGCAGAAATTCAGATCATTCGCTCCCGAAGCAGACCTCCTGCCAACTCAGATTCCTCCCTTTTCAGACCTGACATTCATGTGAGCCACCCGCTGCATTACCTAATTCTGCAGGCTCAAGAAACAACTCTTTTCAGCATCACTCCCCGCTCACTGCAAACATACTGGTCATCCTGGGATTGATTTAAAAATGTTCCTTTTGCATTCAACATTCCTTTCCCTTCATTTTCAGTGCACGTAGTATCATCCTATATTATGTCCCTTAAGAATAGAGCTATAAGAGTTTCCTCCATCAAAATGTCAATTTCTGGCATCCAGTTTTTCCACAAAACTCAGCAACTCACAAATTTCACTAATCCTGAAAGGGCTTCAACGATCAGAATCTTTTTCTCCCCCTGCTTGCTTACCTATCACCACCAACGTACTCTCTCAGTGCATCTCATTCCTTTGCTCCGGCTACTCCTCCCAGTTTTTAGATAAAACCTTAGAAGCCCCTTTCTCAACTTTTTTGGGTTCCTTAGGTGCTCAGCGTCTACATCGCACTCAAATAAATCCAACCCCCAGATTCATCCCTGTATCTCCTCATCTGATACCTTTTCCTTCCTGCTCTAAAGAAGTAAAACTGACCAGGAAGATTAGGGGAACCCTTTCCTATTTGTTTTTAAATTAAACTCCCATATGACCCCTTTCTCTCTTATCCATCGCCATCTTTCTCAGGGCGCATCACCCTCAGTACCGCTGTAAATTAACACAAACTGAACAATCCTCACCTGACATTTGGTTCTTCTTTCCAGGTCCGGATTCACAGTTCTCCGGTCATTCCTTCAGAATCGTAGCAGCAACTTCAGCTTCTCGCCACAGAGTTCTAGACTCCCTTATCAAACGGTTAGATTGTTGGTGCTCCAGTGTTTACCAAGTTTACATTAGAACAAATATTACAGATCCTAGAAATGCTTTTACAAAAATGTGCTCTTAGGTGTTAGTAGCCTGCCCGGAGGAAGGGCAATCAGATCAGCCATGGATTCCCAGAGGTTTATTTCCCAAAAATGGGTTTTATTTTCATCTCCTGCCCGCTGATGATCATTTGTTAAAGGTTGGCTAAACCTTCAAGTTCTATATTCAATACTAGTCGCGGCATTGACACCGGCTTGATCTTTTTGGGGGTCTTTGCCTTGTCCAGGCCTTGCCTCGGCCAAGCAGCGAGCCCTCAAACCAAGTTAGGTTTGATGCCAAATTAATGTGCATATATACAACATACTTCTCTGTAAAATCGCATACTCCGCATTCTCCACAATAAATATTTGTACTAAAACATTTTGTGCTTGGTGTTTGCCCCGAACTACTGAATAAATATTGATTAAAATGTGTATTAAGTAAATAATTTGTGTGTCAATTATATTAACGTATTCCATGCTAATTGTATGTTTTTTTTGTTGTGTTGTGTGTTTGTTTGTTTTTTTCTTTTTTGTGACCAATTATTTTTATTTACTTTTCCCCCAATTTGGAATGTCCATTTTTTTTTTCTCTTCACTGCAGAGTCCCCACACAGCACAGGCGTTCTGAGGGCGTGCAAGCGTCCTCCAATCTTGCGTACCTAAAGCCAGAATCGCTTTTACGCCGAGCAATCCAGAGCAGAGGTGGGCGGGCTGCTGATCCTGGAGAACAGAGACCAGCCCTGCTTTTTATCCACTCTGAATGTGCTCGGTGTCTGGCCAGTAGGGTTCGCTGTTGCGCAATGAGGAGACGTTGTCCCTGCCGGTTTCCCATCCCCCACCCCGGGAGCGTCTGAGTCAAGTGACGCCCCCTTCGGAGTCCCCAGCAAAGTTTCTCTTTGCACAGCCTGGACACGAAGCGGCGCCGTCCAAGCTGTATGACTCATCCTGCTCTCCCAGCGGCAGCACTTTAACTGGATAACCACTCGGGGACCCCTGCATCAATTTAAACTTAGTAAATTACATAAATACATCTGATAAAACTTGAATTCACTTTAATTATAGATCAGTGATTTTTGGAATATATGTTCACTTGAACATTGCCAGATATTGTGCAGTTTGAAAAACTCTGAATGAATTGTATTGACTGCTGTACTGCCAGAAGGGGCCCTGCTACATGCGAAAGCAGCGGTGTCTGTGTGAGGAGGCTCGCTTTGTGCCTTCAGGTTTGTTTTGTTTCTCCGGGTCTGCTGGTGTTATTGAGGGGATAGCTTGTTGTCTATTCCACTTCATTTTAGTTTTTTTATTTACTGGTAGGAATATGTTAGCATTGTTAAATGCTGCGTCTTTTGCTGAATTCACTTTTCAGTTGTACGGTGGGCGTTAAAGGTTGATATGCTGTACTGCTTTCCATCTCTATTCCTTACGGAATCTGCATAAAATTGCCTGAGGAGACTGTTCAACTCGCCCTTAGAAAGTAAATTAAATGCAAGCGGTCTGCCTGTTTCTTGGAGCCAGTTTTGTCAGATATTCACAGCCCATTTAGAAGCCTTTATTTTTTTTTCGCTTTGGTCAAGTTCTAGTTGATTCAGTTCTGGTTCTGTTATTTCACTGCAGTTTTTCTTTTAAAGAAATTTGAAATACTGGTACTTTTTGTCTGGTTCAGGACATTCATCTTCAAGCCATTCTTCAACAGCTATTCCATTAAAAAGAACATTTGATTCTGGGTCTGAATTTAGTTTGTGGTTACTAACAGATATTAAATGTTACAGAATTAGGACAGGTAATTGGCGGGGGAATTTGAATCAAAGGTTGTGTGGGATTAATGTATGGCTGACCAGAACGCAGCTAACCAATTGGAGAGCAGGATTTTTCCAAGCATGAAGTATTATTATTATTATCATCATTATTATTATTATTTGAACAAAAAAATGCATATTACAATTAAAACTTTGATATTAAGAATTTTATTTGGGAGGGAGGGAGACAAAAAAACCTTCCATATTGTGCTGTATTTATTTTCAAAACTACCCTGCAGTTGAAGTGCTGGGCTGGGGCTCCTCCAGATCATTCTTCGCCTCATCCTCCTGCAGCAGCTCTTCATCAAGGAGGTCCTCCTCGGGGGCTCCCGAGTGGCGCATCCAGTAAAGGCGCTCCACGCGGAGTGCAGGATGTGCCCTATAGCCTGGAGATCGCAAGTTCAAATCCAGGCTATGTCACAGCCGACTGTGACCGGGAGTTCCTAGGGGGCGGCGCACAATTGGCCGAGCGCTGCCTGGGTAGGGAGGGCTTAGGTCGGCAGGGGAATCCACGGCTCACCGCGCATTAGCGACCCCCATGGCCGATAGGGCGCCTGTGGTTCTGCAGTGGAGCTGCCAGATCTGTGTTGTCCTCCGAAAAAACAGGGGTAAAAAAATTGGCGACAACTAAATTAAAAAAAAAAAAAAAAGAGGTCCTCCCTGGCATCCATGCCCTCGATCTCCTCCTCAGTCAGGGCTCCCCCTCTTCAGTGACTGAACCTGATGCTAGAACTGATTGTCTTCATCCATTTTCTGGCTTACACACACGCACATAAAACATTAAAATAAATATAGAAGAAGAAGAAGAAGAAGAAGAGAATTCTTCATCCTTTTTCACAAACAGAAAAAAGTAAACTAATAATAATAGACACACACACAGAGTAAACTAATAATAAAATACATGGCTAAATAATAATAATGACTACGGCTAAATAATGTCTTTGTTTTTTACATAGGCTACATAAACAAAGTAAAAACAAAAAATAAACCAATAATAAAAAAATAAAAAAATAATAATTATTCCTCATTCTTTTACACATTGAATAAAAAAAGAAGATAAAAAAATAAAAAATGCATAGCTAAATAATAATGACTACAGATAAATAATGAATCGACTAGAAAAAGTAAACAAACATTAGCTAATACACAGACGTACACAAACACCTAACTTTTGGCATCACGTGATTTTTAAACATGCGCATTGTTTAAATATGCACATTTTTTAAATGTGATGTTGGTACAGTAGTCTACAGTCATAAAAGTTAGCCCAGCAAGCAAGCAAGCACGCACGCACACAGACATGACACAGAGAGAAAAAAAACCACTGCAGATGTACTCAACACAAAAAAAATGAATATGAAGTTGAAAAATAAAACCAACAACAATATGGCTAATTAGCCCAAGTATTTACCATTTAGATATGTAGATTAGCACTCTTGGAATTGTAAAACCAGAGATACAGAACCTCGAACATCCTGTGCACTCAGTCGTAATGGCGCCGGCAGAGACTCGTCCTTGTAATCAAAATATTATTGAGAAAAAAATTATATATTAGAAATACAAAACTGAAAGATAATAATTCGATAAATCTCCACTCCCCTGAGTTAATACTTGGTAGAAGCACCTTTGGCAGCAATTACAGCTGTGAGGCTGTTGGGATAGGTCTCTACCAACTTTGCACACCTAGATTTGGCAATATTTCTTTACAAAACTGTTCAAGCTCTGTCAAGTTTCTTGGGGAGCGTTGATGGACAGCAATCTTCAAGTCATGCCACAAGTTTTCGATTGGATTTAGGTTGGGGCTTTGACTGGGCCACTCAAGGACATTTACCTTTTGGTTCCTTAGACACTCCAGTGTAGCTTTGGCTATGTGCTTTGGGTCATTGTCATGCTGAAAGGTGAACTTCCGTCCCAGTTTCAGCTTTCTTGCAGAGGGCAGCAGGTTTCCCTCAAGGACTTCCCTGTACTTTGCTCCATTCATTTTCCCTTCTATCCTGACAAGTTCCCCAGGCCCTGCCGATGAGAAACATCCACATAACATGATGCTGCAACCAACATGCCAAAAAGTTCCATTTTAGTTTCGTCAGACCACAAAACATTTTGCCACATGGCTACAGAATCTCCTGAGTTTTTTTTTTTTGCATACTTCAAATGGGATTCAAGGTGGGCTTTCTTGAGTAATGGCTTCCTTCTTGCCATCCTACCATACAGGCCAGATTTGTGGAGTGCTTGGGATATTGTTGTCATATGCACACTTTGACCAGTCTTGGCCATAAAAGCCTGTAGCTCTTGCAAAGTTACCATTGGCCTCTTGGTAGCCTTTCTGATCAGTCTCCTTCTTGCTGGGTCATCCAGTTTGGAGGGAGGGCCTGATCTAGGCAGGGTCTTGGTGGTGCCATACACCTTCCACTTCTTAATAATCGTTTTGAGCGTGCTCCAAGGGATATTCAAGGTCTTTTGATATATTTTTTTGTACCCATCCCCTGATCTGTGCCTTTCAGCTGTCCCGGAGTTCTTTTGAAAGTCGCCTCGATTTAATTAAAATTATATTAAGAAGGTTATGTGTTTTGTTTTGGGTTTTTTTAAACAAGGACGTTCGTAGGTTCATGTTGCTGCAGGGCCATGAATGGGTTTAAGTTCAACAACAACTCTAAATAAAATGTTACTGCTATTAAGCACTGGTAATAATCTGAAGCCGTGGTATTGCAAAATAACAGAATCACGTTTTTACTTTAGAAATGTGTTTTTTTTTTTTTTTTTTCATTAAAAACTTGTTCTTTATTGAAATACATTTTCAGCTTTCATATTCTCATTCACTCATTCAAGCAAACCAAGTAGGAATTTGCTTTAGACATTTTTCAAGTCAAGTAAGCTTATTTGTTTATAAATAATTACAGTAGTTTAATCTTACTTTAAAGGCACGTACCTGAATCGTAATGTAATTAAACAGTTTGCTTGTACTCTCCCTGCCGTTCTGCGCACTGTCAGCCCTGGTTAAAGATAAATGTACCTGACCCGAAGCAAGTGTAAAACTTGCCTGAATATTAAAGTAAAAAATAGAAATAGTTTAAAACCTAGCAATAAATGACTTGTTGCAGTAGTTACATTATTGTTTTACATTATTGTTTTGCCCTCCAACTCAATGGGCCATATTTAGAAGCAAGCACAAAGGCAAAGACACAATTTCTTAGAGCAATAAGACCATTTTAGAGAGAAACCATATCACTGAAGTGTTTTGTGGGAAGGGTTTCAGTCAGCTAGGAAACCTTGAAAGACACCAGCGAACTCACACAGGAGTGAAATCGTATCGCTGCTCTGACTGTGGGAAGCATTACAGTGATTCAAGAGCCCTTGTAAAACACCAGCGAATTCACACATGACAAAAAATGCATTGATGCTCTGACTGTGGGAAGAGTTTTGCTAAGTCAGTACACCTTGTACACCAGCAAATTCATGCAAGAGAGAAACAAAAAAACAAACCCTGAAATTTCAGGGATGTTCCGCATGAAATAACTTTCATCCATTTTACTCAGAAGAGCCAGCTTCTGTTTCATTGTAGCAGAGCTGATTAGTGTGGGTGCCTGAACTGAGGGGACACACTGCCAGAAATCTTTAATTAAATTTGTTAGCAGTTTGAATATGAACACCCATTTATTAACATTTTTAATTTTTACTAATATGAATAAATAATGGGGTAGAATTATTTAGTTAAAAATAGTGTAATTGGTTAGATTTATTTATAATTGAGAAATAATAAATATTCAGGTATAAATGAATTACAAATTTTATTATCAACGGTGGTGCCAGTTCTTTCTGTATACAGGCATTGCATTCCAATCACAGACACATATGCAGCAGTGGTTAGGGCTCTGGACTCGACCGGAGGGTCGTGGGTTCAATTCCAGGAGGGGGTCACTGCTGCTGTATCCTTGAGCAAGGTACTTTACCTAGATTGCTCCAGTAAAAACCCAAGTGTATAAATGGGTGATTGTATGTAAAAATAATGTGTAAAAAATAATGTGATATCTTGTAAATTGTAAGTTGCCCTGGATAAGGGCGTCTGCTAAGAAATAATAATAATTTTAATGGTATAAAACAAGAAACAACTCTTTGACTGGTCCTTCCTGCAACTAAATTTTTATACTGTTGAAATTTGTTTTATTTGGCAAAAAAAAAAAAAGTCTTTGCATTTGCTTCAGAGTGAAGTCTTTTTTTATATAGTAAAACCGTGCTTTTGACATGGCAAGTATTTTGAACTTGTCGCGTTCGAGTCTTATGAAGGGAACAGTACTCCTAGTGGTTAATTTTCATGCACTGGGCCCGAGTGAAATTAATCCACTGATAATCCACTAAACGTTAGAGACAGACACAATACTTGTATTTAGGTTTACAGTCTCCTTTCGAGAGACTAATTTAATGAAGCACAACAATGATACTATTACAATGTTTTTAACAATGTTTTATCCTAAACTATTCCTAATTGGGAGTATTACCGCTTTCCAGCAGTTACTGCTTTCAGTCAGGCATACTAATCTATCTAAACCACCTTACATAATGCATGTATTAATTCTACTCATATTTAAGACATCTATAGTTCAGGCAATGAATATATGCTTACCCTCATCTTTGAGGTGCAATTGATTCAGAGCGGCTTGGTAATGTCAATCAGTCGGTAAAGGCTTTTCAGTCTCAAATCAGGATTCAGCTACAGAGGCTGGGTTCAAATTCTCAAGCTCAGTTGAGGATCGGATGTCGGAAAAAGAACGCTTTTGTATCGTTTGATTAAAGTTTTTATGTCCAATTTTTCAGCTGCCTACCCACCTTTCATGACATCCCCACAACCCCCCTGCTCATGCAGTATGTGGTTACAATGTGTCTGCTAGCTATCAAGCTTACCTAAATGTTTAGATTCATACTACAAAATATTTAGCACGTTCTAGCAAAAATGCACATACTACTCTATGTAAATATAATTGTAATGCATTAGTTTAAGTAAATTATAAATCATAATCTTATCACATTTAATTTAATAAGTTCTGCAACTCCCTCAGTAAGCTCCCTACACTGCAGTCATACCATGTTTCCCAGGGCTCTCCAGTCTGATGGCTGTTTACACTTAAGGCAGGTTGCTCTTATTTCAAACTGGTTTTATCTCAGTCAACCTGGCATAAGGGCCATGCTTCCATCCGGGCCAGAATGTATCACATGCAGACACATTGTCTTGAACATTGAGGCTGAGTGGTCCAGTGGTTAAAGAAAAGGGCTTGTAACCAGGAGGTCCCCGGTTCAAATCCCACCTCAGCCACTGACTCATTGTGTGACCCTGAGCAAGTCACTTAACCTCCTTGTGCTCCGTCTTTCGGGTGAGACGTAATTGTAAGTGACTCTGCAGCTGATGCATAGTTCACACACCCTAGTCTCTGTAAGTCGCCTTGGATAAAGGCGTCTGCGAAATAAACAAATAATAATAACATTGAGAAGATGAAGGCACTAGCTAAAATATTTGTCTACCTGACTAAGTCGGTAATTTTCAAAACATTTGAGGATTTTTATTCATTTCGTCACTTTTATATAATTAACCTCCGAGGGGGAAGTGGGGGGGCGTGGAATAAATACAAAATCTCTAACTTCGTATTTGTACACACCAAATATTTTGAGAGTGGAGCGGCAGACAAACATTGCAAGTGGTTGATCTAGTGGTGATTCATAGAAAAACGCAATGAGAAATCCTTGAACAATATGAGAGGTGTGCAGTGTGTTGTTAATGTTACTGGTCTAAAGTATTTAACATTCATATACGCTACTAACATAACCAGTTTAATGCTGTGTGTTTTCAGATTCTGTGTGGGAGGGAGACCCCACGCTGGGTGAACCGGCTGGCCTACTTCAGTTCCTGCATTCCTTTCCTTCAGAGCTGCCTTCCTAAGGAGTGGCTCACACCGGCCGCGCTGCAGTCCAGCGTCAGCCAGGAGCTACAGGGCGAGCTGGAGGAAGCAGGAGATGCTGCCGCCACTGCCTCCGCACCTTTGCCTTCCTCCTCTTCCACCACCACTAATGCGATACCCAGGCCGGGCCACCATGCGAAGCGATAATCCCAGAAAACCGCAGCAATGACTGAGATGTATAATATAACAACTGACTCTTACTCAAAACTAAATTGGCTGATCTTGATGACCTTTTGTAGGAAAAGAAACAACAAAAACAACATAGTTTTAGTTCCTTGGCCTTTCAGTTACATGCTCAGGATTGTAAATTTGTAGTCTGTGTTTTGTTTTTCAATGGGGGGGGGGGCAGAGTTTCATCACCTCTTAGAGATATAGTAGTATATATATATAGTAGGTTTTACAGTGCTATTTTGTTCTGGTTAGTTACAGTATTTTTTGGACATGTTTACATTGTGTATAAAACAAAAGCTGCCACTGCAAATGAGCATTAGCAAACCCTGTGAAGAGAAATAATTTATTGTGCTCCCATTAAGTTGAATGTTATACTTTTTTTGAGTTGATCTTTCTTTTGGTGACACCCCCCTCCCCTTGTTGCTCAAATTGCTCATGCCTCCTCCTCCAATTTGTTAGTTTTCAATGTGATATCAAACATATTGTGAAAGCAGAGATGGATATAGTTTTAAATGAAGACTAATGTCCAGACCATCAAGCTAATTTCACTGGGTCTTCCCAAAATGAAAAGCAAGTGAATAATACAGCAGTGTCCCTAAGTCTCCTTTTTTTGGTCTATCATTTTAAAACTTTTAAAGGTTTAATCGCAATAATTCTCGGAAGTTTCAGTCTTTTTTTCCCAAACATACATTTTTTTTCTGTTACACCAGTCTAATGGACAATACTCATGTAATGCTCTAAACATTTTGACTACTCATGTCATGTTTTATCTGACATACTTGCCTGTTCTAGAATTCATACAATATTCTCCACATTTTGAATGTCATCTAATGCAAATGCAGGAAAATCCCTGATAGTATGATGTGGGACTGATTTCCAGTATTCATCTTTTAAGGTTAAGTGAAAGGTCCCATTTCCAATTTATCACTTCCTTTTTTTATGCCAAGCTATGGCTCAATATGCAGTCAGTGATGAGAAAGAAAACCAAGGCTTTTGCAGATACGTTCTTAAAAGAGAGACTTTAGGTGCTTGGCTGCCTTTGGGAAATATCTTCATATTCTTTTCACCACATAATTGAAAAAGTTTCTTAGCACCGTACAGCCTCTATTTACCATCTCTGCTTTCAGATTACATAAGTAGAGCCCCTGTAGCAGACAAGTTTGGCCATAAACAGCCACCAGCAGCTTTTCCCACCTAATTAGGCCAGTTGATTCAACAATAAAATCCCAGCAAGCTTTGTGCTTCAGGTATGTCGAACAGTCACACAAAAAGGGTGCGGCGGTGCACCCAGAATTTGGCCTGACAGCTGGGGTGCCCTGGTACTCTGTTAAGTTATTGTACAAAAGTTTTTTTTGGTTTTGTTTGTTTTTGTATTGCTCTTATTTTTTAGGTATTTTTAGGTTAGATGCACAGTTCTAGTTGGTGTTAAATACTGGATGTGACACGACTCCTATTAATGACGTTCCAAATTTCTAAATTCATCCCCAGTAAGAGAGTGTTGCCTGCAAAGCCACATTTCCCACAGAACTACTGACGAGAATTCGGAAATCACACAAATGAAAGATGTTATGTTAACTACAAACGTAGTTGTTCCAGGACAGAATGCCAGATAAAAATAGTTTCTGTGGAAACTGTGTTGCATGTTCAGTGTCTAGGAACCGTAGATAAAAGAAGGTTTTTGTTACAGCCTGACATTTTCAAATGTGGGTTTCACAGTTCTGAGATTTGCTAATATTTTAATCCAGATTTTTGTTAGAAAATGCATACCTCTCAGTTCTTCTGGTTACCAGATACCTCTTTCACTTTAGTGGGTAGTGTCATGCTTAGATATTTACATTTACAGACTGTGTACATAGGTCATGGTTTATTTTTTTTATTTTTTATGTTTTAATGATTCTGACAATTTTGTATTTACCGACCTGTGGGGAGGAAATGTATATGTTACTGACTTTTATTTGAAGACACCCTGATTTAGTTGAACAGGAAGACAATTTGTGTAGTTAAGTGCAACTTTGTTATTTAATATGGTGGTACTTGGCATGACATCACATTTCCCGTGAACTTGCCTGTAGAACTTCTACGAGTGGGCAAGACTGTATTCAGAGTTTCAACAAAAAGCGATTTTGATATGGCAGCTAATTTTCATAGGGAATTGCTGTTGTGCTCAAATAACTGGGAGAACCCACAAATGTCAGGAGTCATGAGCAGGCAGTGGTTGTGGGACTGCAGCTTCTCAAAACCTGTTTCTCCCAGCAGATATCTCTTCAAATAAAAAAGTACCTCAATGACAAAAGACACAATACCAGTAAGGAGACTTGACTGGACATGGTCTAGTACCACCATTGCTAACCTACGTCTATCTCAACTGTGGGAGTGGTGCTTATTTCAAACTGAGCAGAGGTCTGCTTTTTTTTTTTTTTTAAAACCTTGTATTTCAGCAAGAGACAGAAGCCATCCGGGGCTAACTTGCTTAGCAATATAAGAAATGGCCTTCACCAGCAAACTTGTCAAGGTGGAACTCACATGGTGGGAACTTAAAATAACTGCTGCTGTGGGTGCCTGTCACTTAATGTGGCTAACCAACTGTATTTGTTTTGATACGTTTTTGACTGCCACTACCCTGCTTTTTAATAATATATAGTCTTCACAGATATGTTAGTACTGTGTGTGTTAATGTGTGCATGGTTGCTGGTCACATGATTATATTTACTAAGTGTTATGGTGTAATGGTTGATGCAAAGGATCACAGAAACTATTTTATTGCAGCAGTAAGAGAACATTGCTTTGAAAATGCTACTTTCATTAGTAGCCTGAATGCTAGGACATGGTCAATATTCATAACATAAATTGTGGGTCTTGTGATGGTGGAATATTCTCTGGCTGCATGTTGCAGTCAAAGTTGCAGCTTACATCATTGCAATATTGGTACAACATAATACTATCTTAGTTGACTGGTTATATTGCATAAGCATTGGATCCTCTAATTTATAACAAAATGTGCTTGTCAGTCATAAGGACCAAACCAGTTAAGTGATGAAACCCTGCTTTTTCATTGGCCCAACTTTTCACTGTATCATGCCTGCTTTAAAATAATTTAAATTAGCTGGTTTTAACATTTATGTAGCAATATGTTGCCTAATGGTCAGGGGTGCATCGCTGTGACTCGGCCCATCTAATCTATTGCATTGCCCACAAATGCATGGTTCACTTCCTTTAAAATTAGATGTACCTTCTCAGTTTACCAATTCCACAGGAAGTTAGATTAAAATGCAGGCTAAATAGCTCTTGATATCCCTAAAATCTTATTGCAAATGATAGGCTTTACCACTATATTTCCATACTGAATACCGAATAACAAATATTTTATCAAATTTGTATAAATAAAGTAAATTTAGAGGAAAACATACAAGGAGAAAACACCTACAATGGTTTGAGGGAAGTGTTCTGGGAATCAACAAGTCTTTGAGTTCAGCATTTTATGCAGAGTTTTATACACAGGATTTATAATACAGCAGCAGCTGAATTTGTGGAGGTGTTATGCAACTGAAAACCTGCATACCATATTTGTTCTTAGAAACGTCGCTAGGTAACATTTGTAAGAAAATATATTTTGTATTACAGTGGTATTATTTTGAACTAAACAAAGTAACTGACCATTTCTAATCTTTTTCGAATTTATAAAGGTTTGAGAATGAATGTGTTTCATATGTTTTTTGTATCTGAACATAATGGTAGTAAAATGTGCTGGGATTCTTGTCATATCTGTTCATTTCTCTGTCTTGTACGATTGCTATTCACTGATACAAAGTACTTTTCCAATGCCTGCTCAATCGCTGGGACACCATAGCTGCTGGTCCTGGTATAAAGTGGGTTCCAAACCAGATGCAACAGTATAGTTGGGTACTTTTTTATTTTTTTTAAAAACATGTCGAATTTTGCAAAGTAATCTAGGAAGATTCAACATCCCATTTAAAGCTATTCTCCTCAAGGTCTAAAATATTTCTGCCCTCTCTTTCCTCAATGGTAACATCTCCATCAACTTTGTGTGGTGAGCTGTTAAAATAACAGCAATGCAATAAGTAATATAGGAGTGCTCAGTAAAACCCCATATGTATTGTGTATTAACAAACAGGTCCAAAAGAAGTCAGTCCATTCTCTTTTTAATCCTTTGTTTCAACAGCTACACATGCAGGCCGTGATCCACTCAGACTGACTTTCTCTTTTATCATGTGCCTTAGAGTGATAGTTTCAATACTCTGCTGCAGTAGCCGACATGTTACTACATTTAAACATATATATTTTTAGTTTTAAGTGTCACTGTATTCAAGACATTGTAAAATGTATACATAAAACCTATGTTTATGAAAATGTTTCTTTGGTCAAACCTTTCTTTCCTACCAAATTTTTTTTTAATCGCATGCATTAAATAAAATATTGCCTTGGTGCATTACTGCACACTGCCTGGCCACTTAACTGGGACCTGTACCTTGTGTTGGGACCTATTTGCCCTGATCACGACGTGCCGTAGACTCCCCAAGGTGGTGGAAGTCGGGATATTAATCCTTTCCGTCATTTACATTTCAGACTTGAAAAGCCTCCAACTGTCTCTTCCCTTTGTCCGTCACGGCTGTCTCTCTTGGCGACCGGTTTTCCTTCATTTTATTATATTGCGGATACACTTAGATAACCATGTCTCAGAGCAGCCTATCAACATGTGTTTTGAATGCTGGTATATCTTTGTCCTTCCCCATTTCTAAGAGACTGTGATTGTGCTGCTCCCACAGCTTTATGTTGCTAAAGGGATCACGTCACATCACATGGTCAACCAAATTTGCATCTAATTCAATCAGGTTCAGAGTATGTAACGTTTTGTAATTACTAGTGTACAGTATTAGTTTTGGATTTTATAGTAATTTCTCAGTGACAAAGTTTTAAGTTGCTGCTTATAATTACTGAGATTAAAAAAAAAAAAAGTGTAAGCATTTCTCTGTTCCTCACTGACTGACATTGCTTGCAGGCCTGTGATGTTTGCCATGTTCTACCTGTTTCATAGTAAACAACACAGGCCGTCAAGCAAGAAAAAGACTGATTTAGCATTAAGAAAATGATTGCAAAACATCATAAAAAGGTATGAGATGGGTAAATTACCTTTGTAACTATATGTCTTTTTAAATGTGTGCTTTTAAATTTCTATAGACTTCAATGGAGACCAGAAGGATATTTATTTGCAATGAAACACAAGCAAGGCATGATTCTGGTACCCACAATAATCACAAATTAAAACACATGTATGTTAAAACCTAACATGGTAAAAATGTTACAACTGTAAAAGACCAATGACATTTCCCAAAGAAATACTTTTCAATGCACTACTGTATTTCTATTTAAATATTTTATTACTATTTTTTAAATATGCCACTAATTGCTTTGGTATCTTGATCAATGTACTGTATTACTGAATGGAGGAATGTGGACGTACCTCAGGCTTACGATTGTAAGTCGTATTTGCTTACGATTGTAAGTCGCCCTGGATAAGGGCGTCTGCTAAGAAATAAATAATAATAATAATAATAATAATAATACTAACGTGAAATGTAAACATAATATATTAGGACAACATGAAACAGTGAGAAGATTGTGACCAAACAAATGGTCCTACTCCTGGCTTGATTATTAGTACATAAACAAAGAAAATGTCTTCATCTAACAAAATCCCAGAATTCTTGTGGTCTGGTGTTGCAAAAAATGTTAGGTGCGTATGGAGTCAGAAGGAGGGGCTTGTTAGATTTGACTGGTTCTCAGATTTCTAAAACAAGCTGTGTCCAGTGTTTCACAGGCCATTGAGGTTTCCATGGCAACTTTGGTCTTTCAGAACATATTTTACATATTCCATGGCTTCAATTAAAATACACTTCTACGTATATTTAGAATTTACTGAGGTTTCTTGTGTTCATAAAATGTGAAGAGCTTCAGATGACAGAAGAGGGTTAAAATGTATGTTCATATATAATTTTCCATGGTAAATACCATAGGTTTCCATGGTAAATTCAGTATTTTAAAGATGGTTGCTTTAACATCTTGCCAGACTTAGTAGCTTATTAAAAAACAGCACCTCGCAGACAGATAATGGACTAGTGAATTATCCACCTGCACAACATACCGTTGCCACACACAGGGCCAGCCTTTATGCAGGTATTGGGATGCTTCTTGTTGACACAGAATGGGTTTCAGTTACATTTTGTTATTCATGTCAACTGTTTTCAAATTCAGGATTTGTACAGGGTTCATAGCTATTTCCTTATATTTAAATCCATCAATAGTGTATTGGTTTAAACTAAGTATGTATAGTTTGTACCTTTCCCTGTAGAAATAAAACTTTTTTTTTATAGATTATGTTTTCTGTTTTATTTATCTTGATAAATGTGATACATGTAACAGCTGTTGCCTGACCGAGATTGCTTTTTTCTTTGTTACATGTGATTTTCATGGACAGTTTATCCAAAAATACTAGGAGGATAAATTAGGGAAATCTTCTCCAGATGCACTAAAATACAGACGTGCTCAAATTTGTTGGTACCCTTACAGCTCATTGAAATAATGCTTCATTCCTCCTGAAAAGTGATGAAATTAAAAGCTATTTTATCATGTATACTTGCATGCCTTAGGTATGTCATAGAATAAAGCAAAGAAGCTGTGAAAAGAGATGAATTATTGCTTATTCTACAAAGATATTCTAAAATGGCCTGGACACATTTGTTGGTACCCCTTAGAAAAGATAATAAATAATTGGATTATAGTGATATTTCAAACAAATTAGTTTCTTTAATTAGTATCACACATGTCTCCAATCTTGTAATCAGTCATTCAGCCTATTTAAATGGAGAAAAGTAGTCACTGTGCTGTTTGGTATCATTGTGTGCACCACACTGAACATGGACCAGAGAAAGCAAAGGAGAGAGTTGTCTGAGGAGATCAGAAAGAAAATAATAGACAAGCATTGTAAAGGTAAAGGCTACAAGACCATCTCCAAGCAGCTTGATGTTCCTGTGACAACAGTTGCAAATATTATTAAGAAGTTTAAGGTCCATGGAACTGTAGCCAACCTCCCTGGGCGCGGCCACAAAAGGAAAATCGACCCCAGATTGAACAGAAGGATAGTGCGAATGGTAGAAAAAGAACCAAGGATAACTACCAAAGAGATATAAGCTGAACTCCAAGGTGAAGGTACGTCGGTTTCTGATCGCACCCTCCGTCGCTTTCTGAGCGAAAGTGGGCTCCATGGAAGAAGACCCAGGAGGACTCCACTTTTGACAGAAAAACATAAAAAAGCCAGACTGGAATTTGCTAAAATGCATATTGACAAGCCACAATCCTTCTGGGAGAATGTCCTTTGGACAGATGAGTCAAAACTGGAGCTTTTTGGCAAGTCACATCAGCTCTATGTTCACAGACGAAAAAATGAAGCTTTCAAAGAAAAGAACACCATACCTACAGTGAAACATGGAGGAGGCTCGGTTATGTTTTGGGGCTGCTTTGGTGCGCCTGGCACAGGGTGCCTTGAATCTGTGCAGGGCACAATGAAATCTCAAGACTATCAAGGCATTCTGGAGCGAAACGTACTGCCCAGTGTCAGAAAGCTCTGTCTCAGTCGCAGGTCATGGGTCTTAAAAAAGGATAATGACCCAAAACACACAGCTAAAAACACCCAAGAATGGATAAGAACAAAACATTGGACTATTCTGAAGTGGCCTTCTATGAGTCCTGATCTGAATCCTATCGAACATCTATGGAAAGAGCTGAAACTTGCAGTCTGGAGAAGGCACCCATCAAACCTGAGACAGCTGGAGCAGTTTTGCTCAGGAAGAGTGGGCCAAACTACCTGTTAACAGGTGCAGAAGTCTCAGTGATTGCCTCTAAAGGTTGTGCAACAAAATATTAGGTTAGCAGTCCCATCATTTTTGTCCATGCCATTTTCATTTGTTTTCTTATTTACAATATTATGTTGAATAAAAAATCAAAAGCAAAGTCTGATTTCTATTAAATATGGAATAAACAATGGAGGATGCCAATTACTTTTGTCAGTTTCAAGTTATTTCAGAGAAAATTGTGCATTCTTCGTTTTTTGTGGAGGGGTACCAACAAATTTGAGCACGTCTGTATATATAATATATATTTATTTTATTTTAATTTATTTATTTATTTATTTATTTATACACAGTACCTTGCAAAAGTATTCAGACCCCTGACCAATTCTCTCATATTACTGAATTACAAATGGTACATTGAAATTTCGTTCTGTTTGATATTTTATTTTAAAACACTGAAACTCAAAATCAATTATTGTAAGGTGACATTGGTTTTATGTTGGGAAATATTTTTAAGAAAAATAAAAAACTGAAATATCTTGCTTGCCTAAGTATTCAACCCCCACACATTAATATTTGGTAGAGCCACCTTTCGCTGCAATAACAGCTTTAAGTCTTTTGAGGTAAGTATGTACCAGCTTTGCACACAGTGTCGGAGTGATTTTGGCCCATTCTTCTTGGCAGATTTGCTCCAGGTTGTTCAGGTTGGTTGGACAACGCTTGTGGACCGCAATTTTCAAATAGTGCCACAGATTCTCAATGGGATTGAGATCAGGACTTTGACTGGGCCACTGTAGGACATTCACCTTTTTTGTTCTTGAGCAACTCCAATGTTGCTTTGGCCTTGTGCTTGGGATCATCGTCCTGCTGAAAGGTGAATTTCCTCCCAAGCTTCAGTTTTTTAGCGGACTGAAGCAGGTTCTCTTGCAGTATTTCCCTGTATTTTGCTCCATCCATTCTTCCTTCAATTTTAACAAGATGCCCAGTCCCTGCTGATGAGAAGCATCCCCACAGCATGATGCTGCCACCACCATACTTCACTGTAGGGATGGTGTGTCTTGAGGCATGGGCAGTGTTAGGTTTGCGCCACAGATAGCGCTTTGAGTTTTGGCCAAAAAGCTCTATCTTGGTCTCATCTGACCACAAAACCTTTTCCCACATCGCACTCTCATGCTTTCTGACAAAACTCCAGACATGCTTTCAGATGGTACTTTTTGAGTAACGGCTTCTTTCTTGCCACCCTCCCATACAGGCCAGTGTTATGCAGAGCTCTTGATATGGTTGACTGGTGCACCATTACTCCACTCCCAGCCACTGAACTCTGTAGCTCCTTCAAAGTGATTGTTGGCCTCTCTGTGGCTTCTCTCACATGTCTCCTTCTTGTTTGAGCGCTGAGTTTTGAGGGACGGCCTTTTCTTGGCAGTGCCTGGGTGGTGTGATGCAGCTTCCACTTCCTGATTATTGATCCAACTGTGCTCACTGGGATATCCAAACACTTGGATATTATTTTGTACCCTTTCCCTAATCTATGCATTTGTATTACTTTATCTCTAACTTCTGTAGAATGCTCTTTGGTCTTCATTTTCCTTCAGATTCACAGCCTGACCAATGATCCTTCAACAGTGGGGTTTTTATCCAGAAAATGTGACAGCAACTTTAATGGTTCATAGGTGGAGGCCAATGGTAAGGTAATTGTGTTCTCGTTAGGGCAATTTCTTTCATCGGTGTAAACTGGGAGCTTCCACAGCACAGGGGTTGAATACTTATGCAAGCAAGATTTATTTCAGTTTTTTATTTTTCTTAAAAATATTTCCCAACATAAAACCATTGTCTCCATAAGTATTCACCTCCCTTGGACTTGGACATTTTGTAGTGTTACAACCTGGAATTAAAATGGATTTAATTGGGATTTTTACCATTTGATTTACACAACATACTTAACACTTTGAAGGTGCAAAATATTTTTTATTGTGACACAAAAGTTAATTAAACAAAAAAAAAAGACATTTGTTGGTTGCATAAGTATTCAACCCCCTGAGTCAATACTTGGTAGAAGCACCTTTGGCAGCAATTACAGTTGTGAGTCTTTTTGGGTAAGTCTCTACCAGCTTTGCACATCTGGATCCTGCAATTTTTGCCCATTCTTCTTGGCAAAATTGCTCAAGCTCTGTCAAGTTGGATGGGTACCATTGGTGAACAGCAATTTCCAAGTCTTGCCACAGATACTCAATCGGATTGAGGTCTGGGCTTTGACTGGGCCATTCTAAGACATTCAGGTTCTTGTTTTTAAACCACTCCAGTGTAGCTTTGGCTGTGTGTTTAGGGTTATTGTCCTGCTGAAGGTCACCTCCGCCCCAGTCCTAGGTCTCTTGCAGACTGAAACCAGGTTTTCCTCTAGAATTTCCCTGTATATGGCTCCATCCATCTTGCCCTCAATCCTGACCAGTTTCCCAATCCCTGCCGATGAAAAGCATCCCCATAACATGATGCTGCCACCACCATGCTTCACCGTGGGGATGGTGTTCTCAGGGTGATGAGCAGTGTTGGCTTTGTGCCACACATAGTGTTTTGGGCTAAGGCCAAAAAGTTCAATTTTGGTCTCATCAGACCAGAGAACCTTTTTCCACATGTTTGCTGTGTCTCCCACATGCCTTTTGGCAAAATCCAAATGGGATTTGATGTGGGGTTTTTTTCAGCAATGGCTTTCTTCTCGCCACTCTTCCATAAAGCCCAGCTTTGTGGAACGTCCGGGTTATGGTTGTCCCATGGACGGTTTCTCCCATCTCAGCTGTGGATCTCTCCAGCTCCTTCAGAGTTACCATTGGCCTCTTGGTTGCTTCTCTGACTAATGCCCTCCTTACCTGGTCACTGAGTTTTGGTGGACAGCCTTCTCTAGGCAGAGTCGCGGTTGTGCCATATTCTTTCCATTTTTTAATAACGGATTTAACGGTGCTCCGGGGGATGTTCAAAGTTTGAGATATTTTTTTTATAACCCAACCCTGATTGGTGCTTCTCCAGAACTTTATCACAGACTTGTTTTGATAGCTCATTGGTCTTCATGATGCTGTTTGTTTAGATATGCTCTCTAACAAACTCTGGGGCCTTCCAGAAACAGGTGTATTTAATCTGAGATCATGTGACACTTTAATTGCACACAGGTGGACTCCATTCAACTAATTATATGACTTCTGAAATTTTGTTGGCACCTGAGCGTACTCCACAACACTTTCAAATTAGACTTTACATGGAGAATCTACTCCACGTTGATAAAGTTAAAAAATGCATAGAGAATATAAATAAGTACAATTTTCAGAGAAAAACAGAATTCTCAGTTGCATAAGTATTCAACCCCTTTGCTACTGCAGCCCTAAATCAACTCAGGTGCAAATTATTTGTTTGAAACGTCACATGATTAGTGAAATGGTTTCAGCCTATGTGTACTCAATGTGGTTTATCTCGTAGATCATTTCCCTCAGGTATATAAAGACTTTCAAGCTGCAACTCACATAGTGATCCAACAAAGCAACCATGAAGACCAAGGAGCTTTCGAAACAAGTCAGGGATAAAGTGGTAGAGAGGCACAGAGCAGGCGAGGGTACAAGAAAATTTCAAAGGCGCTGATTATCCCTCTCAGCACAGTGAAGTCTATCATTAAGAAGTGGAAGATGCATCATACCACCCAGACACTACCCAGATCAGGTCGTCCTCCCAAACTGAGCAGCCAGGCAAGCAGGAAACTGGAGCCAACAATGACCTTGAGAGATCTGCAAAGTTCTGTGTCTGAGATGGGAGTCAATGTTCACACATCAACAATAAGCCAGTCCCTACACAAAGCTAGCCTGTATGGACGGGTGACAAGAAAGAAGCCATTACTCAAAAAGCCTCCTCTTAAAGCACGGATAGAGTTTGCGAAAAAGCATGTAGATGATACTGCAGACATGTGGAAAAGAGTTTTGTGGTCAGACGAGACAAAAATTGAACTTTTCTGTCTAACTTCCAAGCGTTCCGTCTGGTGCAAGCCCAACACTGCACATCACCCAGTCAACACCATCCCAGCTGTCAAGCATGGTGGTGGCAGCATCATGTTATGGGGGTGCTTCTCTTCATCAGGGACTGGGAAGCTTGTCAGGAGAATGAGTGGTGCAAAGTACAGGCGAATCCTTGAGGAAAACCTGTTTGAGTCAGCCAAGAGGAAATTCAGATTTCAGCAGGACAATGACCCAAAGCACAAAGCCAAAGCCACACTGGAGTGGTTGAACAAGAGGAGAATTAATGTTCTTGAGTGGCCCACTCAAAGTCCTGACTTGAATCCAATCGAAAATTTATGGTGAGACTTGAAGATTGCAGTCCATTGACGATCCCCAACAAACTTATCAGAACTGGAGCAATTTTCCCGTGAAGAATGGGCAGAAATTTCACCATCCTACTGTGCAAGGCTAGTAGAGACCTATCCAAAGAGACTCACAGCAGTAATTGCTGCAAAAGGTGCTTCTACCAAGTACTGACTTCAGGGGCTGAATACTTATGCAACCAGCAAATTTCATTTTGTACATTTTCTTTGCAAGTTTTGCTGACATTTACCTCCTCATATAACAGTGTTCAGTTTAACCACTACAGCTTTGAATAAAAAGTTTGTTTGAAAAACTGTGCATACATTATTTGTAATTCAACAAAATGTGACATTATTGGTAGGGGGTGAATATTTCTGCAAACTATTGTGTGTGTGTGTGTGTGTGTGTATCTATATCTATATCTATATCTAGAATGTATCAAGTAGCTTACTCACTGAGACAGAGGCTCGTTTTCAGTGAGTCTGGAGGAAAGTGGAGCAGTAAAAACATTTTTAAAATTAACCAAGCCATTACATTAAAAACTCCTTTCTTAATCAATTTTCTTAAGAAAAAAAAAGTCGGAAACAGTTAATTTTCTACTTGGAAGAAAAACATAACAGCTTTTGCTACAAATGTATCATGTAACTGGAAATGCTGTTATAACACAAAATGGCTTGGCAGGCTGATAGTGTCTTGTTTACTTTATTGCACACACCCCTATCTTGTCACATGCAATACTCCTCTCTATTTTGCAATCTGACTTGCACATAAAAAACTGTGAATTAGTGAACAGCCCTTTTACAGTATACTATAGTACAGTACTTTTACAATTTTCTGTCAAATTGAATAAACCAAATTACTGAAATGTCAAGGGAGCACTGTGTTCTTGCTATACCACAATTGATTAGATGTATTTCCTGTAATTTGTACTTTTTATTTAATGCTTTCCAGATAGTGTTGCAGTAATTCAAAACAACTGTGATTATTTTATGCAACATAATAGTTTGTTAAATACATACTAAGTGGCTGTCAGTACCATATGTATTCCACTGAAAACTTGTTGGGTGCCTGTGGCAGTCTGGCTCGCAGTGGTGTGGTGGATGACGTCACGGACCAGGAAGTAACTGACTCCAAAACAGTGGATGGGCGGGTGAAACCGAGTGCAAAAGCACTCAGCGTATTTAATAATAAACAAACAAAAGGGCACGAGGGCCAAACGAATAAATAAACAAACAAGTAAGTGCCGTGCTGGATAATCCAGCACGTATTAGCAATTGTTTTTTAAATGTTATTCCTTCTCTCCGCTCCCCGTACTCTCTACTCCAACACCCCAACCCCGAGTGCAGAGAGCTGCTGGTTTATATACTCTGGCCGAGGGATTTAACTAGTTGGTAATTATCTTATTATCCCCCGGCCAGAGTCTGCACGCGTTTGGTAAGGATGCATGACTGCATCATGGCTCCGACCACATGATCTCCAGCCGCGAAAGTGCGGCTGGGGGAGCTGGTCTCCTGACCTCCCCCCCTTTCTTCATTTCTGGCAGCTCCCTTTCATGGAGCTCCGGCCATCGTGTAGCGACCCCAGGCGAAGCAGGATCCCTGGCGACCCCAGGTGAAGCCGGACCCTCGACGACCCCAGGCGAAGCAGGATCCCTGGCGACCCCAGGCAAAGCAGGATCCCCGGCGACCCTAGGCGAAGCCGGACCCTTGACGACCCCAGGCGAAGCAGGATCCCTGGCGACCCCAGGCGACGGCAGCAGCAGCGGCAGCGGACCCTCGGAAGGCGACGGCAGCCGCAGCGGACCCTCGGAAGGCGACGGCAGCCGCAGTGGACCCTCGGGAGGCGAACTCGGGAGGGGAGCCCCTGGCCATGGAGGCGGCAGCGGGAGCTCCACTTCTCCCTCGTACCCTGTGTCCTGTGGAGAACAAAAGGCAGCCCCAGGCGATGCAGAACAGCCATCCCCAGGCAATGGCGATGGTGGGAGGGGAGCCCCTAGCCATGAAGGCAACAGCAGGAGCTCCACTTCTCCCAATGGTGGTGGTGGTGGAGGCAGCTCCTGCTCCTCTCCTCTTGCTGGTAAAGGCGGCAGGGGCTCCTCCTCTTCTGGCAGCCAAGGCGGCAGGGGCTCCTCCGCTTCTGGCGGCCAAGGCGGCAGGGCTTCCTCCCCTTCAGGCTGCCAAGGCCGCAGGGCTTCCTCCCCTTCAGGCTGCCAAGGCCGCAGGGCTTCCTCCCCTTCAGGCTGCCAAGGCCGCAGGGCTTCCTCCCCTTCAGGCTGCAGTGGGGAAACCAGCAGGCATGCTCCCTCTGCTGGTGGTGGCGAGGGAGGCGGAACCAGCAGGCATATTCCCTCTGCTGGCGGAGGCGGGAGCAACACATAGTCCTCCCACGGGGGTGGAAGTGGCACCAGCAGGAACTCACCCTCTGCTGGCGGAGGCGGGAGCAACACGTCGTCCTCCCACGACGGTGGAGGCAGAACCAGCAGGAACTCACCCTCTGCTGGCGGAGATGGGGACAGCAGGCATTCTCCCTCTGCTGGCAGCTTGGGTCCTAAGGCTGTGGAAGCGCAGACTTCCCCCTCTTGGGCTATGGACGCACCGACTCCCCCCTCTTTGGGCTGTGGATGCACCGACTCCTCCCTCTTGGGCTGTGGACGCACCGACTCCCCCCTCTTGGGCGTAGGACGTTCGGGCTCCCCCCACTCGGGCGTAGGACGTTCGGGCTCCCCCCACTCGGGCGTAGGACGTTCGGGCTCCTCCCACTCGGGCGTAGGACGTTCGGGCTCCTCCTCCTCAGGCTGTGGAGGCGAAACCAGCAGGCATTCTCCCTCTGCTGGTGGAGACGGTAGCGATGGCTCCTCTCCCTCTGATGCTGGAGACGGTAGCGATGGCTCCTCTCCCTCTGCTGGTGGAGACGGTAGCGATGGCTCCTCTCCCTCTGCTGGTGGAGACGGTAGCGATGGCTCCTCTCCCTTTGGTGCTGGAGATGGCAGCAGCAGGGTCTCTCCCGTATCCGCAGCCAGGTAGTTGAGCACCATGGCTGCGATGTCTGGGAGGGATGCTGGGTGGTGTTGCTGTTCCCAGGCCTCCCAGCGCTCCCCATCTCTTGCCCACAGGAGGTTGATCACTGCAGGGAGGGCTTCCTCATAATCCCTCCCCGGCTCCACCAGCCAGTCCCAGACTCCCTCAGAGGAGAGTGCATTCGTCCTCTTTGGAGGATGCAGGTCCTCCCTCACTGGACGCTCTGGCTCCTCTTTCTCCTGCCATGGAGGGGGTTGGTCGGGTGCTATGTGACCCACCTCCCCAACAGCGAAGCACCACTCCTCACCTTTCAAGCAGGTGGGGCAGACGTCCAGCATGGTTGAGCTACAGTGGGACCTGCGACCGGCCCCACGCTGCTGTAGCTGCTGCTTCCTCCGTCCGCTTCTTCCCATATTTTTTTTTTTTTTTGTTTTTCCCCAAAAAACACACAAAAAACACTTTGAAAAAAAAACGAACAAAAAAACGAGCTTTTCTTTCCTGGTCCGGCTATTGGAGGCGTTTGTTTTGTCCCACGCAGGACACCATATGTGGCAGTCTGGCTCGCAGTGGTGTGGTGGATGACGTCACGGACCAGGAAGTAACTGACTCCAAAACAGTGGATGGGCGGGTAAAACCGAGTGCAAAAGCACTCAGCGTATTTAATAATAAACAAACAAAAGGGCACGAGGGCCAAACGAATAAATAAACAAACAAGTAAGTGCCGTGCTGGATAATCCAGCACGTATTAGCAATTGTTTTTTAAATGTTATTCCTTCTCTCCGCTCCCCGTACTCTCTACTCCAACACCCCAACCCCGAGTGCAGAGAGCTGCTGGTTTATATACTCTGGCCGAGGGATTTAACTAGTTGGTAATTATCTTATTATCCCCCGGCCAGAGTCTGCACGCGTTTGGTAAGGATGCATGACTGTCAGCTATTTAAATAATCAGTAGCTGATCAGCCATGCATCCTCACGGGGTTTTTAAATAATAATAAAAGACGCGGCGCTTTTACCCGCGCCGCAAACAAAAATACAAATAATAATAAATAGGGGCGGGACACTCCGCCACAGTGCCACATGCCATCAAATACTGTGTGTGTCTGTGCGGTACTGTGTGTGAAGCATATTGATTGGATCACTTCAGGAGCCTGCCTCATACTGTCTTATGTGCTATTTCAAGGACATGTTGTCATGTGAGAATGCCCATAAGTGTCTTTCCATTGTTACTGAGGCTGTGTGGTGCAGTGGTTAAAGAAAAGGACTTGTAACCAGGAGGTCCCCGGTTCAAATCCCACCTCAGCCACTGACTCATTGTGTGACCCTGAGCAAGTCACTTAACCTCCTTGTGCTCCGTCTTTCGGGTGGGATATATTTGTAAGTGACTCTGCAGCTGATGCATAGTTCACACACCCTAGTCTCTGTAAGTCGCCTTGGATAAAGGCGTCTGCTAAATAAACAAATAATAATAATAAGAATACCACAAGCTTAGTCATATCTAAGCTTGTGTACATTCACGGCCCATTACCTCCTTTTGTCTGTTCTTAACCAAAAACATAAAAGTACTAATATAACACACACACACACACACACACATTATAGAAATGTACATAGGTTAGACAAAAATAAATAAATACATGCAATCATACACTTAGAGTAAGAATCTTCAAATGGCATTCTTGGTGGTTTAATAAAGTTTATATTAAGGTGTTTTAACTAGAAGTTCAGGAGCTGTTCTTTAACTAGTCGCCCGACATATGTAATATAGGCCAGATCAGACAAAGTGCTTTATATTAGAACGCACCAGCCAATCTAAAGGACTTTTTTTTTTTTTCCATTGTGGCAAAGTACTAGATGGTGCTGGTAATCTGCCCCTTAGTACAGATATGCCTAGGTTACATACAATGGCTCTCAAAAGTATTCACCCCCCTTGGACTTTTTCACATTTTATTGTGTTACAACATGGAATCAAAATGAATTTAATTTGGAGTTTTTGCCACTGATCAACGCAAAAAAAGTCCATAATGTCAAAGTGAAAAATAAAATCTACAAATTGTTCTAAATTAATTACAAATATAAAACAGAAATTAATTGATTGCATAAGTATTCACCCCCTTTGCTATGACACACCTAAATAAGCTCTGGTGCAACCAATTGTCTTTAGAAGTCACATAATTATTTGAATGGAGTCCACCTGTGTGCAATTAAGGTGTTTCACATGATTTCCGGTTAAATACACCTGTCTCTGGAATGTTCCGCAGTTGTTTAATATATTTCCTAACAAAAATTACATCATGAAGACGAAGGAACATTCAAAGCAAGACCAGAATAAGGTTCTTCAAAAGCACCAATGAGGGATAGGATACAAGAACATTTCCAAGGCATTGAATATCCCCCGGAGAACAGTAAAGTCCGTTATTAAGAAATGGAGAGAATATGGCACAACTGTGAATCTGTCTAGAACAGGCCGTCCTCAAAAACTGAGTATCCGGGCGAAAAGGGCACTAGTCAGGGAGGCCACCAAGAGGCCTATGGCAACTCTAAAGGAGTTACAGTCTTCCACGGCTAAGCTAGGAGACACTGTGCATACGGCAACAATAGCCCGGATGCTTCACAAAACTGGCCTTTATGGGAAGTGGCAAAAAGAAAGCCATTGTTGAAAAAAACTCTCATCAAATCTCGGCTAGAGTTTGCCAGAAGGCATGTGGGAGACTGAGACCAAGTGGAAGAAGATTCTATGGTCTGATGAGACCAAAATAGAGCATGGTGGTGGCAGCATCATGCTATGGGGATGCTTCTCTGCGTCAGGGCCTCGAAATCTCGTGAAGACAGATGGCAAAATGGATGCAACAAAGTACAGAGAAATCCTGGAGGAAAACCTGCTGAAGTCTGCAAGAGACCTGGGACTTGGGAGAAGATTCATCTTCCAGCAGGACAATGACCCCAAACATACAGCCAAAGCCACACTGGAGTGGCTTAAAAACAAAAAGGTCAATATCCTGGAGTGGCCCAGTCAAAGACCGGACCTCAATCCAATTGAGAATATGTGGAAAGAGTTGAAAATTGCTGTTCACCAAAGGTCCCCATCCAACTTGATGGAGCTTGAGCAATTTTGCAAAGAAGAATGGGCAAAAATGGTAGTGTCCAGATGTGCAAAGCTGGTAGAGACTTATCCAAATAGATTCATGGCTGTAATTGCTGCCAAAGGTGCCTCTACCCAATATTGACTCAAGTGCAATCAATTATTTTCTGTTTTGTATTTGTAATTAATTTAGAACAATTTGTAGATTTTATTTTTCACTTTGACATTATCGACTTTTTTTGTGTTGATCAGTGGCAAAAACTCCTAATTAAATCAATTTTGATTCCATGTTGTAACACAATAAAATGTGGAAAAGTCCAAGGGGGGTGAATACTTTTGAGAGCCACTGTATATCTATGGCAGGCAACTAGAACTAATGAGCAAGTCCTGAATATTCAAAGCTTCCAGTATACCCCCTCAGTCCACACACGTGCAGAACAGAATTTGAGTGTGTGCACAATACCCAACATAAGGGACTTTTACCATACTATAATAATAGGCAAATTATGTTTAATGGGTAATTGCTATGATTACAAAAATAAATGCATAGTGTACTTGTTATGAACAAAGTTGGTCTATTGATGAAATCTGCCACCTGCTGGATGTTGCTAATTTAATTTACTGTACCTTTTAAAGCTTTTGAATGGTCGTTTTTTACTCTAGATCTTATTTTTTGCGTTGACTAAACGGTTGCAAAATGAAACGGACTACTAGCTAACATTTTTATTGAAAAGTAAATGTAAATCATAACATTTTCACAATCTAAAAAGGTCAAATCATCTGTTAATAAATATTTGGCACAGTACATAATTTCTAAGCTACGACATGCACAAACGCATGCATATATATATATATATATATATATATATATATATATATATATATATATATATATATATATATATATATATATATATAATCTCGGCGGGCTTCAGTGAGTTACAGGACAATTTCATTTAGGGTTTCTGTGACGTCATAAATTACGAGCCCAGAGGTTTTAAAAAATGTACAAATACGGTTTAAAAGATTTGAAAAATTTTCAGCAGTTTTCGGACAATTTCTTACCGTGTTGCAAAAAAGCTGCTTAACTACGTAAGGGGTTGCGTGTCAATCTGTAACTATAAACCTATCTCAGATGTAGGAACTGACATTTTCAGTTCAGAAACAGCCCGGAACAGTAAGTTGTCAGGACTCTTCCTGTTTTAGTTATTCCACATATGGGGTTTAAAATAACTCAATTCATATTAAAAAGGTACCCGTGTGACATTGTACAGCAGAGGCACTGGCAGTGTCGTTGAACAATTTTGAGAACGCCATGGCAGTTGAGGGCGAAGAAGAAAAAACAAAGGTAAAATTCAGGTGAAATCTTTGCTGTGCAGTGCTGCTGAAGAGTGAAGGTTAGAAGTGATAGCGCTTTTTTGTATTTATACTGCAATAATAAGGTGTTCCTAAGAAGAAAAAAATGGACCGTCTGTATATTAATATAAATCTAGAAGTAGCGTTATAATGCTTTAGTCCCTGTAGTCCATTTGTAATATAACCCATATTGTAAAACAACCATGCACACTTTTAACAATTTTGTTTCATAGTATTGGATGTAGTCTTAGTGCTTATTATTTTTTCATTTGCTCCGTATCAGATTAACACCAGAAGCAGTCGATTTTATGCACCTTGTTAATTAAATAAATTGCAGTTTTTTGGTTACAGAACAATTGTAGTTATTACAACAAACCACAACCTTTAATCGCAAATAAAGAAAATAGTAATATTTGTTGGAAATATTTTTTTGTAGTGTCTTTTTCAGCAATTAGACTACAAGAGCTTACGGACAGTTTTTCTTCAATGTATTATTTATTTTATTATTAACGTTTCAAGATACTATAACTTGTTTTAAAGGTGATCCGCGTTCTTTGTTTCTGTAAGTAGTCATCTTGTTAGTAAACCTATTGTCTCTTCTTGTAGTCATTCAAACTCCTGGGAATCCTTGACATCCAGAATATTCCCTGTGCCAGAGGGGCTGTGCTGCATGGCTCCGCTGCGTCCATCTTCGTTGGTTTAGGACACTTCTTAGCAACAAGTAAGTCTGTTTTGCTTTGTCCTGGACCGAAACTGCACTTACAGTACCAGGTTTTTCTTTTTATTAAATGCTTTTCTTTTCCTTTTAGGCAGAGTCAAAAGATCTTTTGATTTTGGTGTAGGAGGGTTCATATTGACAACGCTGGGATCTTGGTAAGTTATCAGTTGTCCTTTGATCTCCATCAGGACAATTTATATGGCTCATTCATGCTGGATTTCCATTTTTATATGTTGATACTAATCTATCAATCTTGAGACCCACACATGTTAACTATGGCAGAATTAAGAAACATGCGTAACTTGGAAGAAATCATTCCCATCCACTCCCAGATTTGTCATATTTAACTCCATAACCCATGTTACTTAAAAATTCACTATGCTGTCATATACAGGGAGGATCACAATATACAATTATGCTAACTCATGCTTACATATGTATGAGTTGATTTATATTTTAGAATTGGTTCCTCATTAATGTCACTTCATGGAATTCTATAACTGGTTTTAATGTAGAACAGGGATTGAAATAAGACTCCCATTGCTTAGCAGTTGTGTCCATTTTGGTTTTCTTTTGAGTATAGTTAGCAACAATGTAAAGGTAGCTCAGGTCTGTCTAAGTAAGCTCACAATTACACCTGGAATGGATCAAACTGCTAAGCTATGGGAGTCCTATTTACATCTCTGAATTTGTTCTCAAAAACCTTGTAGCATGGACAGTGTCCAAGAAAGACAACCTGTAGTGACAACTCCCAATTTGAATGCACTGTACAGCTATGGCCAAAAGTTTTGCATCACCTTATAGAATGAACTAATTTTGCTTCATAAAAATGAATGAAACCTGCTGAATAATGTTATGTTAACATATTGAATTACATACCGCTTTGTAGTTTTCCATATACTTAACAAACTAAAAACAAAAATAAAAAAAATGTTACATTTCTAAAGCCGTACTACTATTATGGCTTCCGGTAGACTTTTGCAATATAATTTTGTAGTTTCTTTGATTTACATGATGTTAAATAAAGATCTAAATTATGTTCATATTGGTTTTTTTTTTTTTTTTTTAATTGTCTCAATCCTAAAATTCTAGGTGATGCAAAATGTTTGGCCGTTGCTGTACATTCATGCTAAAGTTTCATAGTTAATTAACTTACTTTTCTTTTTACGTACTTTTAAAGGTTCTACTGCAGATACAACAATGCTAAGCTTCGAATTCAGCAAAAACTGATCAAAGATGGATTAAAAAACAAAGTCATGTATGAAGGTACCAGTCTGGACCCAACAAGAAAACAGAACAGCAGTCAAGGGGGTGGGTCATGATGGACAATAGATAACTGACTAAAGTGGATGTTCTACTGGAAACCCATACTAATCAACATGTTTTAGAAGCAGTGCCTTTTCCTTAAGGGACATAAAAGCTTCTAGTGAAAAATACTACTATAAATACTATTATGTTCATGTTTTGTACTGTCTTACAAAGTGAGCCATTGCAAGCATATACTGAATAAAATGTTTTATATTTAATGCTGTTGTTTATTTCTACTGGTTATTAAGGCACGCTAGTTCATCGAAACATTTAACATTTTGTTTTCCTTCATACTGTATCTAATTTTCAATTGCATCTTGTATTGTGGAACAGTGTTACTGTTCATTAAAAGAACCATGTTAATGCACCAAAAAATTGCCTGCATTTTCTTTAACTGAGGACAGTAGACGAGATATTTGTCGACTTGGCTTAGTAGCCATAACCTCAGAATGTATGAGTATTGTAAGTCTGTGACTGGATTGTCTGTGACTTTTGCAAAGAGACTTGAAGAGGGTATGGGAAGCCAAGAGGTAATCATTGTATTCACTAATATATATATATATATATATATATATATATATATATATAGTTGTGTTGTAGTCTAAAGTACCCCAATGGAAATTTATAATTTCTAGAAATTTCTCGAAAACAAATAATTATAGGAAACATTTTGCTTTTGTGCATGACAAAAACAAGTTAAAAGAAATCGATGTCTACATTTCAGCAATTTTTTTTTTGCAAAACTCCAAAAATGCTAATTCAGAAGTATTCATACACTGACAAGAAAAATGAAATTAATAGTTAGTTGAGGCACCTTTAGCAATAATAACCTCTTTTAAAAGATTAGAATATTTGTCAATGAGCTTTTGGCATGACTCCTTTTTCGTCAACGCAAAATTGTTCCAGTTCATTGAAATTCCGAGGACTTCTCTTGTGCACAGCCGCCTTCAACATATCAGAGATTCTTAATCGGATTTAGATCATGACTTTGACTAGGTCATTCCAGAACCTTGATTTTATGTGTGCTCATTGTGTTGGAACATCCAGTTGCACTTGACACCAAATTTTGTAGCGGAAGCCAATGTCTTTTGGTATGCTATGCAATCCATTTTACTGTGTATTGGAACTAAATTTCCTGTGCCATAAGAGGAAAAACAGCCCCATAGAAGGATATTATCACCTCCATGCTTGACAGTTGGTATGGTGTTATTTTCTTTGTACGCCTCACCAGACTTTCTCCAAATGTAATGACTATCAGCGTGACCAAATAGCTCAATTTCTTTTGTTTCATCACTCCACAAACCTTTGACCACAACTCATATCCATTGTCCTTGTGATGTTTTCTTAAGAGTGTCTTTTTCCTTGGCCTGCGACAATTGAGACCTTCACCATTCAATACTCGATCTACGGTTGAAATGGAAACCCCAGTCCCACTTGCAGCCAATTCACTTTGAATATCTTTGGCAGTCAATCTCTGATTGTTATTAACCTTCCTCACAATTCTTGTTCTTGGTGAAAAAACATCTTTCTTCCAGACTGAGGGAGCGTTGTGACAGTACCATGAGCCTTGCATTTCTTGATAATATAAACAATAATTTAAAATGGGATACTCAAATGCTTGACAATCTACTTGTATCCTTCTCCAGTTTTATGACAATAAATAATGTTCTGCCTAAGGTCTTAAGATAGCTCTTTATTTTTTCCCATATTGACTTATTGGTAATGACAGTGATCATCCTATGCCTAACCCTTTTATACTCTTTTAGGAATGTTCACCTACAATCCAGCATGTTCTAGATTTTTCTAGAATTAGGTTTTGCATTATCATATTGAAATTTCTAGCACTTTGTAGAAATACTATCATAACACAAAGAGCATGAATACTTTTGAATGAACATTTTTGGAGTTTTGCAAAAAAATTCCTGAAATAATTGAAATAATCTATTTCTTGTAACTTTTTGTTCCTCACCCACAAAAGCAAAATATTTGCTATAAAAGATTTTTCCTAAAATTTCCATTGCGGTATGTAAACTATTGTTCTTGTAGAAAATGTGTATGGGGTATCTGTAAGGATTCAAAACAAGAAATAATAATATTTTATTCAAATGTCTCACCCCTGTGCTATGCATATAAACTCCAGGGGCCTGTTTCTCGAACGGTTCCAAGCACTTTTCCTCATGCAAACCGAGTTGTAAATCTGTCTACAAATTTGCAATTAATTTTTATCTCCCACAACTCAGAATCCTATTGCAAAACACAACCCTTTTGATACAGTAAGGAAAACATCCTCTCCTAGTGAAGTGTATCTTAATAGGTAATGAAAATATTCTTAAGATCTGTGTTTTTAATATTTTGTGGTTTTACTTGCTGTTGAAGTGTGTTAAAGACCCTAGATTTTGAATATTCACAGTGCTTAGATTAACATTGGTTACAGCAAGACGCTTATTTTAAAATGTTACCCTTTTTCAAAGTGTATGGCAATTGTGCATACTTTAAGGTAATTTTTCATTTTTAAATATGTGTGCTGCAATATCGTCTTTTAATTTTTACCACATCTCAAAATACTAAACAACATACGGAAGGGTGAAAGATTGTGCTCACATTAAACAATTGATGCGAAGTAGGAAAAAGGACATACAATCTGAAAAAATGGCAATATATGTAAGTTAGGTTCTGTAAATATACTGTATGGTAGTTCCATTAAAGGTTAAACAACTTCCATAGTAAATATTACTTCCAAGCAAAATTCCCATCTTATAGACTCTTGTTCTTTTTGTGTTCACTCACTCTGTTTATTCATGGACAGCTGCAGGAAGAACCCAACACATTTATTTTTGAAAATTTTATTTAAAAACAAAACAAACAACAACAAAAAAAACAGTCAATACTGTTAGATACAGATACACAAATGCATTTCAATAGGTTTCTAAAGAAAGTTTTGGTGACAATGAGACTGCTTTCTCCACCTGGAAAATATAGACACTGAAGAATTGCTGTAAGATACGCTTATATATGATGTTTTACAGTAAATCCTTGATTATCCTAATCTGAACACCCTCCTCCAAGAAAATGCACACGCAAGTATTTAAAGTATTATATGTTACATATTTTAACTTTATAAGATGGTTTCTTGATTGGAAGCCCTAGAAAAAAAATCCAAACAGGCAGCTGAAACAGAAAGTAACATATTAACATATTAGCCTATAGAACTTCCCTTTTCTTGAATACAGAACGGAAAATAACATAATATGAAATACAGGTGGGCTGCTTACTGTCTACAAAAAGTGTTTTTCTAATTAGTAATTAGTCATTTAGTAATACAGTCAGCACTCACATATCCAATCCTATAACGGTTCAGTAACGGTTAAAAGAGTGTGACGCATATTTTCATTTTGGCCCGTTCCAACCGTTGTCTGTTTTTCAGGGAACACAAAAAAGATACCATGTCAAAACTACATAGCTGAAAAGACTGTGTTTTAAAATAAGTAGGCTTCCATTTAGATGTAATGTAGCTGGTTTTGTTGGTACAGTACTATATTTTCAACAGAAGAAGTATTTTAATTCAGAATGTTATGATTCTGAAAATATCACTTGCCAACAGGGACAACACATGGACTGTAATACAGTACGTACTTTTAAATACGGTACATATTGTAGCAGCATGTAAAATTCCCCATTAACGACCCAACAGCAAAATGAAATCAAAATGTTACTCATGCACAGAACTGTGTAAAACGTAAAAGGCAATGCAATTTAGCAAATGATTAAAAAAAAAAAGAAAAAACACAGTTTCCAGAATTAAAACAGTATCGAAAGTCAGTATTCAAAATTGCAGAATATAGTGCTTGATAAGACCCTAATGTCACAGTTCACTTGCAAATGAAAATGCACAAAAGAAACTAAAGATCACAGATTTTTTTTTTAAATACATCACAGTATCTAAAACTGTTTAATGATGAACTGTTACATTACCGTAGCTTGTCTCGTTCGCTTTGTTTTGACTGCATTTTCATCAGGTGAAACTGGAGGAAGCGCTGTGTAACTGCACAATATAAGACAGGCTGATTTGTGCATGCAAGAAAAAAATGCTGGCTGTGATGGATATTCAGATAAATTGTAACATTGAAGAGATGGGCTTTGTATCAGAAAACTGGTGACGGAGTCGGAAATTGCGTAAATATGTTACATATATATCCGAGTGCTAATTGCATACAGTCCTATTATGGATAACAATTCTACATAATAAAAAGTATTGCAAACTGTATGCAGCTGTTCTTCACTTAATTTAGTGCTCAAGAAAAAGCAGAAACAATGGCTACAGTCCCCTCACAGCTTTAGAAGTGACCTAAACACCCCACTGGTGTCCTAAACTGGATTTGAACCCAGACCTCCAGAGTAGAAATGCATGAGGGACTAGTGAATTAGGATTTTGTGCAACCAGTTGCAATGTTTTGTCCCTGGTTTCCTGATCCATAATGTAAAATGTGGACAAACACGGATGAATGCTATTATTTAATCTCCAAATCCTCTATGTTCACTTTACAGAGTGATGCAAAGTCGCAGGAGGAGCTACTGCTGCTAGCCCTCAAGATTTGAGTTATAGTTTCTTCATACAGTGGCGACAGACAGACCATGAGAAACACTCCTCAGAAAGATCTTCACTGGTGCTCAGAAACTGCTTGTTGTCCCAGTTCAGTGATGACAGGAATTCTGCTTGTTGGAAGTCTATGGTGACGATATTTGGTAGGCTTGTTTTTTTCTGAGTACATCTCTGGTAGAACAGAAAAGCAATTATCCCAATTCAAAGGAGAGAGGCAGTGGAAAAGATGATGTAAAATATTACCTCTGCCTCTGAGTGATTGTGTAATCATTCCAATGTCAACTCTGTGACGTAGAACAATATATATATACTGTATATATTGTATTTTTAGTAAAGCTACAGATGGAACTTAAATACAACAATGGGATATGTTTCAATGATCCCATTGAATTCATAATCAATACAAATAATACAATAAGTTAAAGAGTAAGTAACTTCCATTCAAATGACATTTTCTTTGTTTTACTGTTCTTTTGTGACTTGTGTAGTCATTCTAGTCTATGTTACATACTGTATATCTATGGCAGGCAATTAGAATCGAAGAGCCGCTCCTGGAAAATGACTCTTAACAGAAACATTATACAAAACTATGGTCATTAGTAAAAGAAAAAAAAAGAAATTTGAAGCTGCTGTAGTGAAAGCACCAACACTCTGAAACCAACAGTGTTTACATTCTACTGGCAAACATACTGAAGAGTTTACTAACACAGGATCGTAATATCCTGGGTATTTATCCTGTTCATGTCTTCCTCCAGAGGTGATTTATTGACATCACTTAATGCAATACAATGGGATTTGGTTTTAGGTTTTAAATTATTATTAGTCATGATATAACTTGTTGAATCAACAAGTTAATTTACAAGAGCTCAAGAAGGAACAGTTACAGTACATTACTCAGTTTTGTCTTTATTCACATTTAATGTTCAGTCTCAAGTACCATTCTAGTGATCAAATAAATGTACCATTAGAAGATTAGCAGATTAATGGTTTAGGTTTATGGAAATATATACTGTATTACTTTGAATTAACGGCGCAAGGGCAGAAGTAATTAGAAGTACTATGGTTTTCATAAGACGCATTTTTAAAAAAAAAATTATGGAGGCGTATATTGAAGTTTATTTCTGAGGATACAACTTGATCAGGATGGCGAAGAAGTCCACAACTTTAAACTGAAAGCTGTTGAGCTTGCAGATGAGATCAGTGTTTGACAAGGTGAGGACACATACCAGTGTAGCATGGAGAGGGAAATAATAACGAGAGAAATGTCAATTCAACACTGTCAGTTTATTTTCCCTTTCTTTTCTTACAGCTGTTTCTAAGAGTCACAGGGCTGAAAAGTAACAAGTACTTATCTCAATAGGTTTTCCTGTCAGGTCAGTTCTTGAAAGGAAACATTTTGCTGAGATTTGTGTGCGCAGTCCTTTATACCCTCAGGGGCGGGCATGACTCACAGGCTCAACTGAGCAGCTTTATATCTTATTCAGGTTTCGGGTCTAGGAGCTAAATAGGAGGCTATGTGGTCCAGTGGTTAAAGAAAAGGGCTTGTAACCAGGAGGTCCCCGATTCAAATCACACCTCAGCCACTGACTCATTGTGTGACCCTAAGCAAGTCACTTAACCTCCTTGACCTCCGTCTTTCGGGTGAGACGTAATTGTAACTGACTCTGCAGCTGATGCATAGTTCACACGCCCTAGTCTCTGTAAGTCGCCTTGGATAAAGGTGTCTGCTGTCTGCTAAATAAACAAATAATAATAAATACCCGTTCAGTAATGGTTACATTTCATACTTGAAATGGAACCACATGCATTTATCTTTCTTTCAAGTATTACAAAGAAACAACATCCAGAAATGAATATGCAGTAAAGTTGTCCAATCTGTTACCAAACATAAACAACTTGAGACCACTGTTTTGTCTGCCCTATATAACATGCTAACTTAGAACCAAAGGCTGCTCAGACTGGAATTAGTAGTAAATTCATGTTGACAGGAAAGTGTGTTCTCAAATAGTATTTAAGACCCCATTGACAGTGGATTGATTACAGACAGTGGATATTGTTAATGGGACAGCCTTCTGCTACAAATTAACTTTCAGCTTTGCTGTTTTCAGGGTATTCAAAAAAGAGGAAAAATTATATATATATAATTGGTATGGCCGGTGTCTTGAAAAGACATGGGGGGGGGGGATGTGTGAGACAGCAGGGAGGGGGTTAAATCCTCCCTGCAGAAAACATGTGCAAATGCACATTGGTTGATGTAATTGTTTTGTTTTATTATTTAATTATCCCCTGCACCTGGTGATCATTGTAAATCAGAGCCAGGTGCAGGGTATTTAAAGAGAGCAGCCAGTCTGTTCTAGGCTGTTGTATGGAAGGAGGCAGATAGTGTGCTCTGTCTCCAAGCAGTCAGACAGAAGTAAGTGCTGTGTCAAACCTGTGTGGTTTTGGGGCAGGGAAACGGCTTAGCCGTCCTGTGTTAGTTAGGTTCCTGTGTGTGTAGTTAGTGCTCGATAAGAGCTAGGTGTTTATTTGGTTTTGTGTGTTTGATTTTTGTGTTTATTAAAAATAGCGCACCAGCGCTTAAAAATCCATTTCATTGTTCTGGGTCGTATTTTTAAAGGGGCAACGAACCCGAGTGAGTTGTGCTTTGTCACATATGGTGGAGAATGCGGGCAGAGTGTGTGGGCACCCCTACGACCCAGAAAATGGATTTTAAAGAATTGATCGCAATGATCAATCGTAACACCGCTGCTCAGAAAGAGCAGACAAAGAAGTGGAGACAGGAGTGGGGGCTACCGGATCCGGAGCCGACAGAGCTAGACCTGCTACTCCAAAAGTGGGAGCAAGCAAGAGGTACCCCGCTGACTCCAGCTCCAGAGCCCAGAGGGGAGGAGCCGTCGCTTCCGGAGCCCAGAGGGGAGGAGCCTGCGCTTCCGGAGCCCAGAGGGGAGGAGCCTGCGCTTCCGGAGCCCAGAGGGGAGGAGCCGCCGCTTTCGGAGCCCAGAGGGGAGGACCCGCCGCTTCCGGAGCCCAGAGGGGAGGAGCCGCCGCTTCCGGAGCCCAGAGGGGAGGAGCCGCCGCTTCCAGAGCCCAGAGGGGAGGAGCCGCCGCTTCCAGAGCCCAGAGGGGAGGAGCCGCCGCTTCCGGAGCCCAGAGGGGAGGAGCCGTCGCTTCCGGAGCCCAGAGGGGAGGAGCCCAGAGGGGAGGAGGTGAAAAGCATACCTCCACCACAGCCCCGACCACCACCCCTACAGTCCAGTTCGGCGCCGCTGCGTCCAGTCCCTCACCCCTTGCTCCTGGACACCCTGCCGGTCTTCCTGGACCTCCCTGTGCTGGACCTGAAGCCCAGGAGTCTGCAGCACTGGCCACAGCTCTGCCCCTGGTTACCTGCTCTGCTCTCCCCGAGCACCCAGACGTCGCTGGGCTGCTGCCAGACGTCGCTGTTGCTCCCCCTGTTAGCTGCTTCGCTCCCCCTGGGTGATCGGACATCACTGCGCCAGTTCCCAGGGGAAGACCTGAGTCCACTGCGGCATCCTCCAGTGCCCCGGCCTACGCTTCGGTCGGCCCTGTTAGCCCGGTGGGGTCCCGTGTCGCCGGTTTGCGGTCCCTTCCTGGCAGCGCCGGAAGGACCGACCCATCCTCAAGCCCGCCCGTGGAAGAGGGCGGCAATGGACATTGCTGGACTTGAGGCTGGGTGGTCTTTTAAGGGTGGAGGGAGGTGGCCGTGGTATGGCCGGTGTCTTGAAAAGACATGGGGGGGGGGGGGGGGGGGGGATGTGTGAGACAGCAGGGAGGGGGTTAAATCCTCCCTGCAGAAAACATGTGCAAATGCACATTGGTTGATGTAATTGTTTTGTTTTATTATTTAATTATCCCCTGCACCTGGTGATCATTGTAAATCAGAGCCAGGTGCAGGGTATTTAAAGAGAGCAGCCAGTCTGTTCTAGGCTGTTGTATGGAAGGAGGCAGATAGTGTGCTCTGTCTCCAAGCAGTCAGACAGAAGTAAGTGCTGTGTCAAACCTGTGTGGTTTAATTAAGTTTTGGGGCAGGGAAACGGCTTAGCCGTCCTGTGTTAGTTAGGTTCCTGTGTGTGTAGTTAGTGCTCGATAAGAGCTAGGTGTTTATTTGGTTTTGTGTGTTTGATTTTTGTGTTTATTAAAAATAGCGCACCAGCGCTTAAAAATCCATTTAATTGTTCTGGGTCGTATTTTTAAAGGGGCAACGAACCCGAGTGAGTTGTGCTTTGTCACAATATATATATATATATATATATATGTATATATACCCTGCATGGATAGATTTATTTATGTGATTTAATTGTGCTGCCATTTTACTGATTAAAGTATAGTCAATGAATGCTTACTGGGAAAATGTATTATTTAATTCATGCACGCCAAGTCTAGAAATGTATTTTTATACAGTACAGTCTCAGTACGTTCTGTTGTCAGGTTTAATATGATTGTGCCCATTTGACTGTCAAATTAGGACAGCACCTGGATACATGTTAGTGTTTGAGAGGAGAGAGGTGGGTAGAGACAAAGGAAGTTGTCTGCAAGCTACTGCGTAGTGTTTTAAGTCTTGTAAACTGTATATTGCAAGCAGCAGATGTTATGTGCAGACATTGTTTCGTCATGTTTCTGAAATTGTTAGTAAAACTAGAAGTGGAGTTCAACAGCGAAGAAGAAGGGGTTCCAAACTTTACCTTGGTTACCAGCTTGATTCTGACTGCAGGCCTTTATTTTAGGAATGCAACTTTATTTTTATTTTTTTTAATTTAGTAGTCACCAATTATTTTTTATTGTTTTCTCCCCAATTTAGTAGTCAAATTATTTTTAGGCTCAGCTCACCGCTACCACCCCTGCGCTGACTCGGGAGGGGTGAAGACAAACACATGCTGTCCACGCAGCCACCCAGAGCTACATTGTTGGAGGACAACGCAGCCCTGGGCAGCTTACAGGCCAGACCACAGGGGTCGCTGGTGCGCGGTGAGTCGAGGACACCCTGGTCGACCCAGCATGCGTAGCAATTGTTTATTTGATTTTAATTATTTCTCTTTACCTCCCGACTCTCGTTCCGCCTCTGAACAAACACACCAACCTCGTTCAGCCAAAGCTGCGTGGTTTTATATTGTGGCCGAGGGATTAACTGGTTATCAATTACCTAGTTTATCCCTTGACCATTATTCGGCACTGGTTTTCTGATATGTGTGGTCAATTTAATATTGACTGTCTTCCTCAGCCGTGCTTGCTTGTCCTGTTCTCTCGCTCCAGCCGCTGGCGTTCCTGCCTTGGTTTATTTACACCGGCGTCACTGGGTTTCCCCTGTAATGGACACCCGAATGGATAACAGAGAGTAGTTCTTATAGGTCTTATAGGTCGAGTGACACTCCAAGGCCCGCCTCTCAACCACTCAGAGAGAAGGAAAGACAACACACCCTCACCCAACCTCTTTGTGTCATTGCCATGATTGACAGGCGGAACTTAGGAGGCTGTCGACCTCCCCCTGCAGGATCATGCATGCGATAGATAGCCAGCACAGATCTCGCCCTGTTACAGGCATGTTAATAACCTCTAATAATAAACAAACTGACAAAATAAATTAACAAAGCACACTTACATATAGCAATTATGAATAAGATAATTAATTTTAACACAATGGTTATTAACACATCACCCCTACACATGTAAAGAAGAAAATGCAGCAGCAGCTCTAGATTACTCTCGGATGACAAGTCAGTTTTGAAAAGATTGAATACCAGTAAACCATTTGAGTTTGAGTTTGATAATGATGAGTTATCAGGTTACAAAACAGTACTGTATCAGTTTTGAATCGGTTAGCAACGAATCGCTATCTGAGCCAAAAAGGTATTCTTTAAGCGACATTTCCAATGGGAAAATTCTGTTTCACCACAAGGTTGTTCCATAAGCCGAAGTGTTCTCTTAGGAGATGTTCCTATACGCAGAGATTACTGTAGAATAATACTCTCAATAGGTAGCATCTGCCCCTCAAGCTTGACATCAGCAAAACAATGCTCTCGGGAGAACCTATAATTTAACAAAATGAACAACCTAAAGACCCTGTTACTATAAAAGCTTCCAGAAATAGCCTGCTGTGCACAAAAATAGCATACATGCTGTTTGTTCACCAGTAGGGTGCTGTACATGAACACTAAAGATCATTAGTTCAAATAGCAATACAATATTTCTTGTGGGTGCTTGTTTTTATCTACCTTTTTTTACTTAAAAATTTTAGTAGACAGTTGTGTTGATAATATTTAATTCATAAGACTACCCATGCTTATAAAACACTGACTGGCTGAATACTAGTAATCTGGTCTGTCTTGCTACAATGACGACAGACACAGGTTTCACTCTTTTGGGAGTACGGACCACAAATGGGTCAATGAGGTAATAATCTTGGGTCATTCAAGCTCAAGAGAACTCATTTCTGGGGTTTCCACCTCCTGTGGTTGATGATGATACATACACTGCATGTGCAAAATGGTGCCAAGAAAGGTGGTGTATACATTTTGTTCCACATTGGAGGATGATCTATACAAATAACATTTTAAAATGTTTCAAGAGCTTTTCATTCAACTCCCCTGTTTGTTCTATAGACAGTTAACAGAAAACAGTTGCAAGTTGGTTAAGATGTTTCTTATCGAGTACGGATTAAAGCACTGAAAAAGCCACCTTGATGAAAATGTATCTTTAGCAGTTAAAGGATAGCTGAAGAAATGAGCAACCAGCTGCTGCTGTGTGTTTGGCTGGGAAGCACCATCTGTTCTGTTTCCAGGAGAAATCCTCTGTATTGCCTCAAGGGTATTTGTTAAATTTTGATTAAATGCAATAATATCACAAGTCGCATGTGTGCTAGGTTGTGTTCAGACTCCAGTCCATTTCTGATTAAATCTGTACACTATATTACTAGGAATGAGGCGGTCATTATGAATCCACCTGCCATGGTGTGCTGCAGCCCTGCTTAAGGGATATTAAGCAAAATAATGCAAGCATCTGTCTTTTGATGAAGTTGAGGTCTAACTTTTTTTAAGTAGCTCAAATATATTTTGGTGGATAAATACTGTTATAAATGAAATCCTATAAAATCCTTTAGTAATTAGCTCATGTCTTACTGCTCATATGTCTGTCTACAATCAAATAATAATTTATTGGTTTGTTTTGCATTTGAATAAAAGGCTGAGCAAACTTTTTTTAATTTGTTTTAGGATTTTTAAAGTCATTTTAGATTACCTTACTGTTTTATAGTGTTTTCAGTCTTTGAGTGGTTCTCGGTTCTGTTGTTCCCATATAATTTTTTTCTAAATCTGCCTTTACCTGACTTTGTACGTGCTTTGAGTGCTGGGACTTCCTCATTCCATTCAAATTATGTGACTGATTTTTCAGCTGTGTTAGATCCACTGACTCTGTGTGTGTGTCTGTGTAATATATATATATATATATATATATATATATATTGTAATAAGGTCATACAAGGTCATTATGTGAGCCAGCGCCTGTCAAAGTATCTTTTCCCTGTGTAGCATTATCAGAGCCACTAGAGGGTGCTCTCAACATTACAGGATGAGGTAATGCTTATTGGATTGAATTATTGTTGACACCTGCTGGTAGTTTGATAATTGTGAGCCCTATAAATGGGACAGGTTTTAGCCAGCTGGGGGAAGAGAAGACTGGGTGTGGTACTGTGAGGAGTGAGTTTGTTGGAAATCAAAAGAGAAGGGAACGCTGTGAAGTTGGGTCTTTTTTTTGTTGCTTGTTTAACAGCACTGGGTAAACAGCTTAGCTGTCCCAGGTGGTAGGTAGGGCCTCTGGCCAATAAAGTAGTTAGCATCTTCTTATGAAGATAGGTTTTTGTTTGTTTTCTTCTGTTTGTGTTTTCTTTATTTTTGCAACCTGCCTTCATATAAAGGGCATCGTGAGTGTCGTTACACCCTATCTGAAGTTGCCAGTCTGTGTTTATTGAACCAACATACTGCACCACAGAATCACCACGTTACTATATATATATATATATATATACAGCTCTGGAAAAAATTAAGAGACCACTGCAAAATTATCAGTTTCTCTGGTTTTACTATTTATAGGTATGTGTTTGGGTAAAATAAACATTTTTGTTTTATTCTATAAACTACTGACAACATTTCTCCCAAATTCCAAATAAAAATATTGTTATTTAGAGCATTTATTTGCAGGAAATGACAACTGGTCAAAATAACAAAAAAGATGCAGTGTTGTCAGACCTCGAATAATGCAAAGAAAATAAGTTCATATTCATTTTTGAACAACACAATACTAATGTTTTAACTTAGGAAGGGTTCAGAAATCAATATTTGGTGGAATAACCCTGATTTTCAAGCACAGCTTTCATGTGTCTTGGCATGCTCTCCACCAGTCTTTCACATTGATGTTGGGTGACTCTATGCCACTCCTAGCGCAAAAATTCAAGCAGCTCGGCTTTGTTTGATGGCTTGTGACCATCCATCTTTTTTGTTATTTTGACCAGTTGTCATTTCCTGCAAATAAATGCTCTAAATGACAATATTTTTATTTGGAATTTGGGAGAAATGTTGTCAGTAGTTTATAGAATAAAACAAAAATGTTCATTTTACCCAAACACATACCTATAAATAGTAAAACCAGAGAAACTGATAATTTTGCAGTGGTCTCTTAATTTTTTCCAGAGCTGTGTATATATATATATATATATATATATAATAGAAGAAAAAATATTAAAATATAAAAACAATGTACACAATAAGTTTAAATGATTAAAAAAATCATTTATTATTATTATTATTATTATTATTATTATTATTTATTTCTTAGCAGACGCCCTTATCCAGGGCGACTTACAATCGTAAGCAAATACATTTCAAGTGTTACAATACAAGTATTTATTTCAAGATGTTTCGGGCAAAAGCCCTTCTTCAGCCCTTCTACACCGTGCAGTAAACTTGTTGATTTTCATAAACTCTGAGGATGATGTTAAGAACAGAATGTTCATTCCAAGAGACTCCAAAGTTCCACGTTTGAAAATGAGATAAGTGAGGACTAGAGTTCACTGTGTGTTTTTTAGTGGTGCCGGTATGTAAAACATGCTTTCTGTCTAAACACAAAACACGGTATTTAGCACTTGCCATCACCTACTATCCCACCAACAGAGAAGTACAGAAAATTGTGCAAAGAAATTTTAAAATTCTACAGCAAGACCCATCTACAGCACCTATTTTTAAAAATCCACCACTAATGTCCTATAGAAGAGACATGAATCTAAAAGAATACGTGGTCCACAGTGAAATTTGCTCTTCTGCAGAACCTTTAAAAGGCACAGTCCCATGCAACAGACCACCGTGTACGACATGCAAATATATTAACTCCCAAACTGAGATCAGAGGCCCAAAATCATCACTCCACATCCACCAGCCCTTTACATTTACTTCTAAAGGAGTAGTGTACTGCACCATTTGCACAAAATGCAACCAATTATACATTGGGGAAACTAAAAGACGTTTAGCAGATAGTTTTGTGGAACATTTATGAAGCATTCGATTCTACACCTTGACATTTCCAGTAGCCCGACACTTGAACAGCAATAATCACACTGGTGAAGACATCACCATCTGTGGAATCAGTCAGTGTTTTGGTACAAATTATAGTCGGTGCGAAGAGAACGTAAGCTTATCTTCAAACTTGGGACTTTGGAGCCTCATGCAATGAACATTCTATTCTGACATCATCTTAACCTAATCCTCAAAGTTTAATGCACTGTATTACTTTTCTTTCTACACAGCTGAAGAAGGGCTTTTGCCTGAAACGTCTTGAAATAAATTATTTTTTAATCATTTAAACTTTTTGTGTACATTACTTTTATTTTATTTTTTAAATGTTTTCTTCTTATCAACCTTCATTTTTGTACACTGCAGTTCTACCCTCTCTGAAACCTAGTATATATATATATATATACACACACACACACATACACAGTGGTTTGCAGAGGTATTCACCCCCCTGCAAAGTTTTCACATTTTGTTGCCACCTGAGCGTACTCCACAACGCTTTCAAATTAGACTTCACATGTACAATCTACACAAACTACTCCACATTGATAAAGTTAAAAAAATGCATATAGAATATAAATAAGTAAGATTTACAGAGAACAACACATTAATCTCAGTTGCATAAGTATTCAACCCCTTTGCTACTGCAGCCCTAAATCAGCTCTGGTGCAAATGATTTGTTTGAAAGGTCACACAATTAGTGAAATGGTTTGAGTCTGTGTGTACTCAAAGTGGTTTAACTTGTAGATAATTTCCCTCAGGTATATAAAGACTTTCAAGCTGCAACTCACATAGTGATCCAACAAAGCAACCATGAAGACCAAGGAGCTTTCGAAACAAGTCAGGGATAAAAAGGCACAGAGCAGGTGAAGGGTACAAGAAAATTTCAAGGGCGCTGATTATCCCTCTCAGCATAGTGAAGTCCATCATTAAGAAGTGGAAGATGCATCATACCACCCAGACACTACCCAGATCAGGTTGCCCTCCCAAACTGAGCAGCCAGGCAAGCAAGAAAATGGTTTGGTGTGTCACTCTGAAGCCAACAGTGACCTTGAGAGATCTGCAAAGTTCTGTGTCTGAGATGGGAGTCAGTGTTCACACATCAACAATAAGCCAGTCCCTAAACAAAGCTGGCCTGTGTCAGTACTCAAAAAACCTCATCTTAAAGCAAGTATGGAATTTCCAAAAAGCATGTAGATGATACTGCAGACATGTGGAAAAAGGTTTTGTGGGCAGACGAGACAAAAATTGAACTTTTCGGTCTAAATTCCAATCTTTACGTCTGGCGCAAGGCCAACACTGCACATCACCCAGTCAACACCATCCCAACTGTCAAGCATGGTGGTGGCAGCATCATGTTATGGGGATGGTTCTCTTCAGCAGGGACTGGGAAGCTTGTCAGGATAGAGGGGAGAATGGATGGTGCAAATTACAGGCGAATCCTTGCGGAAAACCTGTTTGAGTCAGCCAAGACTCTGAAACTGGGAAGGAAATTCACATTTCAGCAGGACAATGACTCGAAGCACAAAGCCAAAGCCACACTGGAGTGGTTGAACAAGAAGAGAATTAATGTTCTTGAGTGGCTCAGTCAGTCCTGACTTGAATCCAATTGAAAATTTATGGCGAGACTTGAAGATTGCAGTCCATCGATGATCCCCAACAAACTTATCAGAACTGGAGCAATTTTCCCGTGAAGAATGGGGAAAGATTTCACCAGCCTACTGTGCAAAGCTAGTAGAGACCTATCCAAAGAGACTCACAGTAGTAATTGCTGCAAAAGGTGCTTCTACCAAGTACTGACTTAAGGGTCTGAATATTTATGCAACCAGCAAATTTCATTTTGTACATTTTCTTTGCAAGTTTTGCTGACATTTAAACTCCTTCTCATATAACAGTGTTCAGTTTAACCACAACAGCTTTGAATAAAAAAAGTTTGTTTGAAAAACTGTGCATACATTATTTGAAATTCAACAAAATGTCAAAACTTTGCAGGGGGTGAATACTTCTGCAAACCACTGTGTATGTGTGTGTGTGTGTATATATATATATATATATATATATATATATATATATATATATATATATATATATATATATATATATATATATAGACAGAAAGTAACTGGGGGCTGACAGAGTTGAACGATCACATTGTCACATGGTTTGAATGGACTGAGGAAAGCTGTTCAATCCCAGCACATAGGATACTCCAGAGAAGTTGGACATGGTATGATGGATTGTGGTCAGTGGGGGTGGTGTGTTAAAGGGATACACACAAAATGTCAGGAATTACATTTTTCTGGTCAAATCTGGCCATATTGCAGGGGTTGTGGTTTTTAGGGTCTTGATGAGGGAAAGCTGTACAGTTTTTAAAAACTAATAACATTTAGATCATGTATTCAACCTGAATGTACCCAGAAATAAAACACAAAAAGTATACTTGCTTTTCATGTGCTTGTTTATTCTACAGCACAGGCAACAAATTAAAATCTGTGAAACACTTCAGTATATATGATATATACCGCTTGATTATTTTTTAAACATTTAAACGTAAGCTACAATAAAAAAAATACATTTCTCGCAGCCAAACATACAATAATGTTACCAAATGAAACATTCCTACAGAATAACACAGAACACAGTAGACATTTTGCCAGTGTATCAGTCCTTGAAATTTTACCCCCATTTATTATTTTGACCTTTTTGTTTAGCTGGTTTAGCTTTTTAAAAGAAAGACCCCAAAGTATCTAAAATTGGCTTGGTTTTTGTATTCTCTTTGTGTAGCATATTAACAATAATTGGCACATGCAACAGTTTACTGAATGTTATTTGGCCAATAGGAAATCAAGTAAACAACACACAAGTGTGTGAGTATATTGATATTGTATATAGAGTACAAACAATTGTATTGAGTAATAGGTGACACAGCCATGTCTATAAATATATACTAGGCATAACCGGGCACAGAGAAGAGTGTTGTTATACTTGTAAATTGGCTAAATACAGGAAAAATGAAACAAATCCAAAACATAGGCTCAATGACATCCTAACTGTCTTGGTGTGTTGAGAAACCCAAAAAGTTTGGAATGTTCATAATTCAATCAGATGTCTAAATATCTCCAAGTTGTTTTTTGTTAGGCCTGATGTAGTATGTATGTAATCAGTATGTATGTTTCTCCCCCTCTGCTAGTCAGTAGTCCTGAAGATATCTCTGCTAAATAAATATTAAAAACAACCGTGACAGGACTTAAAAAAACCAATAAGGAATAGGTTACAATATCGTTGTAGAAGATTGTGTACAGTCCAAAAAGTGATACTAGATAAAACCTATGCTGAACTTGTTTTAATCTGGGGGAAAATATCTTCTGTCATATTTTGAACTAACGTTAGGTCAGTGTGTGTTCATTTTACCAGGCAGTGGTAAAATAAATAAATAAATAAAAAAGTCATCAGTTTACATAATGCAGCATAAACACAATTAATACTTAACCCTTTCAGTACTGAATTGTTTTTGTCAAGCTGAAGAATGCAACACTTTACTGAGTATACACGAGAATAGGATTTTTTTTAGATCTATATGTATACACTACTTCAGACGAGGACCTAGGAGTCCTGTGAGGTTCCAACATGATTTCTGATGGCATAGGTTAACATACAGCGCCAAGATAAGGTCCTGTCAGGACTGAAAGGGCTAAAATAAAAGCAACCTTTGGTACAGTAAGATCACCTGGCACACCAGGCTGACTGAACCCTCAAGACACTGCCTGAACAGAATCTTATAAAACTGGTATGATTGTTTTTGGCAGAGAGAGATCCTCTAGCATTAACATTCCAGTCAATGTGAATACTGTACTGCTGAAAAAACACGCTAAACAAGATTCAACTGTTGACACACGAAAGTGGCATAATAAGATTACAAAGAGGACTGAACACGTACATTGATACAGTTAAAAAAGGAATACCCTTTAGACACACAGAAAAAAAACGTTAAAGTATTTAATAATATTTCTTTCTAAATACCTTTACATTCATTACTTTCACTAAAAGTCCCAATATATATATATATATATATATATATATATATATATATATATATATATATATATCCATCGATAGATATATAGCTATATCTATCTCTCTCTCTCTATATATATAGCTCTCGCTCTCTCTATATATATAGACTTTTACAGGAACAAAATAGTACCTTTATATTATTCACGCCTTTATAGTGGCTGTGATTTTTAAAAATGTAAATTAGAGTGCATCATAATACTTTAATTTACAGTCAATTCAGATTTCCCCTTATAATGAACTCCAACATAACTTAAAGCAGGCCTTTTCTTCTATACAACTCTGTAAGTAACTTTTGCATGTAAAATCACACTATTCTGCGTATACATGCCTAAAACGGACCTTTCGGCTTCAGAGGCATATGCACACCTACTGTACAATTGAGGATATCTCTGTGGTATTTAGCGTTAGGTTTGGTTAAGTGTAATAAACTGACTCCCATTTGGATAAACAGTTAAAACCTTATGAGGATTGATTAGTTTCCAACATACCTTTTAAAGTGATCACAGTATGTGTTTTATGTTGGCGCAGTCGGGATATGATCAGGTAGGAGACTTATTTTTAATATTATTTCAAAATGGTATAGACATCTGTGTTAGTTTTATCAAAATGATAGACAGGCCTTTGAAAGTGCAGGTCGGTGTCAGATTCATTCAGTGGCTCATGGCTGAGCTGTACTGAGGTTTAGTAAAATAAAGCCTTTATGACATTTTGCTTATTACAGGATATCTTGATTTTGTACTGAGGCACTATATTGTAGGATATGCCGACTTGGAATGCCTATAGAAGTAAGTGGAACAGTCAATTATAACACAATGCAGTCTCTTTTTTTAAACAGAATAGAATCCCACCAATTCCAATACTGAAAACACTAACTTGGAAGTGGCTTTCCTGCCTATTAAATACACACAATAAATGTACAATATTCAAAACGTCACTAATTTACACCAAAAGGCATGTTAAATGTACATGTAAGCCTTATTAAAATATTCCGCTTTAGCATTAGAATATTTCCCCCCCTTTTTTTTTTAAAAGGGGCAAAGTTTTTTTTTTTTCATATCAAAACTAAATGTATTTTAAATATTCTTTGTCAACAGCTTCATTAAATGCGATTTATATTGACAGTAATGGGAAAAACACACAACTTTAATACATTGGGCTTTTTTGTTGTTGTTTAAATTCTCTGTAGCTTCTTAGCCAATATTTTACTTTGAGTTATGCTCAGATGTCTTGCATAATCAGAAAAATCAACTTGACTTACTAAACAATACTGTTTTGAAATGTTGTGGAATTCTCATCCAGAATTTTCTTTCTGATGTTTTCCAGTTAATGATTATTTTGTGTCTTTTGTATGCGGTACCCAAATGTGCCTTTATACAAGCCTTGTTCAAGTGAAACACACCCTTGGTGTTTAGGGACATCTTGTGATGTCATGTACAAGCCCTTAAAGCACTGCTATTACAGCACGTTGCCCAATTGTTGCTGCTCGGACAATATTCCTCCATGTGGCACAACAGGCAGTCTCTGCTTGGCTTGAGTCTGAATGGTAGGGAGTGTACAGGTTAGGATTTCAGTGTGCTTGCAGAGCTGTAAGAGGAAGCTCTCATAGTGTCCCTCATTTCTTATCAGCACTAGACTAATAAGCATCACAAAAAAGGAATTTCAATTTTTAGTGCACATTGCCATGTTATTATGTTATGTTTATGATACACCTTCCAGGGCTTGTTTCACTTGATCCATCCTTAAGAGGTTTCATGATTTAATCCCTAGCTTGGTGGTTGACTTTACTAATATTACACTGGGGGGGCATGGGTACCAGTTGGCTGCTCAGTCCAGTGGATCCTGCTGTAGTGTGAATAGGTGCTGCTAACAGGATCATTTCACTGAACCTGGGCTGGCAGATGCTGCTGAATGCCTTGGAATAAACAAATAATCTTCAACACTTGGTTGCCTGAACTTGACTTGCCACTAAATTACAGAAAAACAAACAACTTACAACAAGGCAGTTGCTTGTTATGTAATCATTCAGGGAGTTTTAAAGCATTACTGCTATAATGCTTTCTTCATTTAGCAGAGTAAGTAGATTTGAATAGAATTGAAATTTTGAATAGAAATGAATTTGTTTTTTTTACATTTTCCTTAATATTACTGAGTGGTTCTGGGTCATGTTTCTCCAATATTGAGTTTATCATGGTCTACTGAATCCTAAGTGCGGGACTGAATAGCCTTCCCCATACCATTCAAATCATACAACAATATGACCTTTCAGTCCCACCTACTCTACATGTAGTTAATATATATACAGAGTAGGTAGCGCTGGGGATAATAGCCCGATATCAGAGCAAACAAACCTATAGCCACTCAGAATGGAAATTAAGGAAGCAAATAAAATGACTTCTGAAGCTATTTGTTCTTGAGGTTACAGACATCACTGAATTATTTGTTATCAGAATTCACATCTTGTACTACTAAACTGATCTTTGGAAATGTGTAAATGTTTTTAGTGTTATAGTAAACAACACTTAAACCCCAAATCATATACCAGAAACAAATTTTCATTCCCTGAATGTTCACTGCATTTCATCTTCGATACAAAATAATTCTGATGATACCATTGGCTTTTGTGCATTTAGTTTTGAGAACAAGATAACCGACAATCAATGATCAATATGAAAAGAAATAATGAACAAAGCAGTTTGATGTCATTTCTGTTCATGGTGCCGCTTATGGAAATCTGTTGGGTGGAAATTTGACATTCACAGCAATTCATACATTCCATTTTTAGCAATCCATCTAAAATTCACAGATAAAATGCATTGCTAATCATTAAATATTGATTATAATTCATTGATTATTCGTAATCAGAAAAGCAAGATGGGGAAATCACATTTCACACAGGTGTCTCTTCAACATGTGGTAGCAGTCAGTAACGGAGTTGCAGTTTTACAGCATGTTGTTTGTAACTCTCAAATGGGACTAAGCACAGGACGGAAGAACCTCTTTAGTACTTATGAATGGAATTTAATTTAGACATGCTGGGGAGTATATGAATTGAGATTTTCTCAAAGCCTTCATTTTTTTTTTGGGGGGGGGGGGGGGGGTGGCAGCTGACTATAATTTCCTAGCAGACAGCAAATATATTTAGATGGAGGATGTCCACTACTGTTTTTTAATGCAAGAACATGCTGGTGGCTCATACTTGCCATTTGAGAAGAAAACCAGACCTACTGCATCTGACAAGTCTACTGGAGCCACATCAGCTTGAATGAGTAACAACAAGGCAATATATCATTACAGAATAAAATGGGGGAAAACCCACTTGTCCTGCATTTGAAAATGAAGAGGTGTCTGACAATTGGGAACAAGCAAAATTTGGTTTACTGGACGGTAAACTCAAGAGGTAGGGCACAGGTACAATATCTGGTGAAATAACTGGGTACCCTTATGGATATTTTAAGATAACTAGTAGCCTATTGTAAAGATTCATCGCAGTCTGAGGTCTAGAGTGTTAAGTGCCTAGATGTCTGCAGCATAAAACCGTTAAGATGCACAGTGAATCTACACTAGGTGAGGGCACATACTTTTACATCTACTAGAGTAATTTTGTCCAAATTTTAACCAGTTCTTAAAAATCGGAAATCGGCCAAAACAGGACCGTTAGGGCACATTTTGCTGTAAAACTGTAAAAATAATTGATACCCAGAGGCTGGCTTTTTAAAACTTGTAATCTGGATAACAGTGATCTGGATTTTGAAATCCTATATTTTGGGATCGAGATTACTTTTTAAAAAACTGACTTCATAATCCATAATTATTTGTAATCTGGATAAATGTATTCCAGCAGTGACATTTTCTGAAAAACTGGATCAAAACGATCAATTACAATTACTTTTATCCAGGATTACAAATTTTGATAAGCCGGCCCCAGGAAGCAAAAAGAGATCAAGGTAAAAGTTCAGGTGCCTTTACAAGAGGTTGTGGGATACCCTCTCATGAAACTGTCTAGGTAACTCCTGTAATGAGTCTCATCAGATCAGAGCAGATTCATGGTTGTTGCAAAGAGAAGGCTGGATGTAGATTTTTAAGCATTGAATTCTGGGGAAGAAGTGTTTAAATGGACTACATACACATGCACTCGCCAATATTTTTTTTTCCATTTTAGGTTTGTAATTTCCTCATTTTTGTATTTTGATAAAGCGGTAAATGCCAAGTTTCCACCTGTAAATGCAGGAAAATGAACACGACTACTGCTAAAATATATTCTACAGTTTTAGCACTGTATATTTGAACTATTATTCAGCGCCTATATCCATTTCCCCACCCCAATACTGTCACAACACTGCACAAAAAAAAAAAAACAACCCCCTTATTTAGGCATAGCCCACTGAAGGAAAAATATGGTAGTTTTTATTTCTCTCTTATTTTCTCTCTCTTTTTTTTTTTTTTAGAAACGGAATGCGTCTTACAGAATGATGTCATAGACTCTGCCCAACCTCCCCAGCCACTCCCTCACAGCTTGGCGAACCCGTACGTCGGTCACGTGACACGTCAGCTGACTGATGCATGGAAACACAGCAGGTAGCAGAGCTACAAACGTTGGGTCCGGGAGGAGCTGGATTTGATTAAGGATTGTTAATACCATATTGGTCCATGCCTAAAAAAACAAATATACATACAGGTCAATTTTTGAATTAGCAAATGTTTTAGAAAATATATAAAAATCCATCTATCAATGCATACTTGTTGGATTAAGTATTATTCATAAGGCTTTTCTATTTGAAGGCAAGATGACGCTACATGACTCTTGTGTGTGTATCTGTGCCCAAATCACAAAACTAAAATAATTTAGAGGCTGGAGCTCTTTATCTAAATGATTTAGAGGCTGGAGCTCTTTATCTGAATTCCACCTGGTATACCAAGTCTGTAATTGTTGTACTAGTGTGATGCGTTTATTTCTGGATTTCATTTTGATTTGATCCCTCGTTACTCGTGTTAAAAATGGCAAATTGCAGAATGGATCTGGCCCTTAAAGCTGAATGACCTTTTTTGTGTTTTCAGTTTTCTTCTTATTGTAATAATTATCCCTGCTGTCTCAATACCCCACAAAGAGGTAAAATAATCTCCCCCAATGAGACATACTTGACTAGCGTACAATTGTTTTTCACAACGATACAAGCTGATTTGATTATTTTTACAGACCTTGTCAGCATTTCTCACTGCATAGAATACAAATTGAAAATTGGTAAATTAGAATCTAACATTATGCCGACTATGTATTACTAAAGGTCTTGTGCTGAAGTATATTACATGAAAACAGCTCATTTTCACATGCACAATGTGCATTTCTGATTTACAAGTTTACCTGTATTTGTGCTTCGGCATCTCGTAATGAAATATTTTGGGAATTGGCCATAGACCCTGAACGGGGTCGTTTCTCCTGCCTCAAAACCTCTGGGCCGGCGCTGAATGAATGTCTCATCTGACCTTGATCCACCAGCTGCTGTGGCCTCTGTGGAACCGGGGAGTCCGGGCCCCGTAGTGTGACAAGGTCCCCCTTCTTGTCATTCTTTGACTCCTTCACAAAGGTAGTCAAGTTGTGCTGCTGCTTTCTTTTCTTGTACTCTACCATGAGCTTGGAGATGGTCTTGTCTGTGGCAATGGTGTAAAGCTTGTTCCCAGCACTCTCCCACCACTCCTTCTTCTTGCCCTGCTCTCTCTTTTCCAGCGGTGGCAGGCAGCCCGTGCTTAGCCCCGATGTTGGTGTCTCCTCTGCTGGCGTCTCCACAACTTGGTTACGTATACTTTCTTCTGATGGGGTGGCCTTTCTTGAAAGACCTCCGGTAGAGGGTGTTGAAGTCTCAGAAGGAAACAGTGGTAGAAAGAAAATAGTGTCTGCTTTAAGGACTGGGGGCTCGTCCATGTTACTTTCTAGATCAAGGTGCATCTGGATGTAGTTGGTACAAAGGTCCATGCAGAGTTTGTGGAGGCGCTTCACAAGCCAAGCCCAGTCTGCATTGCCAGTAGGTTGGATGCTGAGGGAGGGGATCTTGGCTCTCCACTGTCTCTTCTCCTTTCCCCTTGGAGGGCTGACCTGTGCAGTTTCCTCAAAGATGTCTTCATCCTCCGAGGAGCACTGCTGGGAGGAGTCTGTACTGCCCTCTTCTTCCTCGTAGAGGATCTTCTTCACCTGTTCGGCGGTGATGTTCTCCTGGCTGGTCAAGGTAGCGCAGATCAAGGCCTGGAAGTAGATGTTGAAGCTCATGGCAGACTGGCGGTAGAGGTTGGCAGCCCCGCAGACTCCAGATACTTTCATGAGCAGGTACTTTAGTCCGGGCCTAGTGTCAAAATCTCTGGCAGTCCTGTAGGAGTCCAGCAGAAGGTCAAAGATAATGGCCAGGTTTTGCATGGAAATGTATTTCAAGAACCCAGCTGGCTTGGTTTCCGACACCGGGGTAGACTTCTCTTGAGGTTCTGCCTGGAAGGAGCTCTTCACAAACTCTTCTAACAGAATGTCATACAAGTTCTGAAGCAACACCTGATGGGAGAGCAAGCTGACCACTATGGTCCTAAATGGGATTCTGTAGCATGAAATAAAAAGAGAAACATATAGATATTTTTAGAATTGCACAGATTTATATAGCAGCACAACATTAGTTATTTGATCTTTTTGTGTTTAATTTCAAAAAGAAAGGTGTAATAACTAAGACTTCAATAGTACATATTTGAACTACAGTATCCCATCTTGAGGTTACACATATCATGTGGTGTTTCTGTTGCTAAAAAGAGAACATGATGACAGGCCAATAGTGTTTTTTTCACCTTCAAGTTGCAAATTTAGATTAGACTGCTAAATAAAAGCAGTTTTTGAAGATTGCCTCCCCACTCCACTGTCCCAAAACAAAAATAGTTTATATAGTTAACAGCCTAGAGATACCAAATTACAATCAGCTCTCTATCAAAGTCTTGCCAGATTTGCTATAACTTGCACAGGAAGATGCATTTTTAAAGAATTCAAGGAAGGAATTCAATTTGCATAATAAATTACCAATCTTGGGAAAGATAGCCCTTTTGAACAAAATGTGGGCTACATATGTTCTGTATATGTTTCAGTTTTCTTGGGAAGGGTATGCAACTGAGGTCTACATTTCAATACAGCCTTAAAAGTACTTCTATTTCCAAAAATATTAAATTAAAAAAGGAATTGAGAGTTTGCAGACCAGGTAATATAACTGCCACGTAGCTATGCCAGGTTAAAGTTCAAGTTTGTTTGCATGGGTTCCAGCTTGACAGTTTTTGTGAAAGCGTCAAAGCCCAGCTTATTGTCTGTTTTGCAATCTTGCATTACTGTGACACAATTTAAGGAAATATGGAACACAGTTTTCCCAATTCTGCATTGCCTCAATCCCTAACAGCACTCAAATCAATGCCTTGCAGTGAATCACTACCACAAACAAAGGCATGGTGCAGTTATATATGCAACTTGTGGAACATGGTCTGGAAACTCTCTAATAAAAGCTTTTGACATGCAGGTTTCAGGTACTGTTCAAACCCATATTTGTGTTTTGGGGCTACTGGTCTACAAGAATGGCACATTCTTTAAGCAGATCATTAGCATGCCTTAGAAACGTGTGTTTATACCTTACCCAACTTTCCTGTTGAACAGTCCAGCATGAATAGAAGAGGAATCAAAAACAGAAGATAACACACTGAGCTTTAGAATTTAGTAAATTGCTTTCTGTAACTGTAATAAATAAATTGTCAGCCCAACGTGATTGCATTTAGAGCAGCTTTACATAAATATAATTAAATGACACCTGCCCTCCCAATTCCTTGATGATTCATCAACCACATGTGATACAGAAAAGGGTTCCAGAACAGGTGAGTATTTTATAAAAATGTGTCAATTTCAAATTTCAACTCTTAGACAATCTGGTGTCAAGCCATTTAGTGCTTTATGTCAACGGTAAGATTCTAAAACGCACTGGAAGGCAGTGTAGTGAGGCCACCACAGGAGTTACATGTGTCCTTTTCTTTGTTCTTGTGAGAACCCTAGCAGCTGTATTCTGAACAAGCTGCAAACATGATAAACCACGACCAGAAAGCCCAGCAAATAAAGCATTGCAATAGTCAAGTCCGGACAAAACAAAAGCATGAATTCAGATAGATGATAAAAAACACACTTGTGTAATGTTTTTCGAATGAGCCTCAACTCAAATCAGAATCAAATATAACCCCCAAATCAGAGGTCAGATGGCTCAAATCTATTTTTAAGGAATTTGCAAGGTTTAGCTGTTGCTGAGAACCTAACGGCAAATACATTTTTAAACATCCAACGTTTGGTATTAGCAAGACACTCTAGTAAGGGGGAAATAGCAGTTGTGTCACCGGGTTTCATAGAAATATAAAGTTGTGTGTCATCAGCATAACAGTGAAAATGTACACTGTTTACGAATGATCTCACCCACTGGTAGCACATATAAAGAAAATAACATGGGACCAAGAATAGAGCCTTGGGAGACACCACAAGTAATAGTAGATAATCCTGATACAGACTCCCCTAACGAAACAAAGTATTGTCCGTTAGTTAGATATGACTTAAACCAGTTTAAAACCATTCCAGTTAAGCCAACCCAGCTTTTTTTCACAGTATCAAAGTACCAAAATGGAAATAAGAGTTAGAGTTTGCACTCACCAGGAAGTCATTTACTTCTCTGACAAGGGCAGTCTCTTTAGTATGAGCAGATTAAAACCCAGACTGAAACTTTTCATGGACATAGCTACTATCCAGAAATCTGTTGAGTTGTTTGACTACTACCTTTTCAAGAACCTTAGCAATTTCTAAGTTAGATTTTTTGAGTTGAGGCTTAACCAAAAGAGTTTTCAAGGCATTTGGAACTATTCCAGTTGACAGAGATCTATTTATAATAGTAAGAACACCATTACACAAATAACAAAATACATCTTTATGGAATCCAGTTGGAATTGGATCTAAAGAACAAGTGGCAGATTTCACCTGCATCACTAACATATTCAGATCCTTTAGCGTAATCGGTCTGGTGGGCACATTCAAATAAGAACTATCCTGAGGAATGTTATCGCTAATGGTAATAATTATTTTGAAAATAGTTAAGAAATTCTTCACACTTAGTGGTAGAGGCTTCAGTATAAGAAAGTGCAACAAATGATGGATTTACTAAATCTATCAATAGTTGAAAAAAGCACTCAAGTTATTTTTTATTAACATCAATAAGGTTTGAGAAATAGCAACGGCAGAGGTTCATTGTCCTTTTAATAGATGTTGTTTCTAAATATCATAGTGAATGTGCAATTTAGTAGCCGACATCTATGTTCTAATTCACAACATTCCCTTTTCATTGGGTATAGGCCACTGTTAACCCATGGTGCAGTTTGCTTAGAAGAGACTGTTTGAGTTTTATCTGGGGCCACAATATCAAAAGTGTTGTTAAAAGATGATTATATCTCAACTAACATCAGTAGACAGAGAGTGGGCAGCAGTGAGGGGTGATAGTCTCACTATTTTGGAAAACATTGTTGCAGTTGAAAAATGTTTTATTAGTACGCGCCACACTCTTGGGTAAAGGCAAGGCCTGAAAAAGAATGCAAAAATGATCAGAAAGAGTAAGATCTCCTGTTGACTATTTATGAACAAGAAATGACTAAATCTAAGATTCTGAGTAGGTCCTGTAACATGCTGAATATAATGGAGAGAATCAAAAAGCCTTAATTCCACACTCTTTGGATCAAATTCAATGTCATCATGTAAAATAATCCTATTGTGTTTAGCAGATAAAATAGCCAGGAAGTCAGCAAATTCTGCCATGCATCTGCATTGTTGATGAGTATATAAGTCATGGTTGCCATTCTAAAATGACAAATTACCTTTTCTGAGTGTGGCCATTTGTTTTTTCATCAGCAGGTAACTCAATAATAAGTACACAGGACTGTGCATGCTCAAAGCCCTCCTTGCTATTGGGTGTCTTGGGAGAACACTGGGTGTCTAGCATGAAGACCTGCAAAAAACAGAAAAAGACATCTCTTAAGCTAGACCAAATGATGCATTCAGAAAGAAAATAACAAATCAGTACAGTAATAAGGACTTTAATTGTTGTTTTACAAGATTAATACAGTATAATATCCCTTTTAACTATAGTAAAAGCAGAAGGAGGACTTCCCTTACTTACGGTAGACAGACAACCTCTCGAAAAATGATAAAATCCAACATAATGAAATTCCCAACTGTATAGGTGTTTGCGTAATCCATATCCACTGGATATGTGCTATTCTCAAAACCAGTAACAAAACAAAACAAACAAAAAAAAAACAATAGAAAAATGCCAAGCACTCAACAAACACGAGCAATTATGCTTTTATGTTTTATTTACAAAAAATAATGTAATGTGCATCAAAGTTTGTAGCATACTTGTTGAAATGCCCTTGTTGTCTTTGCTGTGTTGGTAAGACAATCAGGGAACTTAAAATGTGTATAGGGGAACACAAGAGTAGCAAGACACTTTAATGAACAACAACACAATGTTTGCACTCTCAGATTTATGGGTGTTGAGCTTGTGGATACCCCACCTTGGGGAAGTGACACAATCAAAACTAGTCCCCATAAGCATGTTATTAAGTGGAATAACAAAAATGTATACCATGCTAGATACCCACGATGGTAGAATGAATTATGAATACATCATTTTATCCCACCTTAGGGAGGACAGTGCAACTGCCTTTCGGTTGTGCAGCGTGACCGTTACAGAAGTGGTGGCCCGTACAGGGACCCTTTGTGTCTCATTAAATTCACCTCTAAATTCATCAGTTTAAATTGATGTGAACCTAATGTCAGAAATGGAAAATCAGACCTTGTCTACATTAAACCTTTCTGAGATTGGAAATAGACCCCACAGTACTATCGGAGAGCCTGTCACCGAGTTAGTCACCCGCCTTAGTGACCTGTATATTACCCAAGAAGGGGCCGAGCTTACCGGGGGCGATGATGATGACGGAAATCCTACTGACAGTTGTGCAATTGAGCAAATGTATGTGCAGATCCAACAACTCACCCAACAAGTGGAGCTACTTGAGCAAGACTTAAGCCAGAGTCAGGAGAGCAGCATTAACTGTGAAGAGGTCCTGCGAGAGTACATCGAAGGACGCTTCGCAGATAGGGACAGGCAGATGAGAGAGAGGCCACAGACAAAATGGGGAAGAATATGGATGAAGCATTTGATGAGTTAGAGAAAGTCATCATCAATTGTCTTAAACGCCGTGATGTGCTGTGGGAAGATGAGCTTAAGAAGCTCACCAAGAAGACCAGCACACCTTGTCTGCCGCTAGTTTTGCCATCCCTCTCATCTGGAATACAGTCTGTAACACAACAATTCTCATTTAAGGGTGTGTCGGTGGATTACCGTGGCTATAGAAATGAAGGACATCTTTCCCAAGCAAAGCTGCCTATTAAAATCAGCTTCCCACAATTCGGCGGGGAGGCCAGCAGCGATGCCTGGATAGGTGCGATGAATTCCTTGACGCTGTATGAGATCCTGGCAACCATGTTGACTGTTCTGAAAGGCTCAGCAAAGAGCAGATGGGTCGCGGAGTGCAAAGGAATCCAGTCCTGGGAACAGTTGAAGACTGTGTTTCGTCAAGCCTTTCTGCCATCTGACTTCCAGGCAGAAGTGGAAGACCGACGAGCAAATACTTGACTTCACCTATGACTATCGTGCCCTATGCCTGCGCTGGAAGCCAGACCTGGATGAGGCTGAAGTGGTTCGCCGTATTCTCAATAACTGCAATCTCAAACTGACAAGCTGCCTAAAGGAACTGTGAAGACCATGGCAGATCTGGTTTGCACTGGCACCCAGGTGGAGAGACAACGTTGCTCAGCGGGAGTACTGGGCCAAGGCAAACTCCAGCAAAGCCATCCAGGACAAGAAGAGCCATAAAGGAGCTGCCAAGAAGACAGCAGAGGTCAGTATGGCCAGAAAAAGAAGAAAACATTTCCTGTTTCAAGCCTGTCTGTTGACTGTCGAGGGCTCCAACGGGCTGCAGTCCTGGACACTGGTAGCACTTTCACTCTTATGAAAGAGATTCTCTGGAGGAAGATAGCTCATTCGGGTGAAGAGCTGGGTTCTGCACAGGGCCAGTATTTCTCGTTGGCTGATGAACAGTCCCACCAAACCAAAGGTCAAGTTTGCCTCACTTACATTCTCCATGGAGAGGTCTGGTTTCTAGACACATGTGTCCTGGAGGATCGTCACTTGACATTTCCACTTGTCCTAGGCCTGGATTTCAAATACCAGAAGGATTTCTCTTATCATCCTTTTTTTACCAGGGTATGAGTGGGAAGCTTCATGGGACAGGTCCTTACCAAGTCTTAGCCTCTACTACCATTCACCTTGACAGCCGCCATCCACATCTGAGCCAAAGCCATGCCAACCAGCGAAGGTGACCATGACCATGACTATGACTTCTGCTGAACGATCAGGTGAGCTACAACTCCAGAAGCTCCAGCAGAAGTGGTCATCAGTCTGCACTGACCAGTTGGGGAGGACAACAGTCATCAGTCATTCCATCTCTACTGAGGACGAAGTCCCTGTCCGGGGCCGAGCTTATCGGGTGTCCCCACTGAAAAAAGCTGTGATCAAGGAACACATCCAAGACATGCTTCAGGATGGAGTTATAGAACCATCCAACTCCCCATGGTCCTCTCCAGTGGTGCTCACTGAGAAGAAAGATGGTGGTTTCCGGTTCTGTGTGGACTACAGGAAGCTAAAACGCCAAGACCGTCTTTGACGCATACCCCATGCCCCTCATCCATGACATTCTGGAGTCCCTGAGTGGTGCTGTGGTATTCAGTTCCCTTAATCTACGCTCAGGTTACTGGCAAGTGGCGATGGACGAAGGAAGTAGAGCGAAGACGGCATTCACCACACCCTTTGGTTTTTATCAGTTTATTGTAATGTCATTTGGGTTAAAAAATGCTGCAGCTACTTTTCAACGGCTGATGGAGCGAGTTCTAGGAGACTTTCGAGGGAAGATATGTTTCATCTACATTGACGACATCATTGTATATTCCCCAAACACGGAACAGCATCTTAAATAACTTGAGGCTGTCTTCAACAAACTTCATCTGGCCGGCCTGACTCTCCATCTTAAAAAATGCCACATATTCAAACACACTCTCCATTTCCTAGGTTATGTGGTTTCAGTTGAGGGTGTAGCTGCTGATCCCCATAAGCTCCAAGCCATCCAGGATTATCCCATACCTACCAACTTGAAGGAGGATCAACGGTTCCTAGGTTTGGCAGGGTGGTACCACAAGTACATCCCCAGCTTTGTGGATATTGCTGCTCCACTTAATAACCCGAAAAAGAAGGATGTACCATGGAAATGGAAAGAAGAGTGTCAAAAGAGTTTCAAATTCCTCCAAGAAGCCTTGATCAGTCCTCCAGTCCTCGCTCACCTGGACATCAACAAGATGTTCCGAGTCTTTACAGATGCCAGCGATGTAGGACGAGGAGCGGTTCTGACTCAGCTTGAAGGAGAGGATGCGAAGGTAATAGCAAACGCTTCGAAATTGACTTAACTAAGCAGAAAAAAAACATTTATTTATTATACCCATTTGTATTTTGTTCTGTTCATTTTTTAATTTGTTGATATATTATTGTTCACAACAATAAATATAGGAGGCTGTGTGGTCTAGTGGTTAAAGAAAAGGGCTTATAACCAGGAGGTCCCCGGTTCAAATCCCACCTTAGCCAATGACTCATTGTGTGTCCCTGAGCAAGTCACTTAACCTCCTTGTGCTCCGTCTTTCGGGTGAGATGTAATTGTAAGTGACTCTGCAGCTGATGCATAGTTCACACACCCTAGTTTCTGTAAGTCGCCTTGGATAAAGGCGTCTGCTAAATAAACAAATAATAATAATAATAATAACAATAATAAACCGTTTGTTCGTGAAATTGACACCTCTGACGTCCCTGCGTTTGCTGTCTGCCACTCTATGCTGACTTGTTTGATAATATTAAATAGGGCCAGTAATATCTCCTTAGGGAGGACAATGCAACTGCCGGTTGTGCAGGGTGACCGTTACAAAGTGGAATAATAAGAATATATCCCATGCTGGATACCCATGCTGCTGGTATGAATTATCAAGACATAATTTTATTTGTAGTGATATGTTATCCAAATAGCTGCAATAAATTACTTAATGTGGTGATGTTATTGATGTTGCTAATATAGATCAATGAAATGACTAATAATTGAATAATCCATGTTAATTGTATATAATCCTCTAGGTATGATTTGTCTCATAAAAGGGTTGGTCTGTGATGCACTGATGAAGGCATCACAACGTGTTTGCTTTTACCTGGAATTGTCTCTTTTTTGTACTCAGCTTTTGTTTTGTATTTTCTAATGTAATTATTTTTTGTAAATTTAAACATGAAAGCATGATTGCTAGTGTATGGTCAGTGCTTGGCTTTTTCAGTTTTTTCTTCTTGATATCTTGTGCCTTTATCATGCCAAACAAACTTTACATACCATTTTTACAGCGTGCTCTATCTATTAACTACCAAAACCAGTACAAAAAAATCCTGATTGTGTCCTGATTTCTAAAGCCTCAGCTGAGCATCTGACTGTGTCTGGTTTTGGCAAGTGTTTCTGTGATTTTGAGATTCTAGAACTTATTCACCAAGGTATACAATTCATGTGAATTAGGTGCTCATGAAAGTTGGAGGTGAAATGCATGGGCTGCATCATTGTTAGAGCTTCCCCTTACATCTAAATTACTGTATATCAGTAATGAATAAGCGACATATGAATACTTATTAACTGTTCCTTTGCCTGGGAAAATAGATGATATCAAGGTAGTGAAGGGAGCGTGTTTAAATCCTATAAGCTTGTGTGTACCTGCTGTGCCATGGCTCGGATTCTCCAGTACTCTGCCTCTGCAGTTGCTGAGTGGGAAGGAGCCGCTACCTTCACCTCACACGCATCTCCAGAGAAGCTATCTGAGCCGCTGCGGAAGCAGGCCAACAGGTTCTGCAAATGGAAAAAAAAAAAAAAAAAACTTTCCAATTATGGTAAACATGTTTTAGATTTTTACCAATCACTCCTTCCAGATATTTCAGTGCTGCACTTTGCCACAACCCTGCATTCAACTTCCATATGTCAAATGAAGAAACACAGAGAGTCTGAAAATATGCGAGTCTGAGAAGCAGAGCCAAAGCTTGAGGCTTCTGGGAGTCTGAGGTATGCTTTTCTTCTTAAAAGTACATTGCGGGGATGTGGCGGAGGTGCATTGGTTAAATATCTGGAAGGATCTATTTAGTAAATTTAGTTCACTGGTAGCTTTCAAAAATACATTTTAAAAAAATCAAATAACAATGTGTGTGGTTTTTATATAGGAAAATGTAGGAAATAAACATACAACCAAAAATTAAGCGATCACCAAAAAAGCAGTTTTTCAGTAGTTGTAACCCCACATTTTGCAGCTAAATCCTGCCTAATGTTTAGCATTTTACACAGCACAGACAATATGACATTTTAAACCATTCAAGTAAGGAAATAAAAACTCCAACAGTAAATGTACAAAACAACCTAAAATGATATCTGAAGCTATGCATTCTTAAATAACAAAACAAATACATAAACCCTATAAAACTAATAACAATTTACAGAGACGACTTTTGCTTTACCTTGACTGGTTCAAGAGTGGCAGAGAAAGCATCTTGCAGTGCACAACAGGAAAGTCTCCACATCTCTTCTGTAAACACAGGTCCAGCAGTAACAAGTACATACCTGCAACAAGAGCAAAGTAATAACCCGTACTGCAAGGGGAGACCCATTAACACAGTTTCCCCAGTGTTGGCAACACTTCAGTTTAGCTGTCAAGAACATAACTACACTGAAACTTGAAAGTTACACTTTAAAACAATGGCTGCAAATTCATATGCATTCCAATGCATTGGTTGCCATTTCTGTGGTGATCCACTTGGATTCATTATGAATTTCTTGCCATTTATTAAAATGATCTTCAGGACTATAATTACACAATTGCTACCCAATGCAATCCTAGAAAACTGATTTCGCTGCTGTGGTTTATTTGGTCGACCTTGTTTTTGATGCATACCCACTGAAATCTTAAGGGTTGCTTGACAGTGTTGCAGATTCATGTTTTCTTCTTTAAAAGGGTGCACAATAGCCTTTTCACACTTGCACACCCGAGCTGAGCCAAGCCGAGGTGGCTCGGGTGTGTTCACACTACTGTTCAAAGTAGAAGCTGCACTGTGGACACAGAAGCACAGAGGAGTGGTGTGGATTTGTTGTGAGAATGGATCACGAGGTCGTACTGTCTGAAACGATAAAGTCTACCAAAAGATTTCACAGGAATTGAGAAATATGGGACTAAACCGCAGCGCCAGTGCTTAATTTGTAAAGAAAGAGGTGCCAGGGCGTTAACAATGACAATAATACTGACCCGAAGAAGCGCATGTTCAAAATCATTACACGTTTATTTGAAAGAGTATTGTACGTACTAGTGTTAGATGTTTACATTCATGTATTCTACATCGTATACAAATTAGTAGTACGTGCAGAAAAATTAATTAAAGGCAACCGCAGGACAAATAATAAATACATTTTAAAAAAGCCTTTATACATGTTTTGTTATGGTTTTGCATTTAAATGGTTTTAAAAAAAAATTAAAAGGCATTCAGAGGACGTCCAGAAGGACGATACTGATTAAAAAAATATATATACGCACCCCAACACGAACATTGGTTTCCACAGTCTGCACTATTATCAGCGATGTGTATGCAACAGAAGCCGCTGGTAGATTACAAAAATGATTAACTTAGGCTAGGTAGTTGTTATCTTAGTATGTTTTTATTCTCTATTAATTAAATTATATTAATAGAAAAAGGCAAGAGAGAACCAGATCGTTATTATTTTTTATTGTCTTGGTTTAATATAATATAGCAGGCTAATGATCCTATTGAAGAAGGCTTGTTCTTTGTTGAAATTAATGTTCAGCTTTTATATTTTGCGGTGTACTACTCATTTAATCAAACCAAGTAGTGTAAGAAGTTGCTTGTATCGTTGATGTTTTTCAAATCAAGTAAGTTTATTTGTGTATAAAAAACGACAATAGAGTTGCAGCCAGTGTCATCTTACTTAAAAGCACTCAAGCTGAAATCGTAAAGTAATTTAAAGTAGGCTACAAACGTGCCAGCGGACTGTCTAATAATAACTTTAAAACGTTACAGATAGTATTTGAAAAATGTCAGTAAACACTTCAGAAATATAGATTTAAAGTAGGCCTATTAAAAACAAAATCTAAACGAAACATATTTAAAGATATGTTTCTTTACAACTTGTTTTTATACATGCATGTTAATATACGGTATTTTTTTAAAATGACCATATCGATCGTTGCAGGCCTGTGACCAAGAACTGCGTCCATTAAATCATAATATTTACTTTTTTTTGCTGTCTGACCCGCTTTATTATTATAATCTTTAGTTTTTTTGTAATCCTGTTTTTTTTTTTTTTTTTTTTTTTTTTTCACATCACGCCATGGTTTAGTCCCTAATTTTCTCAATTCCTGTGAAATCTTTTGGTAGACTCCATCGTTTTGGACAATACAAGTTAACCCCGCCCCCAGCCTTGCTCAACACCGAGCCAGTATCAGATATCTTGCGAGGCCAGAGTTTCACGGTTCCGGCTCGGCTTGACAAAATGAAAAGTGTGAAACTAGCCGTATCGTGACGACTCGGCTCGGCTCGGCTCCAGTGTGCAAGTGTAAAAAGCTAATAATTATCGTTTTACTGTCTTCCATAACACTACATTTAAAAAAGATCACTTCCTGTCAATCCTTTGGTAAGAAATTTCAAAGCAGTACATGTTGGCTTGTTATTATATACCACCTTTTTAATGTTCCTCCCCTTAAAAAATAAGTAGAAGCAATGGTAATAATAAAGTCATGTTTTTTATGGCCCGCAAAGAAAAATGAATGAGTTGGTCACCCCTGCTCCAAGATATCTGGATTCTTTCTTGCCTTGAATGCAGCAATATTCACCATGTTGTCTCAGATTTTTACAAAAAGATCCTCATTAAAGGGCCACTGCAATACTACTAATAGTTACAAAAATTATTAAATCTACAGCTTCGTATGAGGAACTGTTTTCTGCTGTTCCATGTTCATAGGAGGCACAGCTATTGGAACAGAGTTTCAAAGGCTGCTGTGAAATGTAGTTTTTGTGAACTGTACTCTCCTGTGAGTCGCATACTGAGTTTGACTTCTCTACAGGTAACCCTCACCTAATGCAGGAGCAGCCCACTCTGGAGATGGTTTCAGTAGGCTCCGCCACACACGCGACCAGAAGCTTGAAAAGATCCTTCAGCATCAAATTAATCATGCTTTCATAACCAATATCTGCCCAAAAGGAAAAAGTTTTTTTTTTTAGCCACTATGAAAATAACATTGGGATACTATTATAATAGCCATGTATTGCCCTGAAGACATGTTAGCAGAACTATTAGCAGATATGAGCATAATCAGCAAAACAATAGATTTTATATATGACATATGGTAATCCCATATCATTCCCATTCTACTCGTGGCTCTTACCGATGTAGCCCTTGTGCTAACAATTCGTAAAGCTGTTTACCCCAAATAGTCATCAATTCTAATTATAAAAGAATAAGAAACAACTTCAGACTACCAACAAAACACATTATATATTATATACTGTGTGTATATATATATATATTATATATATATATATATATACACACACACAATGCCTTGCATAAGTATTCACCCCCTTGGACTTTTCCACATTTTGTAGTGTTATAACCTGGAATTAAAATGGATTTAATTAGGATTTTTTGTCACTGATCTACACAAAATAGTCCATAATGTCGAAGTGGGGAAAAAAATCTACATATTTTTCAAAATTATTTACAAATAAAAAACTGAAAAGTCTTGATTGCATAAGTATTCACCCCCTTTGCTGTGACACCCCTAAATAAGCTCTGGTGCAACCAATTGCCTTCAGAAGTCACATAATTAGTTGAATGGAGTCCACCTGTGTGCAATTAAAGTGTCACATGATCTCAGATTAAATACACCTGTTTCTGGAAGGACCCAGAGTTTGTTAGAGAGCATATCTAAACATACAGCATCATGAAGACCAAGGAGCTATCAAAACAAGTCTGGGATAAAGTTCTGGAGAAGCACCAATCAGGGCTGGGTTATAAAAAAAAAATCCCAAACTTTGAACATCCCCCCGGAGCACCGTTAAATCCAATATTAAAAAATGGAAAGAATATGGCACAACCGCGACTCTGCCTAGAGAAGGCTGTCCACCAAAACTCAGTGACCAGGTAAGGAGGGCATTAGTCAGAGAAGCAACCGAGGCCAATGGTAACTCTGAAGGAGCTGGAGAGATCCACAGCTGAGATAGGAGAAACCGTCCATGGGACAACCATAACCTGGACGCTCCACAAAGCTGGGCTTTATGGAAGAGTGGCGAGAAGAAAGCGATTGCTGAAAAAAACCCCATATCAAATCCCGTTTGGATTTTGCCAAAAGGCATGTGGGAGACACAGCAAACATGTGGAAAAAGGTTCTCTGGTCTGATGAGACCAAAATTGAACTTTTTGGCCTCAGCGCAAAACACTATGTGTGGCGCAAAGCCAACACTGCTCATCACCCTGAGAACACCATCCCCACGGTGAAGCATTGTGGTGGCAGCATCATGTTATGGGGATGCTTTTCATCGGCAGGGATTGGGAAACTGGTCAGGATTGAGGGCAAGATGGATGGAGCCAAATACAGGGAAATTCTAGAGGAAAACCTGTTTCAGTCTGCAAGAGACCTGGGACTGGGGTGGAGGTTCACCTTCAGCAGGACAATAACCCTAAACACACAGCCAAAGCTACACTGGAGTGGTTTAAAACCAAGAACCTGAATGTCTTAGAATGGCCCAGTCAAATCCCAGACCTCAATCCGATTGAGAATCTGTGGCAAGAAAATTGCTGTTCACCAACAGTCCCCATCCAATTTGACAGAGCCTGAGCAATTTTGCCAAGAAGAATGGGCAAAAATTGCAGGATCCAGATGTGCAAAGCTGGCAGAGACTTACCCAAAAGACTCACAGCTGTAATTGCTGCCAAAGGTGCTTCTACCAAGTATTGACTCAGGGGGGTGAATACTTATGCAACCAACAAATGTCCTTTTTTTTGTTTAATTAACTTTTGTGTCACAATAAAAAATATTTTGCACCTTCAAAATGTTAAGTATGTTGTGTAAATCAAATGGTAAAAATCCCAATTAAATCCATTTTAATTCCAGGATGTAACACTACAAAGTCCAAGGGGGGTGAATACTTATGCAAGGCACTGTATATAATATATATATATATATATATATATATATATATATATATATATATATATATATATATATACACTGTGTGTATATATATATATATATATATATATATATATATATATATATATATATATATTATGAAGATCATAATTGGATAAGTCTCCACCCCCCTGAGTTAATACTTGGTGGAAGCACTTTTGCCAGCAATTACAGCTGTGAGTCTGCTGGGATAGGTCTCTACCAACTTTGCACACCTAGATTTGTTAATATTTAACCATTCTTCTTTGTTCAAATCTGTTCAAGCTCTGTCAAGTTCCTTGGGGAGCGTTGATGGACAGCAATCTTCAAGTCATGCCTCAAATTTTCGATTGGATATAGGTCGGGGCTCTGACTGGGCCACTCAAGGACATTTACCTTTTTGTTCCTTAGCCACTCCAGTGTAGCTTTGGCTGTGTGCTTTGGGTTGTTGTCATGCTGAAAGGTGAACTTCCATCCCAGTTTCAGCTTTCTTGCAGAGGGCAGCAGGTTTTCCTCAAGGACTCTTGACCGGAGGGTCGTGGGTTCAATCCCAGGTGGGGGACACTGCTGCTGTACCCTTGAGCAAGGTACTTTACCTTGATTGCTCCAGTAAAAACCCAACTGTATAAATGGGTAATTATACGTAAAAATAATGTGTAAAAATAATGTAATTGTATGTAAAAATAATGTGATATCTTGTAACAATTATAAGTCGCCCTGGATAAAAGTGTCTGCTAATAAATAATAATAATAATAATAATAATAATAATATGATGCTGCCACCACCATGCTTCACAGTAGGGTTGGTGTTCTTTGGGTGATGCGCTGTGTTGGGTTTGCACCAAACATAACGCTTTGCATTTAGGCCAGAAAGTTCCATTTTAGTTTCGTCAGGCCACAAAACTTTTTGCCACATGGCTACAGAATCTCCTGAGTGTTTTTTTGCATACTTCGAAACGGGATTCAAGGTGGGCTTTCTTGAGTAATGGCTTCCTTCTTGCCACCCTACCATACAGACCAGATTTGTGGAGTACTTGGGATATTGTTGTCACATGCACACTTTGACCAGTCTTGGCCATAAAAGCCTGTAGCTCTTGCAAAGTTGCCATTGGCCTCTTGGTAGCCTCTCTGATCAGTCTTCTTCTTGCTCAGTCATCCAGTTTGGAGGGACGGCCTGATCTAGGCAGGGTCTTGGTGGTGCCATACACCTTCCACTTCTTAATAATAGTCTTGACAATGCTCCAAGGGATATTCAAGGCCTTTGATATTTTTTTATACCCATCCCCTGATCTGTGCCTTTCAACAACTTTGTCCCGGAGTTCTTTTGAAAGCGCCTTGGTGCTCATGGTTGAGTCTTTGCTTTGAAATGCACTACCCAGCAGAGGGAACCTACAGGAACTGCTGAATTTATCCTGAAATCATGTGAATCACTACAATTTAACACAGGTGGAGGCCACTTAACTTGGTGTGTGATTTTGAAAGTGATTGGTTACACCTGAGCTAATTTAGGATTGCTATTACAAGGGGGGTGGATACTTATCCAACCAAGCTATTTCAGTTTTTATTTTTAATTAATTTTCTACAAATTTCTAGAATATTTTTTTGTACTTGGAAGTTGTGGGGTAGGATGTGTAGATAAATGAAAAAAAAAAAACTATTGGAATGCATTTTAATTCCAGGCTATAACGCAACAAAATGTGAACATTTTGAAAAGGGGGTGTAGACTTTCTATAGGCACTGTATATATTTTCTGGTTTGTTATCTTTATTGGGTGCATTGTAACTGAAAAAAAATCATGCTAATGTCAATTCAGAGGTAATCACTTTAGTAATCTAACCCATGGTCCTAGAACAGAACCATCGCACTGAAAATCTTTTGGTCAGTAACAGCTTTGCTATAACAAATGTCCTGAATAACAATCTTTGAATTACTAAACATATATGCTAAATGACTAAATCATAATAATATAAATATATAATAAGCAGCTAAGCACACGTTTCCCTACATATTTTAATTGTTTTACCTGAATGGATGAAGCTGTGAATATGTTCCACCACAAGCTCACAGGACAAGCCAATAGCATGTTTGAAATTAGATGCGGCTACATCCCAGTAAGAGTGATTGCCACGGCTACGCTGGAGCCACAGTGACATCACAGGAAGGAGAAGCTGGATGACAGAAAATATGGCAAACCCAGGCCCTAAAGGGAAAAAACAAAACAAACAGAAGGGAAGCAGCTTATTTCAAGACTTTACACTAAAAAAGTAATCTTTCATATGCAAATATGAGAGCTGTGATCATTTATTTTCCAGGATAATTATATGGATTTAGTTTCCTTGCACAGGACAGTAGGAAATTTGGACTGTCCTGACGATAAGATTGGCTTGGGTCAATAATTAAAAAATATATAAATAGCAATATTTAAAAAGAATAGTCAAATGGGATTCGACCTTAAATTACCACAGATATAACACTGGGGAGTTTAATCCACTGCTGAACACAGAACGTAATTCCCTGTTTATACTGTTTAAATCTGAATGGCAAAGGCTGATTCGACAGTGATAAAACAGATGAGGGACACAGCAGCCTGGCATTTGACTGAACTGTTTAAAACTGTGTAGCTGAAATTGGAACAAAAATATAAAAAATGATGCAGTATAACATTTTATTAAAACAAGGTTGCAATATTTCTAAACTAAGAAACTAGAAAAGGTTTTAATTTTGTGTGTTTTTATGACAAATTGGGGGAACACATAGAGGTTAGACATTTTGACTGTTTTAATGGAGATACGTTTCAACACACATATATATATATATATATATATATATATATATATATATTGTAACAGTAGCGGGAATGTGAGACAGCAGGGAGGGGGTTAAAACCTCCCTGCGAGAGAATGCACCTTTTTTGTTTGATTGTTTTGCTTTTGTTTAATTTAATTGTTTAATTGTTTTATTATTTAATTATCCCCTGCACCTGGGTAGTAATTAAGAATGGGACCCAGGTGCAAGGGTATTTAAGACGAATAGTCAGTTTACTCGGGGCTGCTGAGTAGAAGGAGGCACAAGAGGTGCTCTGTCTCCGAGTAGCCAGAGTGAAGTAAGTGCTGTGTTAGTGTGTGTTGTGTGGTGCAAGGTAAACGGCTTAGCCGTCCTGCAAGTTAGTCAGGGAAAGTACCTGTTTAGTAAGCACTCCAAACGGAGTTAGGTTTTTGTTTGGTATTTGTTTGTTTTTGTGTTGAATTAAAAGTAGCGCAACCACGCTTAAAACGCCATTTCTGTCGTGTTGAGTCTATTTTTAAAGGGGCAACGAACCCGAGTGGGTCAAATCTTTCACAATATATATATATATATATATATATATATATATATATATATATATATATATATATATATATTTTAAAACATTATGCTTATATGAACAGTTAAATTATGAAGGAACCATACCAGTTCGCTACCGTGAAGCAGCTACAAAAAAGCAAATACATTCACATGGTAGCAACAGCTTAATATAACCTCGTCATAGCCTGTTTAACGTTACGTTTGAGCTATATTTCTACACTTTCTTACTCGTTAAGTAGTTCTATCTTTTCTAGCGAGTCTTTTTCCTTGATCTGAAAGTGATACTGTTATTTATATTTTAAATGCATGATGTATTTAAACACAGACACAACTAGATCAACAAGCAATAATGCATCAGAGAACGCACATTTTCATAGGTTTTTCCATGTATTTTATTGAAGTTATTTTCCACAACCGTCAATATAGTCAAACATCCTCTCTGCTATACAGTATTAACCAACTGGCACATCCACTAACAATACTGAATGACTTGAGTTGAATAATAGAAGCATGAGGGTAGGAATGTACCTGGTGTTTTGGTGACTTCTCTCAGAAGCTCAAAGAGCAAGTCGAGCGTTGGGGGTTGGTGCTGACGTGGGCAGTTGGAGACAGCAGCTGTGAGCTGCTCCAGTAACAGGATCCAGACTTGGATCAGTCCTGGAAAAACAAACAATTACAAAAATCAACCCACTGAAACACTATAATTGAGCTTTTTTAATCTGATAAATTATGTATACAATTCATAGGATCCAATGGATGCATGTATTCTCAAGTTCTTCACAATTAAATGAATAAAACAGGTTTAACACAGTTTATATGTATTCCATATCACATAACCTCAACTGAGTGATGTCAATTTCATATGTTTTCTGAGGCAAGGATGAACTTTTAATGTAACTCCTATATTATAATTAAAAATACGTACTATATTTACAAAAAATATTTGTTACTTCCCAAAAAATATTTTCATACTTCACCGTATTATATGATAAGTTTGTTTGTTGTTATGACATATACTGTATGGTTTGTCATTTTGCAGTTCTTTAATAACTTCGTTTTGAGTACTGATAAAATATGAAAAAGATGCGATGTGATTGGCCGAAAATGGTTGCAGCACCATATAGTAATTTATATATATATATATATATTGTATTATTGCTGTCCTGACAATCTGTGATCACCTACCAGTGTCATCATCAAACTCTGCCAGAATGGACTCGACGCCGTCTTCACTGCTGCTGGATCTCTCCTGCACTTTCATAGGCAAGCTGGCCAATCGCGCACTGAGGAAAATAGGCTTGGAGGGCATTTTGTAGATTTTGGCAAGCAACTACAAGAGAGAATTTTAACAGAGTTAACCTTATACAATAGATATGGGCAGGATGTGAATTAGGGGATGAGAAACGTGGGCAGGTGGAGAAGAGTTACTGAAAAGAAACTAACAAGAAAATAAACACAAGCCAGTGAGAGACACAGTGCCTATAGTCAGTATTCACCCCCCACCCCCTTGGATGTTTTCACAGTTTGTTGTGTTACAACCTGAAATCTTGATGCATTTAAATTGGATTTTTTTCCCTTTGATTTACACAACCTACTCAACACTTTGAAGAGGCAAGAAAAATTTTATTGTTTAACAACAGTTAATGAAAAATAAAAAAACTGAAATGTCTTGGAGGTAAGTATTCGCCCCGAGTCAATACTTAGTAGAACCACATTTGGCAGCAATTACAGCTGTGAGTCTTTTGGGGTAAGTCTCTACCAGGTTTGCACATCTGGATCGTGCAATATTCGCACATTCTTCTCGGCAAAATTGTTCAAGCTCTGTCAAGTTGGATGGGGATCGTTGGTGGACAGCAATCTTCAAGTCTTGCCAAAGATTCTCAATCGGATTCAAGTCCGGGCGTTGAATGGGCCACTCTAGGACATTCACTTTCTTGTTTTTAAGCCACTCCAGTTTCGCTTTGGCTGTGTGCTTGGGGTCATTGTCCTGTCTCCGTCCCAGTCTTAGGTCTTTTGCAGACTGAAGCTGGTTTTCCTCAAGGATTTGCCTGTATTTAGCTCCATCCATTTTGCCCTCTACCCTGACAAGCTTCCCAGTCCCTGCCGATGAAAAGCAGCCACATAGCATGATGCTGCCATCACCATGCTTCACAGTAGGGATGGTGTTACCTGGGTGATGTGCTGTGTTGGGTTTGCGCCAGACATAACACTTTGCATTTAGGCCAAATAGTTCAATTTTTGTTTCATCGGACCACAGAATCTTTTACCACATCTTTTCAGAGTCTCCCACATGCCTTTTTGCAAATTCCAAGCAGGATTTTACATAGGCTTTTTTCAGAAATGTCTTCCTTCTTGCCACTCTTCCATACAGGCCAGATTTGTGGAGTACCCGAGCTATTGTTGACACATGGACAGTTTCTTCCATCTCAACTATGGAACGCTGTAGGTCTTTCAGAGTTGTCATTGGCCTCTTGCTGGCTTCTCTGACCAATGCCCTTCTTACCTGGCTGCTCAGTTCGTGAGGACAGCCTGCTGTAAGCAGATTCTGGGTGGTGCTGTATACCTTCCACTTCTTAATGATCGACTTGACTGTGCTCCAAGGGATATTCAATGCCTTTGAAATCTTTTTATACCCCTCCCCTGATCTGTGCCTTTCCACAACTATATCCTGGAGTTGTTTTGAAAGCTCCTTGGTCTTCATGGTAGTATCTTTGCTTTGAATGCACTACCCAACTGTGGGACCTTACAGAGACAGGTGTATTTAATCTGAAATCATGTGAAAATCATCTGAAATCACTTTTATTGCACACAGATGGACTCCCTTTAATTTATTGTGTGAATTCTGAAGTCAATTGGTTGCACCTGAGCTTATTTATGAGTGTCATAGCAAAGGGGATGAATACTTATCTAATGAAGACTTTTCAGGTTTTTATTTTTAATTGTTGTTTTTTGACCCCCCCCCCCCCCCCCATTTTTTCACACATTGAAAGTGTTGAGTAGGTTGTGTAAATTAAAGGAAAAAAAATCACATTTAAATGCACCAAGATTTCAGGTTGTAACACAACAAACTGTGAAAACATCCAAGGGGGGGGGGGGGTGAATACTTACTATAGGCACTGTATTACATTTACTGAAACGATGCACTTGAGGTAACACCAGCCGAACGGAATACTGCAGTTTATATCTTCTATAGTTTATTAGATTTCATTTCTTCCCCGTTTGATATCCTTTTACGTGTGTATAATTCTCTATTCAGATTTTTTTCCCTGTCGTAGTAAGAAATCATGACAAGTAAGTAGTGATCTATTCAGAAACAATGGAGAAACAACCTGAACACACATCTATGAAAATATTCCTTTAATACTGTCATCCCAACTTTTGTAACCTTCAGACAATTACTGATATTATACTCAAAAGTTTTCATTATTTGTATACTGAACTACACTATAAAGCTTTGAAAAACTATACATTATTTTTACAAGGTTGTCAACGGCAACCATGCAGGCATTACCTTATATAAATTAGCTCCAGACATGTATTTACTATATCGAATGTAACGAATTCAAGATGACAGTTTACAACAGGTATGATTATTACTGGTTCCTTCACACCTACCTGTGAACACCTTCTTAAGTAGTCTAGAGCAGGAAGGCACAAATCTGTAGAACTGTACCCAGAGCCATGAACGCAGTCTCCAATCTCCTTACAGTCCACTTCTCCTGGGAGGGGGCGAAGCACATTGTAGTATTCTACTTTATACAAAACTTTAAATCATGCATTTTCTTAAATAAAGTTAGGTATTCAATAAGCTGCAGTCCACAAAAGTCCAAAACAGTTTTATGAATATATATGGATTAATCCAGCAGCGACTGGTAGCTACCGAGAAAATATTTATACACACCAGCATTAGTGAACACGAACTGAAGGAGAGTGTTTTGGCTGCCCAAATTCATGAGGTAACCATTGATGCCATGCAGTGGTGGCTGGCCCATCGCTACAAAATGGCATGCAAACAAACGGCGAAACGCGGCACTGTTTCTCTTGCTATAAAAAAGTATGAAATTGTTCAAGCTCTTAAAAAAAACCTGAATCAGACACAAGTTGCTGAGCAATTTGGTGTTTCCCATTCTGGTGAGTTGCTTCACCATTCTGTTAAATAATGTTGTGCATGTCTTGAATATTGCTCCTGTACAGGTATTTATAATTAATCTAGAGCTGCTGCTGCATTTTTTAACATGTGTAGGGGTTTGTGGCGGAGTGTCCCGCCTCTATGTATTATTATTTGTATTTTTGTTTACGGGTCGGGTAAAAGCGCCGCGTCTTTTATTATTATATTTAAAAACCCCGTGAGGATGCATGGCTGATCAGCTACTGATTATTTAACTAGCTGACAGTCATGCATCCTTACCAAACGCGTGCAGACTCTGGCCGAGGGATAATAAGATAATTAACAACTAGTTAATCCCTCGGCCAGAGTATATAAACCTGCAGCTCTCTGCACTCGAGGTTGGGTGTACAGAGGAGAGTACGGGGAGCGGAGAGAGTGAGCAACATCTAAAAACAATTGCTAAAACGTGCTGGATTATCCAGCATGACAGTTACTTGTTTGTTTGTTTATTCGTTTGGCCCTCGTGCCCTTTTGTTTTGTGTTTTGTTGTTTTGTTTAAATCTTTTGTTTTGTTTATTAATAAATACGCTGAGTGCACTAGCATTCAGCTTCACCCGCCCATCCACTGTTTTGGTGTCAGTTACTTCCTGGTCCGTGACGTCACCACTGCGAGCCAGACTGGCACAGGTTTATATACTCTGGCCGAGGGATTAACTAGTTGTTAATTATCTTATTACCCCTCGGCCAGAGTCTGCACGCGTTTGGTAAGGATGCATGACTGTCAGCTAGTTAAATAATCAGTAGCTGATCAGCCATGCATCCTCACAGGGTTTTTAAATATAATAATAAAAGACGCGGCGCTTTTACCCGCGCCGTAAACAAAAATACAAATAATAATACATAGAGGCGAGACACTCCGCCACAGGGTTACTTTATTATTACAGTTTATTAACCTACACTTGCCTATTTTCTCTTACTTATTCTGTTCATTTCATATGTTGACGCACATGTATCATGACAAGTAATACATATTTATTTATGTATTTATTGATCCATATTGTGTCTGGAGCTCAACTCTGTCTTAAAGAACACTTCGGCTAAGAGAACACTTTGCTTGCTTCCCGAGGGCTGTTCTCTTAGCCGGAGACTACTGTATGTTTTAAAGCTCACAAAAGGAGTGATGTGAGCTATTTCGTGTGGACCAAGCCAACAATATAACAGCTCTGTTTTGCAATGACCCTACAGTTCATACCGGATTTGACCAAAAAATTTGAAAACCTCCTACATGTACTTTGGTGTAACTGGGGTGTCCTCATTAACATGTATTATGTAATATACAAGGTGATTAAGTCATTGGACAAATTAGATGAACACTTTTATTAAAGGATAAACACGGAACCATAGTAACTTCTGTGTTTATCCATTTATACATGTGTTCATCCTATTTTTCTAGTGACTTCTGGGTGAAGAAAGCTGCAAGTCAGTTTCAGTCATGAAAGGTTAGACAGCAGTGAAAAAAAATCCTGAGAGCTGTTAGACTGGCTGTCTCTTCCATGTCCAATACTGCTGAAACAGCAAGAGCAATCACTCTATAGGCCATAGAGTCTGGATAACAGACTTTGCTACACATTTCCATCCCCCTATTTCCCTGAAGAATTTAAAAGGAACAGTGATTATATATCCTCCCAAAATAATTTAAACATCTTGCAGGCTTATGTCAAATCGGTGCAGGCCTGCTTGCTCATGGTGGCCCTACACCCAATTGACAGGGTACTAATTTGAAAGCTCTTCTCTCCATACACAATGTTCACATTGCCTAAACTTACATTTTATTTATTTTCTATTTTCAAAAACGTGTAGCCAGGAACAGCCCTCGAGATTGTGGGCTCATTTTCAGGGCCTCCTGAAAATCAACCAAGCAACTTACCTAGCCCCTTGACAAACTTCATAAGGCACATAATGTAATCAGTGGCAGCATTGGCAAAAACTTGAATGTTGTCGGTACTGATAAACGCTTCAAAGACATCAAACACAGGAGCTTGACATTTTCCTGGAAAAGCAAAATGAAGAGAATAACAAGGTTTTTAATGACCAGTTCTGTAACAAGACATCCCGTTTATGGCTGTGGTTGCGGAAGGGTAACTAAAATTCAACCAAAATCATTCTGAGGGAATATATTCAATAATCTAACCCAATCAACTGTGTCGGTTCAGTCCAGACCTGGGACAAATTTTGATGTATTTGATATTTTATTTGTAAACACCAACTATTTCAAATAGAAATATTTAAATACGTATGCTCGAATAAATCAATTTTGTTTTTAAATATTGAAATATGAATTGCACAAAGTGAAATATTTGAAAATATTTACATTTTGTTTGCAGAAAACAAATGCTATTTGAAAATATTTAAATATATGTACGTTATTTAAAAAAAAAAAAAAAAAAAAAAAACATGTTCAACTATTCCCAAATAGTTAACGAATAATCAAAAACTAAGGGTTTCGGTCAGCCAGGGTGTCATCGGCTCACCGCCCACCAGACTGGCCGGGCGCCTGCGGGCTTGCCTGTAAGCTGCCCAGAGCTGCACTGTCCTCCGACGCTGTAGCTCTGGGTGGCTGCATGGCAGGCCTCCAGAGTGAAAGAAGTGGTCGGCTGACAGCACATGCTTCGGAGGACAGCGTGTGTTCGTCTTCGCCGCTCCCAAGTCAGTGTAGGGGTGGTAGTGGTGAGCTGAGCCTAAAAATACAATTGGACATTTCAAATTGGGAGAAAAATGGGGTAAAATTAATTGCTGATTACTAAATTAAATTAAAAACAAAAAAAAAAACACAAGGACAAGGCTTAAGCTTCTTAGAATGCAGGATAATAACTAGGCTGCTGTATGTTACAGTTACATATTTATGAAGAGTTTAAAGTATTTCAATGTATTTCAAGTACTTTACTCATATTTAAATATTTTCAAATAATTGCTTTCCACAAACCATATTTAAATATTTTCAAATAATAGTTACTTTTTGCAACCTGTATTTAATTATTTTCAATTATTTACAATGTGTTTTTAATTATTTTCAAATAATAGTTACTTTTCACAAACCATATTTATAACTACATTTATCCCAGGTCTGGTTCAGTCTCACTTTTCCATAAATGAATGAAGTAAACCTATATGTTTTTGTGTATTTTGATTGGAAAGACGTCGAGTACCTGTAATATGGTTTCTTTGAAGAATGATTAAATCCACACACAGAGTGAACTCCCAGTCCCAATGTCTCTTGGGTCAGGAGAAAAGCCGATCTCTTTCCCAGAGATCCTTGATATAATCCTTTTTTGGCGCAGGTAATGTCCCTCCTCTATAAAGCCTCCCCTTCCTGGAGTATTGATGTCCAAATTTCCAAACCAATTACCCAAAGTGAAACCAAGAAAGGGAGAAAGAGGGTGGGATATAGGTGTGTGGAGTTCATCATTCTACGAAGAAACCATATTACAGGTAATCTTCGTCTTCTTACCTCGTAAGATGAACTCCACACACAGAGTGAACCCTACCATAGGAAGTAGAAAAAGGGTGGTAGGTTAGATAGTAGTGCCCGAAGCCACAGATAATACAGAGTGAGCAAAAGTTGGCTGAAAAGAAAACACATTTATGTAATGTTGTAATGTTTTGTAAAGGCATTGCACATGTCTTGAATTGGGACAGTTTTTAAATGTGCCCATGTAGTAGCTACCCCTCTGACTGAGTGTGTGTTTACAGGTCCTGGAAGCGGTTTCTTGTCCAGGTCATAACAAAACTCGATGCAAGATGTAATCCACCTGGAGATTGGAGTTTAGAGACAGGTCTACCTTGATTTTGTGAATTGAAAGCTACAAAGAGCTGTCCTGATGGTCTTTTTGTTGATGGTTCTATGAATGTAGAAAGTTAGTGCCCTTCTGACATCAATTAAGTGCTGTCTGGCCTCACTTATTCTTCTTGCTGATGTTATTGCTACCAAGAATGCCGTTTTCCACGTGAGGAATTTTTGGTCGAATGTTGCCATGGGTTCAAATGGTGGCCCCATGAGTTTATTCAGTACTAGACTGAGGTTCCATTGTGGAAGGACATGCTTTCTTGGGGGCCTTAAGTGGTTAACCCCCCTGAAGAATCTGGACATCTCAGGGGTGAGAACCTACCGGGTGATCCTCCCATCCAGGTAAAATGCTCGATATTGCAGCGATGTGCACTTTGATGGAGGAAAGCGCAATACCTTTATGGAATAGGTGGCACAGGTAGGATAAAAATGTTGGTAGATTTATGTTTGTGGTATACAAAGATTTTGAGTTGCATACACAGGAGAAATTTGGACAGAGATACTCCAGGAAGGGGAGGCTTTATAGAGGAGGGACATTACTTGGTGCCAAAAAAGGATTATATAAAGGATCTTTAAAGGATCGACACTTCTCCTGGCCCAAGCGACATGGAG